>NC_136276.1:8741793-9341793 GCF_964198595.1 Lampetra fluviatilis
CCATCAAGGACTGAGACCCGCGGTGTCACAGTTCCATGCGTGTCTACTGGGAGGAAATGTGCATGATCATCATCATCACCCACGTGGTGAAAATTACCAAGTAGAACTTTTAAACGAGCTGTAAATTAAATAGAAAATACTTTGCTCGAATAAAAACAATACATGTCCTTTAAGTGTAAGTGGAGAGGACTAGTTGTAAGTTTAAAGTAAATATGTAAATACATGTTTTTGTCGCCATCTGTTGTCTGTCCACTGCTAGACGAAAGCATCCCATACATTGCTTTTTTGCTGCATATCATGGTCCTGCAAAATACATTTGTAAATAAAACACACCAATTGGAAGCTGAAAAGTCAATGTCTCTGCAATGCAACGGGGTGGCGTGTATCTCTGTAAGTGTCCCTGTACCAATGCTGGAAATTCCACATTCCCATGCTAACAGGAGGAACCTGTCCATATGATACACAAAGTGTTGCTTGTTCTGTTCCCCTCCTGAAGGCTGATGGTTTGGTTAAAATTCAGCTCCACACCAGGATTTGCGTCTCTTCCAATTTGGCGTAAACTTGCTCGTGTCGAGCTTAAACCACTGGTATTCTAAACTTGCCAGACCAGTTCTGGATTTGCTGGAGCGCAGTTAAAAGCCCCATAGACATGAAGTGTGTTCAGCACGTGTCGCCCTCCATACAATGGCACACACGTGGGACCTCCGTTTTCGTTCACAAGTGTTTGCTTAACTTTTGATAGATTAATAATTCACGTTGTAACACGATTTTTGTTCCTGGGTAGTAAGTGTTATTTTCTAATTGCTTATGCCTAAAAAGTGTAGAAAATGGCTATTATTCTCCACAAACTTTGCTTTTTTGACCAGGACTTTATGTGAAGGAAAGACACGTGCACACGTTTTCTCATTTAAAATAGGTCAATTTCTAAATATCACTGTCATGGTCACAAAAACAAAGTTTGTGGGGAATAACTTATATTTGCTTTTGAGGCATAAGCAATTAGGAAATAACACCCTCTACCCAGGAACAAAAAATAAAATAAAAATGTCTTGCACAGTGTAATGTGTAGTGTCTTACTTCTCAAGTGAGTTTTGTTCCTGCATACGTTTTGCTGTAGTTTGTTTAATGGCAATTTACAGCTCTCAGGCCACCGATTTGATGAAGGGCTCCCTCTGCCATGTCAGTGCAAATTAGTGAAAGGATGGGTTGGTGGGGGTAGTGGGGTCCAGGACCGGTTCAGATACGACTCGTCACTGATGTCGGCCGTGACCAGAGCTAAAACTCGCAGTCGTACTGCAGTGCAGGGCCCACTGCACCACCACTCTGCTTTGGCAGCTTGCTCTGGTTTAAGCTCAAACGACAATCCGGGTTGTCATCTCCGTCGGCAGCCCTGAGCCAGTGGTGGAAATTTCACATTCCAATGGCAGGCATCAGTCACGCAATAGACTACCATTCCAACATTCGTTTTTATGAATATACAAATACTGTACAGACACAACACGCAATATTCTTTTGCATGCACTCGCTTATACATTCACTGGGAAATATGACCTTGTGCGTCATCTGTGGTTGCTCCGTGATACTGCAACTACAAAAAGAGTGGTGATGTTTTACCAAAATGAAATAATTACATTGCAGCAATGAACATTTAAACTTATGCATTGGATGAAGTATTTTAAAGTGACTTTTAGGTGTCTCACGGCCTTATATGTGTAGCTACAAAATAAGAGCCATTGGATTGTTTCTTTATTTAAACCTTGTGGCGGGACCCCGGGGTCCCGAATAAACACAAGTCAAAATCGTAATTAATGTGTTTATTTTTGGCGATTATGTCCCACACATAAATGCCGCGACCCGCCTGGTGTGGAATACACTGGTCAACAAAAAAACACAATTTCTGGCCTGGACTTTTGCAGGGTGCTGATTCCAAATCTGATCTCAGATTCGCTCTATCACATCTCATTTTATGCTATCAGCATACCCCATTTTCATTGATTTTACCCGAAATTAACTCTGTCACTTATGATTGCAAGTTGTTGCGAGTCAGTGACTGCTTTAGTGTTAATATATGGTGCTGTATTTTTAGGATAGTGTGTTTTATAATATCATTTTATGTAGATATCCACATTTATTTAATATTTTTCTTCTGCAGTTTTTATTGAAAATGCAATATTTGATATCTCAAAAACCATGTGATAGACAAAAACCGATGCCAGATTTGGAATCAGCACCCAAAAATTACCTTAAAACTGTTGGAATAGCTTATGCCAGAAAAAGTGTGACCAGTGTAATTCTGTTTTCATGTCGTCCAAGCGCAGCGAGTACGAATGCGCAGAAGAAACAAAACTTTGAAACATTGATTTGTGCATTGTGTAGAGCTCGTCGAGAGGAATAGATTTCTGTATCGTTCGCCTTCAACAGACCTAAAATGACGTTGCAACGCAGTTTGTGCGAGAGCCGGGGGCTCATGGGCCCCCCCCGGGGTCCCGCCATAAGGTTAATTTAACAGTTTTTTGTCCTTCAGTTCAGTCTAATGAGGTTTCTGGGTAGCTCAGCGGTTGGAGATGCTGAGCTGGCCTTGCCGAGGTCCAGGGTTTTAATCTGGGTTTCAGCCATCCGTGACTAAACCAGCTTCTCAAGTATAGCTCTTGTGCAGTCATTGATGGCTGTGAAAATGTATAAGTCGTTAAATATGGATTTTCACCTGATTTAAATGAAATTCCACCTTTTGACAATGAAAGCTTATTGAGTTGACTGCCATGCAATCAGTTTGACTGCAATGGCATGTGAGAAAATGCCCTCCTAGTTTGTGAAAACAAACAAGTTCATCTGTAAAGGATCTTAGGAGTAGTTCGATGATATCTCTCTCCATGGGCCATTCTCTAACACACCACAGAGTTTTATTTCTCCGAGTTCGAGATGGATATTTCAGCTCATGACATGGACTAACATTCCAAAAGAATAATAAACGAGAAGTTGTTATAATCCACTGGAGACAAACTTTATCCTATTCCATCTCCCGTCATGGTGCATTGAGGCACAAACACAAGTCATCTGGGGTTGCTACAGTTTCCACGATCACTGGTCCTTGATGAATGAATGGCTTGGAGCCCGGTGAATTCCTTTTGAAGGTCTTGCCTGGAGTTGGCACCAGCAGCTGTCTGCGCTCACACGGGGACATTAGGGAACCTCGGCTAAACCAAATTCCTCACGCCTGCTGCTCCGTTTAATTGCTTTTTACTGTAGGAAAGTGTTGTATCATGTGATTGTGCTGTTGTCCAATAGAAATGTATTTCATGAATAGCTTCATAATTTAAAATCTATTTATTGCGTTCACGATGCATATGTCAAATCGATCGTATGAGACTTTATTATTGTGTTTGTACGTGGGAGTGGTGGCACGGTAGTTATCACACCACAGTACGAACCCGGTGCTAGCCATGGCTAACGTCCATAGCTTGTAATATTTTATTCGGTCCTCGGCCAACTCTTCACCAACTCGCACTGACCAGCATCGTGAAGTATGGTCAAACAACCGGGTTGTGTCAGCCTTCATCGAGAAGTGGTTTGATCAAGGGCTGAACATTATAATCGTGTTAAAAACTCAAATTATTGGTTTATATCTGCCCCCCCCTCCCCCTCCCTTTACCAGCCCACACGTACCGCTCGTGAATCAAGGCGTTGTTGTGTTTGTAGGACTACGATGCGCTGATCGTTCGCTCGGCCACCAAGGTGACGGCGGAGGTGCTGCACGCTGGCGAGCGCCTGCTGCTCGTGGGGCGCGCTGGCACGGGGGTCGACAACGTCGATGTGGAGGCGGCCACGCGGCGTGGGGTCATCGTCATGAAGTACGCGACCTGTGACCCACGCGCACATAACCCCTGATCGACGCACGTGGCCTCTGCCTGATGCGCGTAACCTTTTGACTGTCGATCGAGACCCCCCCCCCCTCATCGACGCGCGTTAACCTTTGATGATGCACCTTACCCCTTGACCGATGCCATGGTCCATGACCAATTCTTAAGTTCATGACCGTCGTCTCATTCCACGATCGAGATGCCTGTGACTTCTGACCCCTGACCGACACTCGTGTACCCCCTCGCTTTTCCATTTTATCTCACGCTCGCCCTTACCCATGTCAGCTACGCACACACATGCTGCATATTGTGTGTGCGTGTGCTGACTCGGGGCTTTGCGCTGCGTGTGCGTGCGTGTGGGTGTGCAGCACCCCGGGGGGGAACACGATGAGCGCGGCAGAGCTCACGTGCGGGATGCTGCTGTGCCTGGCACGGTACGTCCAACCCCCCCCCCCCACCCATGGGCGAGGGTTAGGGTTGGGGCACGTGCACAGAGGTATTGTATGATGACTCAGTTGCTGGAAGGTGGCAGGTCGTAGTTTTTAGTGCATCACGTGACTGGATAACCGCATCGCGTTTCGTCAAAATCGCCGATGGCGACCGCACTCGCACTTATTGACTCGTGGATTTCGGGAGCCGACATTCGCCCGCCGATTTGAACACTTCTTGGAGAAAGATGAGAATCTCGTCGCGCAGAAAAGCGTGTGCAGACTGAAAAACAAATAGGGGAGTATGAATGATGCATTGCAAAATGTGATTTATAGATGGAAAAAGGTGCCCTTGTCACCATGGGGGTGCGGCTGTTGCTCCATGACCCTGACTGCGATCCTGATTCTGACTGCGATCACGTGACCCTGACCCATAACCGTTCCCTCGCGATCACCTCTCCTGCAGGTTCATCCCCCAAGCGATGGCCTCGATGCACGAGGGCAAGTGGGAGCGCAAGAAGGTGAGCATCACCTCCCAGAGGGCATCAACGTGGGGGTGCAGCTCGGGTTGGGACGGTGGTGTTGGGTTAGAGTCCAGATTGGGGTTGGGTTGGTGCTTAGGTTAAGGTTAGGTCAGGGTTTGTGATTCGGGTTGTTTTGGGACCTCCTTTGCCAGTACCAAAATATGAGAATAGGTTTTTCCTTTTTTATGGCAACAAAACAAGTGTTAAGATGTGAAAACAGCAATTTAAACCTTTTACAAGGAATCGTGGCTGCATTAACCACAATACTTGTGGTCAGAATGCAAACGTGTTTGGGTGGGTTGGGTTGGCGTGAGAAGGTGAGACTTCAGGTTGGCGTTGGTGGTAGGGTTTGGCATGAAGTTGGAGTTTATTGATTTTGGAGGATGAGGTTGGGGTCAAGAGTTGGGGATAAGGTAGGGTTTATTATGGTAGTGGTGTGAGATTAGATTTGGCATTGTAGTTCTGGTTGTGGTTAGGGTTACGGTTGGAGGCCAGTGGTTTGAATAAGAATTTTAGCAAATTTGATCGAGTGTCTGACGAGGCCTCCTTGCCCTTGACCCCCACGTCCGTGTTGTCCCCACAGTTCATGGGCACGGAGCTGCTGGGGAAGACGCTCGGCATTGTGGGTCTGGGCCGCATCGGCCGGGAGGTGGCGCTGCGCATGCAGGCGTTCGGCATGACGGTGAGAGCACCGCGTCACACCGCCCGCCAGAGACGGTACACTCGCGGGATTGCAGAATAAACGAAGCGTCATGATAAATCATATTTGTGTTAGTGTTTATCTAGTAAAGTCTCACTAAACGAGTGTGTGGGTGTGTGTGTGTATATGCAGCGGTAGTGCAGTGGTTAGCACGCTGCGCTGCGAACCTGGAGACCCGGTTTCGATTCCCACTCACGGCCAACATCAGTGAGGTTTATCTGAACCGGTACTGTGCCTCCCCTAGGTCGACTCGGCCTCAAATGAGTACCTGGTGTGGTGTGTACACATCACCACTGGGGAGACAAAGGCGGCCGGGCGTGGTGTTGGCCACCCACCCCCTCGTGTGCCGTGCCGGCCTTCATAGGTGCTCGCTAACAGCACTTGCCCCAACAGTCTATTAAGGCTACACGGGGGATCTTTATCTTTGTATATGCATGCGGGTGTAGCCGTTGGCATCGTAGTTGTTGCACTGCACTAGTGACCTTGTTTCCTGAGTTCAAATCCCGGCCGCAGCTGACATCAGTAGCAACGGCCTGAGGTGGACTTTGCTTAAAATGAGTACCTGGTGCACGGTGTAAGACAAAGGCAGCCAGGTGCAGTGCTGACCACCGCACCTGGCACCTTACCAACCTTATAAGGTGCTCCCTAACAGCACTTTCCCCAATAGTGTATAAGGCTATTAGGGGAAATCTTTGTGTGTATGTATATATATACGTGCATGTGTGTGTATGTGGGAGAGCAGTAGTGTAGCGGTTAGCGCACTGCGCTACGTACCTGGCGACCCGAGTTCGATTCTCGCTCTCTCGGCCAACACCAGTGACGATACTTGTTGCGTTGTGTAAACATCGCCACTGGGGAGACAAAGGCGGCCGGACGTGGTGCTGGCCACAAACCCCCTCGTGTCTACTTTCATCCTCCATAGGTGCTCGCTTGCAGCAGTCCGTTTTGGCTAATAAGGGAATTTTTGTGTTTTGTCGTCGCATGCTCAAGACCATCGGCTACGACCCCATCATCCCGGCGGAGGTGTCGGCGGCATTCGGAGTGGAGCAGCTCTCACTTGAGCAACTGTGGCCCAAGTGCGACTTCATCACCGTGCACACCCCACTCATGCCCTCCACCACCGGCAAGTGCACACCTACATGCGTATGCACGACACAAAGACCGATATCCTACGTGTCGCCGTTAAAAGGCTGTTGGGACAAGTGCTGGTTAGCGAGTGCCTGTTAAGGCCGATGGGTGGCCAGCACAACACCCAGCCACCTTTGTGTCCCTAGTGTTGATGTTTACACAAGGCGTTTAAGGCGGAGTCAACCTAGGGGAGGCCCAGGACCGTTTAATGTATTCGTCACTGTTGCTGCTTATGAGCGGGAATTGAAATGGGATCGCCGAGTTCGTAGCACAGTGCACTAATCATTGCATTTCTGCACCCCACACATACATACAACAACAACCGCCATTCGCCACTAAGTGGCGGTGACGTCACCACGACGCTTGTGCCAGGCCATGTGCACCCTGAGGCCACGTGAAGTGTCGAACGCCCGCTGGCAGGAGGTCACGGGGCAGACCCAGGTGCCACGGGTCGACTGACCGAGATGACCGAGATGACTGGCTGATCCACCACCTGTGCCCCCTACTGTGCCAACTTGCTGTGCTTTAGCCACCCGGCGCTCCGCTCGTTGTTGTGAGCGTCGCTCCTCCGCCCTCCGTTGTTGTTGGAGGGCGACTGCCTCCAACTGCCCAGTAGCGTCCTTCACGAGCCTCCTCCACTGAGGCCGATCTTGACACCGCTGGTACCAGTCATCGGCAAGTCCACTCAGCTCCACGTCCTCCTGTACCACATCACTCCATCTCTTCTCTAGCCCGTGCCGCGCCCGTTTAGCCCCCTCGATCCGGCCGAACAAAAGCTGTTTAGGCATGCGGTGGCTGGGCACATACATACACAGCCGCACACACACACAGAAATACACACAGGCGCACGCAGAGGCGCACGCACAGGCGCACACAGAGATGACACACAGCTTGTTGGAGTACCCCTTCATGTCTCGCCTTCTGCTACCTTGCGCCTTCCTGTGCCATGAGAGTGACCGTGCGTATGTGCGTGCTCGCATGTGACCTTGCTCGTCTCCCTTCAGGGTCTCCTGACCGATGCCAGGTTCTCTCGGTGAAAGTACGTACGTACGTGCGTGCGTGCGTATGTTTGACAGCGCTCATCCGCTCACCCCGCAGGCCTCCTGAATGACGCGTCGTTTGCACGCTGCAAGCGCGGCGTGCGCGTGGTGAACTGCGCGCGTGGGGGCATCATCGACGAGGACGCGCTGCAGCGCGCGCTCGAGTCTGGGCAGTGCGGGGGCGCTGGGCTCGACGTCTTCATTCAGGTGGGGCCCCCACCCCCCTGCCCCCTGGGTCAGGGGTCATGGGTAGGAATCGAATCATGGTTATATGTAGTGTTAGTAACAAGGGCTGTGGTTGGGATTAGTGTAGGTGGTGAGTTTTGTTTTGGGTGAGAGTGTTAGAGTTGGGACTAAGGAAGGGCTTAAAATTCAGGCTTATATCTAGATTTAAAATAGGATTAGTGTTAGGCCTTGTATCAGAGTTAGGGATAGTCATGGCTAGTGCTTTGATTAAGGTTAAGACTTGGATTATGGTCAAGTCTGGGATAGGCTAGGCTAGGGTTAGGGTTAGAGCTGTGGTTGCAGACAGGGCTGCATGTCTGTCTTAAAAACATTTAATTCCCTCGTTCAGATTGAGAGCAGCATGATGTCATCGCATAGCTACTGCAAAATAATCTCTCGTCATTTATTGTGACCCCGTCGTGTCCGGCCGCGTGATTGTTCGATGCCTCCTCGGTCTCCTCTTCACCGTTCTCCCCCTCCCCCCTCGGCGCGTCTTCCACCCCTGGAACGCAGGAGCCCCCGACGAACGTAGCGCTGATCCGACACCCGCGCGTGGTGTGCGGCCCCCACCTGGGCGCCAGCACGCACGAGGCACAGAGCCGCTGCGGGGAAGAGCTGGCGCAGCAGGTGGTGGAGCTGGTACAGGGCAAGGCGCTGGTGGGCGCGGTGAGGAGAGACTCGGCTCCGCACCCACAACTCCGCGCACCGCAACAACCTACAACCAAAACGCCACGGGCTGTAACCGCCGCTTTCAAACACCGCAATTGCAACCTCAAACGCCACGACCGCAATGCAATCCACAGCAACGCAGCCACAATATCAAAGAACACGGCTACGGCATCGAATTCAACACGAAATACCACAAGATGCTCTCTGCACCTCAACTGCCTGACAGCAGCAGGCTGAGGCAGTGCCAATTTGGCGTATCCAGGAGAGGCGAGGGCGAGCGTGACGTCGCGATCCGGCCTGTGAGGGACTTCTCAACCCTTTCCCGTTCCGATGACGTTCCGATTACGCACGTTTACGTCATCGGAACGGAATCGATTGGAAATTGAATCGAATTGTAAAAGCCCATGCGAGAGGGCGTGGCGCACTTTGGCGCCAGCTATCATAGAGGACGGTAGTGTGGCGAGTACAGTACAATGTCTTTTTAAAACACCAGCGCTACGCCTCTCTAAATAAAATCAATGCTCACCGCTTACACGTTCCGAGATTCGACGGCGAATGGGACCCACCCTGCAACTTGTAGACATCGTAACAAGACTGCCCCCCGCCCGCCCCGCGCAGGTGAACGCTGGGTCTCTGGGCTCGTCCCTGGCCCCCGAGACGCGGCCGTGGGTGAAGGTGGCCGAGTCTCTGGGCGCGGTGGCGCGGGCGGTGCTGGCGCAGGGCGTGCGCGGGGCGAGCGTGCGCGTGGCGACGCACGGGGACGCCGGGCCCGCCGTGGCGGTGCTGGCTCCGGCCGTGCTGACGGCTCTGCTGCGCGTCGACGGAGAGAATCACCTGAACCTCGTCAACGCAGCCATCTTCGCCAAAGAGGCCGGGGTCACGGTGAGGGATGGCGCTCGCGCGCGCGCTCTGAGCGTTAGCTCCGTTTGCTCAGAAATGGTAGAGGGGGGTACGGGGAATGCGATAAATCGCGTGAAGATTAACCGACACGGAGGCAAGTTAAGTTTAAACTCGCGTTCCTGTTTGGGAACACACTCGACTAATTAAATGTATTTAGGCAATGTCCAACAACGAGAGCATACACTGTCACCAGTGGCAGAACACGTGGTAGACTGATGCAGTTGCTGAACTTGTGACCTTCAAGTCAGTCTTCCACCTGTTCTGCTAGCTTTGAGAGCTCTCTTATTTTCGGACATATATTTTCCGAGACAAATTACTTCGGAATAAAAAACGGTGTTCCATTTGTAAAAAAAAAGTTTTATTTTTCATTAGGCCCCCCCCTGCAAAAGTCTTTTATCCCCCCAAAATAAAAACGTCACCCGCTGCCTATGTCTGCAGGTGTCGATGGCGCACGAGGCGTCTCCCCCGCAGGGGCTGGAGCCCTCCTCCTCCACGCCCTGCCTCTCCGTGGAGCTGCAGGGCGGCGCGGGCGCGGGCGGCCCCGCCGTTGTGCTGGTGGGCACCGCGCGGGGTGACCAGCCGCTCCTGCTGGCCGTCAACGGGGCCTCCTTCCTGCCGGCTGGCGCCACGCTCGCTGGCACTGCCCTGCTCTATCGCACCGCGCCCGGAGCGCACGCCTTGCCGGCGGTGGCGGGTAGGTGTGGTGGTGGTGGGGGGGGGGCGCATCACGGGACGGGGAATCCAGTTGGGAAATCTCGCAGGGCGGTGCCGTCACCCATTAATGAAAATTGGCCGGGCTGCACGGCACGTATTCACCAGGGCGTCGCCCGGTGATGGCAATAGAAGCAGCTTGGGGTGATTTGTGTTTGGACAGTCTGTGGTTGGTGGCGGTGAGGGGGGGGTTCTTTTCTCCCAGTTTTATTCTAATTGTGCGATCGACATCATATGGTGAGACAATCCCTTTAGAACTCGCGCAGTGCATCACACCCTCACCCAACCCCCGTTTGTTTCGGAACGTTTCAGTCTTAAGATAACGTTTCCTCTGAGGTCCCTTGAAGTGTCTTCATAACCTGCACCAGGGGGCAGCACTTTCCCATGCACAATGCATGTCGCTCCAACCAATATAATTTTTTTTATTGATTCTCAAAACTAGAATTTTACCCAAATGAAGTGCAAAACCTAATTCAACAGTCATTTGTGACTGGGCTCACACTTACGACACTTAAGGAGCCAGTTTAATTGTGGGTGATTCAAATCCGCGGTCTTAGCAGTGCTGGCGCAATGCTCGAACGTCTGAGCCACCACTGACACCATGGCGATTTTAAGTTGGGCAAGACTTGGCGCAAACAAAGAAAACGCTACAAAAGCTGAGGAGTAAGCACTTTTAGAATTATACAAAGAAACAGAAAGAGGAACTTGTTGATCGGATAACAAATGCAGATTATAGACAGCATATCGACACTTAAGTACAGTTAAGTAGACGTGGGTAGAACACATCACGGCTGGAAGGATTGACGGCTGATTTACCATTGGCAGCCAACCCAGGGAACATGCCCGAGGAAGAAGGACCACCATAGATGAAGCATTGCGATCAGCTCGCTTGTGCGCATGAGTGAGATCGATTGTAGCACCAGAAGACCATCAGTGATGGAGATGTCGTGGAGAGGTCTTCATCCAGCAGTGACTGCTGACGATGCAGACTTTGGCACCACGGTGGCGAGATGTTACATACCTCGCCTGGTATACAGAAGGTTGTTGGTTCGATCCCAATCCCAACCCTGACGCCTCTGTATATTTGGAGTTTGCATGTTCTCCCTGTGGTCGCATGGAGTTTTCTCCAGGTCCTCCAAATTTATAAACATGCGTTTAGAGCAGTGGTTCTTGACCTGTGGTGCATGCACCCCCTGGGGGTGCGAGATCTCCTTTCTGGGGGTGTGAGACATACCAGATTTTGTTTAAAAGCTAAATAATCGAAAACGCTAATTAAGCAACAGGTATGTAAGTACATCTACTGTGTTTCATCAAACCTTTGTATTGACATATTTTGTTTTTTTACGATTGAGAACCAGGCTGCAGAGTATAGGTTAAGAACCACTGGTTTAGAATATTTGGCTGAAATATATTTACACTTGGTTGAGCTATCATTTGTGGCAATGTCTCTTCTGAAAAAGAGCTAATATAGGTCAGGGTGCCTCGCCTAGTAAAATAACACGTTGTTAGTTTCGTAGTTTAGTTGGTCAACGCTGCTGGGAGGTGCACGCTGGGCTTGCGAGCGCCGCTGGCCCCCGTGCTGACGGCTCTGTGTGTCCCCCCCGTGTGGCTACAGGAGTGCTGGCGGCCCAGGGTGTGGAGGTGCGCTCTTTCTGCGTGTCCGCCGTGGGAGAGGATGGGGCCCAGTGGGGGCTCCTGGGCCTGTCAAGCCCCACGGCCACGCTCGACGGACTCGCAGCACACGTCAAGAAAGCCGTGCAGATCCAGTTCTGAGCGTGGCGTGGCTGCATCATCACCATCATCACTGTCATCATCACTCTCATCATCATCGTCATCGTCTTGCTGTCGCTACTCCTATTACAACATCTTAACAACCATCATATTATAAACTTTACACTTGTTATGACGCGATCGTAATCGCACTTGTCAACATCACACCATCGCCGTCATCACATTACCATCACACTATCATTATCTTCACACCACTGCAATCGCATCATCAAGGTCACACCACAATATTCACATCATTGTCACATGATCATTCGCACTACCATCATATGATGATGTTGATCACATCACAAACATCACCACCAACTTTCCTCCACCACAATCACAACTACCACTGTAATAACACCACCACCTTCACACCCACATATTACGTATGTATATGTATGTTGAAGTTATCTCACATCGTACAGAGCCAACCGTGCAAATCGGAGATGCAGATGAAGGACAACAAACTAATCTCGACGACAAACATCACCACCACACACCGCGCTAGAACCCAACCCCCCCCCCCCCCCCCCCATATCTTGCTGTGTCCCACATCAGCACGGCAGGTCGAGGAGACGTAAACGGCTTTAGTGTGTGTTTGTGTTGTCGCTTGTCCTGTCCTCCAGTCCTCGCACAGCGCTTTGTCTCTATCGCGCAGGGGTATGATTCCCGTGTTGGCGGAAAACGGTTTCTGCTGGTTTTTGACAAAGAATGGGTCAGTTTGGTGGTAAAAATAGCATGGGTTTGACCTTGTTTCTATCATCCTATACTGCTCAACCAGTGCATGAAGTCGGCCCTGGATGTGTGCGATGTGCAGCAACTTCTTTGGTAGTGGAACGGAGAAGATGGGAAAATTCAGAAAGGTGTGCCATGGCGTACGGAGCGGATGCAAAGGGGGAAGGAGAATGGAGCGGAAGGACAGGGGGTTGAGAATCCTCAACGTGATGATGTTCTCAAGTTATTGGAAATTTCCAAACATGGCCAGTTGCAGGTGGTCCAGTTGAAGCAAAGTTGTTACCAGCTTCGTTTATGCTTCGAAAACAAAGCACTTAGTGTAGACATTGAATGTTAGAAGTTATTCCTAGTGCCATTGTGACCGTCGGGTTTTGCGGGGGACAGTGCTGTTTGTTTGGTTTAGTTATTTTAGCCGTTTTTTGCGATGGTTGCACTAAATGCTGTCTCCTTGGCCACATTGACCATTGGGCCTTCAGCCATGCCAATGGGACGTGCTTAGTCTGAACACGTGTGGAGCAGACAGCACTGCCCTCTCTCTACCTTAGCTCTTCTCGGCAAAGGAGAGAGCGCTCGGCTTGAATGTTGACCGGTCGCGTCAGTCGCTCTCGGCTTGTATCCAAGCCACCGACGGTTGTCTGTCTTGTGCCGTTTTAAATGTGTTTATTTGTACTTATTCATAGCCTGCTTAGAGTTGTGTTGCATCTGAAAGATGGAATAGCATTTTTTTAGATCATTTATGTTTAGAATAAAAAGCTCAAATATTTGAAGGTTTACACTCTTTTATTTTTGGGTTTGTGCCACTATGAATGTTCTCCTTTCAGATTGATAAAGTTCAACAAGGTGGGCCGATCCATGGCTCTCGTGTCAAGAATGACGAGCCGACATTGATGAGGTCCAGGGTTTGAATGCAAATTTCAGCCACCGACGATTCGGCTGGGTTATGAAATTTAGCAAGATGGTCCCATCCTGGCTACCAGTAACTGCGCACGAATTCCATCACGCTCAATATGCCTTTTCACTTAATTTGGCTCTTCATTCAAAATCACCATACGAAATGTATTAACGTCGAACAGACATTGATTAAACAGACTCCAAAATACAGAAGGGGGAGGAAATCAAAGGAGGGAGGGACGTAGCACATCAATTGGCAATTTTATTCTGACCAGGATAACCTCGGCCATCGCGCTTGGAAAACACGTGGTCAAGCAGGGATATATACCAAATACCCCTGCTCAGGACTTTGTAATACCCTCTCGTCATCTCGTTTTTAGAGGTCTTACGACTGCTGAATTCAAGAAACGTATTCGCTCTTATCTATCACACCGTCGATAGTGCAGTTGCTGGCTGCTGAGCGATTTGGGCCTGTGCTCAGAAACTGATTTCAAAGGAAAAAAAAATCCCAAGACGAGGAAGAGGAGAAGTAAAAATACGAATGTGAAGAAAGGTAATTGGCGTATCGATCGTATGGCGAGTCTAACCATGATGCAGTACTCTTGGACGTTTAGTCCGCAGTTACTGATGGTGGACGATCTAGAAGACAAACTTCCGAGGTGAGAATAACCGATGGAGAACGGATGCAATTAAAGTATCGAGCCTGGTGCGTTCTAAACATGCGGGCAATGACCAAAGAGCGTACTGGTACGTTTCTCATCAAATAATTCGCGGGCCGTTACCAGACGAGAACAACTCGGGGAAGGAATGGAAGAGATTGCTGAGCGTCCTTTGATTAGCAGTGGGGAAGTAACGGGGCCGACATTTGCTACAATGTCGATGTTTGACCCAACGCACATTTATGAAATCAACACCGTGGAGAAATGTAACTTGTGTGAGTCTCATCCGAGATAATCTAATTCCATGAAAAGAGGCTTTGCCGAAGAGAGGCCAGATTGAAATGCCTTTTAATAACACGACTCCCTGCGCCTCGCACCTCTACTCCACCCCTCCCCACCTACATCACGGATACTTTTATACTCCTGTTCAGGGCTCCAGAGGCGAGCGCGTGCGCGCGCGTGTGTGTGTGTGAGCGTGGGCTGCGCTTGACCTCGCTTTGCCAACGCTCCACGTGCATGTGTTGAAATCTCCCTTTGTTGGCGAATACAAAGCCGACTTGGTTAGAGCAGTGTCATACACACGTGTAGAACTACGAGCGTGTACAACCTACATTTAAGTTGTGCGTTGCAAGTAACAAAACACGCTACGGGGTATGCACTCGTGTATACGTTGCGATGAGGTTTGTCGACATTTCCAGATTTGAATCGTGATGATCATTGGGAGTTGTTTGACCGTACTTTACCACGCTCGCCTGTGTGGATTTGGTGAATGGGGCGGCCCAAGCAAGAGCGGTTCGTATATCAATGTGGCCGAAAATGGAACTCGGGTGGCTGAGTTTGGAGCGCAATACCCTAACCACTACGCCACTGCTCACCCCACCGTTCATTAATACGGCTAAATATGTTTCCGCTAAAAGCTGCCTAGCGTGTGTGTGCGTGTTATTTAATCTCGGTTCACGCATAACGCACATGCATTTTGAACTTCTTTCGCACCGTACGTAGCCAACCGTGGTAATCGGAGGTGCGATGGAATAGCAACGAACTAAACACAAAAAACAGTTCTACAGAAATAAGTTTTCAATCTAGAAATGAGTCCTCAATCTGCCCAGTGACCTACCAGGTAAGCTAGTTAGTTAGAGTTCACCAAGGGGAGGGCCCACAGGCGGTTCAGATGTCACTCGCCACTTGTGAGACAAAGGCGGCCACGTCATTCCCCTCGTATAGTACTTGTCCCAACAGCCTGTGTAGGCTACACGGGGGATCTTTGTTTTGCATGGTTTGTGTTGCGTGTGTGCTATGTGTGTTACGTGTACACAACACACATGTATGTTTGTGTGTGTGCGGTGAGCAGTTATGGGGAGCAATAGTGTAGTGGTTAGCATGCTGCGCTATGAACCTGGCGACCCGAGTTCGATTCCCGCTCACGGCCAACACCAGTGACGATTATCTGAACAGTTTGGGCCTCCTCTAGGTCGACTCAGCCTGAAATGAGTACCTGGTGCGGTGAGTAAACATCACCACTGGGGAGACAAAGGCGGTCGGGCGTGGTGCTGGCCACCCAATCCCTCGTGTACCGTTCCGAGGCTATATGGGGGATCTTTGTCTTTGTTCAAACATGTTTTTGTTGACTGTGTATGCTACGTGTATCTATCTGGCTGGCTGGAGAGTGTATGTACTGAATATATGTTGAGCACGCGGGGAGCGGTGGTGCAGCGGTTAGCGCGCTGCGGAACGAACCCAGCGACCCGAGTTCGATTCCCGATCACGGCTAACAGCACCCGGTGACGATTACCGGAACAGGTCCTGGGTCTTCCCTTGGTCCACTCAGCCTCAAATTAGTATCTGGTGCGCTGTGTAAACATCGTCACTTGGGAGACAAAGGCGGTCGGGCGTGGTGATGGCCACCCACCCCCTCGTGAGCAGTGCCGGCCTTCATAGGTGCTCGCTCGCAGCACTTGCCCCCAACAGCCCGTCCAGGCTATACGGGGGATCTTTGTCTTTGCAGCGCTCATCAGTCATTAACAACAGTCCCCACACACACGTGCACACACCGCTAACACACGTGGACACACACACCTTCGTGACACACACGTGGATATACACACACCTCCTGAACACACACGCCTCTGACATACACGCGTATACAAAGACAAAGGTCCCCAGTATAGCCTGCGACAGACTGTGAGGGCAAGGGCTGTTAGCGAGCACATCTGAAGGCCGGGACTGTGGCACACGAGGGGGTGGGTGGGTAGCCAGCACCACGCCCGGCCACATTTGTCTCATTTGAGGCTGAGTCGACCAAGTGCGTTACGCATGGAGGGGGGAGGGGGGGTAACCCAAATGCGTTACGCTTTTCGTATGGGGGGGGAGGCTACTGACAATGTGCGCACGCATAGGAAACGGGGGGGGGGGTGGGCGGGTGGTGAAGCCTCGATAATTATTTGTCTACATTGGCCTTAAAATGAGTTAGATAGTTAGTTATTCCTTGATCAATCTTAATTTTAGAACTTTCGTGATTGCAGGAATTATTATTTGGTTCTTTCGGTTAAGTCACGTCTAAAGATAAAATAATAAATAAAGATTGAACCACTTCTACGGGGAAGTTTTAAGCTTATCTTTTTTCTCTCTCTCTGGCGACTTGTTTTCTCTGCCTGTGTCCTCTTTAGAATGTTCACACTTAAATTCTAACTTAGCAATCTTTGAAATACGTAATCAACCAGGCTATGCGTTAATTGTGTGTTGACCGACCCTCTGTGTTGTATTACATTACATTTCGATATTTTACTAGGTTATTTAATTTTAGTGTGTCCTTCTCCTGATTTTCAGGCTTGCTTGCCGTGCCATCATACTTGCAGCACCACGTCTGTTGACCACTCATTGATATGCTAATTTTTTCTCTAACCCCCCTCCCTCTCTCTGCCTCCGCCCCCCCCTCTGTCTATTTAAGGCCACCCCACAGAGACGATCACCCCTCTCTGTTACCTGTGTTGCTCTCGCTATGTATCTTGGTGATATCTGTCTGCTAATATGTCTGTCTATAGTTTTCTGGTTAGATTTTATGTCGCTATTTCATTATACCTCATGATGATTGCTTGTGTTGCAATTGAAACGTCGTATTCTATTATTTAATTTAATTTATTATTTTATCTTTAGACGTGACTTAACCGAAAGAACCAAATAATAATTATTCCTTGATCGTTTCTGCGTGGATTAAATATCGGCCGTTCTATAGGATTCGGCGGGGGGGGGGGTGTCAAGCTGTACGTACGCAGGTGGGGGGGGGGTCAAGCGTGCGTACAGGGAGGGGGGGGAGGGGTCAAGATTTGACAGATTTTTGCGTACCTACTAAATCGATGGCGCCCCCCTTTTCGCTGTTTGCTATCGGAAGTGACAGCAGGCCGTGTCCGTGCATTATTTTGTAATAAATCGGCATTTTGCGACCCCCACTGCCACTATGTAGCATATTATTATGTGCCAGGGACTCTATGAGATGATAGGACAATAGTCTGAGTCCATAATTGCCAATAAGTAACGGCAAAGCAGTTATAAGTGACTCGCAGAATTGTGCGCAGTTGCGTTTACAGGACACGACTTCCCTGAAGGCATTCACCTTCAGCGAGCGCGATGCCGATCACACAACGCGGTTCGAATTCGGCCCTCGATCGATGGCTGCACCATCGCCGCACCAACGCGTCGAATAAAAAGCAAGGGACAAGCCCTTACTTACTAACAACTCCATTCTTCATTGCTGGAGGAGTTGCCCCCCCTACCTGAAAATCCTGGCTCCGCCATTGCCCCCCCCCCATCACTTTACACGGGATTCCACGCGCCTCTTAAATCGTCAACACCACGACAACTAAGGGCACCTTGTGTCGAGCCAATTGTTCTTTAGACCGCTCTTTTGTTTCCCTCCTCTCACAGATGTCCGGTAGGAGCGGGTCAGAAAGTTACAACAGCAACCAGATTGAATTGGATGGTGGCGGTGGCGCTATTGGGTAATTCACTGCACTATGAACCCGGTCACCTGAGTTCCATTCCTTGCTACGGATAACATCAGTGGTGAGTGACCGGTTCGGTATCCCCCCCCCCCAACACCCCTTTCATCAACCAGCACGGACCAGCGTGGTGAAGTATGCTAAAGAGTTCCTCGACTATCAACGGACGTGGGTGACGTTTCCATCCAGTCAAGGCCGTAGCCATGGAGTCAACATTGGGGGGGGGGGGACCAAATCTTCCTGGGGTCCCCCCCCCCCCCAGAAAAAAAAAATCTATATTTGAAAAATAATTTCCAGCCAAAAAATATTTAAAAAATTCACTAACACACAGGATGGACTTTTCATTTTATTTTTTACAATAATGTCTAATAGTGTATTGTATTACATTGCTGTTTTTTCTTGTTTTACCTTTTCTTGTTTCATTGTATGTAATGGCAGAGATTAGGGATTCACAAAGTACAACCATAACCACAATCATATGAACAGAAATCTATGCATTGTTATATGAAGACAAGTCCAGATATTGTGACCAAGGTTTAGCAAATAGTTGTTTTTATTTACATAGCATCGTAAATGTTTTTAGCAAAAAAATGTTTCATAGCAATATATTGCCGGTTGGAGCCGGTTGGAACCTATCACGACAGCAGTGCATACCGACTGTGGTGGCACCTTTCACTACAGCAGTGCATACTGTGGTTTTACCTGGTTTCATTACAGCAGTGTATACCGACTGTGGTGGTATCTGTATGATTACAGCAGTGCATACCGACTGTGGTGGCACCTGTTATCACTACAGTAGTACATGCTGACCCTATCTATCTTACCTATAAAAGGGAAATTTGTGAATGTGTCTGTTCGAAATGTTTAGCGTACTTTCCGACATGCAACAAACTTGAAATTTGGCATGTGGGTAGCTTCCAGACTGTACACAATGCAAAAAGTATAAAAATTGACTTTTGTATTTTGGGGGGGGAGGGGGGGAAATGACCATAAAGTGTGTGGGGTCAACACGCATACAGGACTGGCGAGAATCGATATCTGGTGAGCGTTTGTGGTATCGATTAAACGGGAATAGGCCAATTCAAAAGAAACCTTTCCATTGCGCGATTTAAAGAATCGAATCTTGGCGCGCGAGCATAAGTTGTTTTTATCCACCGCGCGTTGGGTTTTATTTTATTTTTAATTAATGAGGTAATGATCAAAGTTTTCTTTTCATTTGTATATGTTATGTTTTTAAGTTTTGAGAAGTTTTAAAATTTATTTTATTCCCCGGGCAATGCCGCTTATTTCCCGCTAGTAGCAGTATATATCGACTCTATAGCACAAAGTCCTCACCTGACAGTGCCGTGGTGAGGCCTAGTCACGTGCAGAGCCCCCGGCCTCACCTAGATTGCCCAGCCGGCCGAGGCTGGGGGCTGGGCCGCTACCCCCGCCCACCATCCCCCGCCCGCGCTACAAACACATTCCTGCGGAGGGAGCTGGTAGGAACGTTGGGTCGCTCGGTCAATGGCCAGGGTCAACGGCGGCGTGGTGTATTCCGCAAATATGCCCGACTGTGAGGGCGGGCACAAGCCGGTGTGAGTAGGTTAAACGTTGAGTTTTATAAGGGCACCACGGGGTGACCAACCCCTCCCCACCCAGCTCCACCCCTCCCACCCCCCGCCCAGCCCCTCCCCACCCAGCACCTCCCCACCCTCCCCACCCAGCCCCTCCCCACCCTCCCCACCAGCCCCTCCCCACCCAGCCCCTCCCCACCCAGTCCCTCCCCACCCTCCCCACCCAGCCCCTTCCCACCCAGCCCCTCCCCACCCAGTCCCTCCCCACCCAGCCCCTCCCCAACCTCCCCACCCAGCCCCTCCCCACCCAGCCCCTCCCTGCACGACGGACGGACACAATAATCCCCTGTGGGCTGGTGTAACCAGGAGGTTCCTACCAGTATAATACTATCTAAGCGCTATAATATTAGTATCTATCTAACCTATAGTAGTAAGTGCACACATTGGGGTGGGGGGGGCAGAGGACGTAACACTTTGATGAATTTAGCGCTGCGCGTGCGTTGCAAGGGGCAATACCGGTCAGCTTGAGCGGCGCGGGGAAATAATAAAATATAGAAAAATCGCACTCAATTGTTAATTAAACTACTTTCAAGTTTACGGATGGGAAAACGGAATAGGCTATGCCCACCGCGAGGCTTAGGGCGTGCGGCCTGGCAATTTTTTTTTACGTTCACCCCACCGTTCGAGAGCCAAATCCCTCGCAGGCGCGCGTACGCAGACGGACAGACAGACTGTACGCACATGGCGTGTGCAAGTGACTCGTGTAGATTCCGCGTGCATGTTAATGTGGAGCCAACATTTAATTTCCATGCTTGGATTTACAGGATTAAGCCGCGTGGATGAAAGCTGGGGTGTGGGGGTGGGAGGGTAGTGGGGGTAAGGAGGGTGGCCCGTGGGGATATGGGGGGTGTAGGGGCTAGGAGAGGGCTGTGAGGGTGTGTGGGGAGCAGGTGACGAGTGAGAGAGATGTGGTCCACACGAAGTGTGCCGCGGCTTTATCCACCCCGCTGCTGGTCAAGAACCTTGCGGGTTCGTGCGGTGGAGTGAAAGCGACGAGGGGTGGAGGGTGCTGGGGGGGAGCTGGTGTGCGGTACGGGATGGATTGGAATTGTGGTGTGCGCTTGAGTGGAGATTAGGTTGAGCACGGGATGTGATGGATGTGAGTGTTCGCTGGATTCTGCGCGTGTGTGTGTCAGTGGGGAGCGGTGGTAAAGTGGTTAGCTCGCTGCGCTGCGAACCCGGCCGACGGAGATCCATTCACGCTCACGGCCAACACCAGTCACGAATATCTGAACTCGTCCTGGGCCTCGCCTCGGTCGACTCAGCCTCAAATGAGTACCCGGTGCGGTGCGTAAACATCGACGCTGTGGGGCCACCGGCCCCCTCGTGTGCGCGTGCCAGCAAATATAGGGGCTCGTTTAGAGCACTTGCCCCGAGAGAGAGAGCGTGCCAAAGGCGATACGCGTGGCCTTTTGTCTCGTGAGTAAGCGAGGAGGGACGGGTGGATGGGAGAGTGCGGTGCTCCACTGCTGGTTTGGCTGGAGCGAGTGATAGGGTGAACGCGATGAGCGGCGGGGTGGGATGTGGCAGTGCACCGAGGGGTTTGTGTGTGTCCCGTGAGGGTCCGCAGGGAGCGACGTGGGGGGCTCTGGTCACGTGGGAGAGCCCGGGTCACAGCTGCGCTTACTGGAGCAGAAGACGAGAGAAGGGATGCGGTGGGGATGGGGGGGGCAGTGGGGTCCGAGTTGGGGGGGGGGGCAGAAAGATTGCTGATATCTATGGGACATTTTGCCAGCATTAAGACAATGAAAAACAATAAGAATTGGCTTTACCGCTTCTGGAAATGAAAAAGGAGTTGAGATGTTCAAACAAAAAACTGAGCACCTCTTGAAAGGCATCAAGTCTCCATTAATCACACATACTTGTGACAAAACATGCAAACAAACATGCTCTGATTATAATATATGGCATTGTCTTTGAAACGGATTGGCCAACACCAGAGACAGCCGTCTACATGGCCTGGTCCCACCAGCGTGAGGACCAGAGAACGCAAACAGGCAGAAGTCCAAAGGCAATGCTCGTATCAAAGTATGAACAGCACGGATTGGGCAGTTATATATCTATGGGAGCGAGATGGAGAGATAGCGATGGGGGGAGGTAGTAGGCGCGGTGGATAAAGGGGGACAAGGAGAGAGTGGTGGGATAGAGCGAGAGATTACGATGAAGAGGAGTGATGGGGAGGCACAGGCGGGAGAGATGAACACGTGATGTGTTGATGCCCTGTGTAACTACGACGCATGCATAAGGTTGTGTGTACCGTCTATGTACGTGTATCTGTATCCCCGCATCTCTCCGTGTGTGTCATTTGCCGTGTTTATCTCTTGTATGTATATACAACTTCTTTCGTACCGTACGTAGCCAACCGTGCGAATCTCTCCCTTTCTCGTTCTCTCTGTTTGTGCCGCTGTCTCATTTGAGACTCGTGTTTTCTATCTCTAGAGCTGTCTCCGCGTCTCTCTGTGTGTCTTTAGAGCTCCCTACAACCCCGTATGCACAAGGCTATGGTTATTTTACTTTGGTCTTATTAATTTATATTTGTTTCGTGGTAATTCGTTGGAGGCACCCATAATACATATTCATACCGGTCAGCCCCTTATCAGTGCCTTCCTTATTACAGACCAATTCACATCTTATCGGTCACCCCGTGCCTTTATAAATCTCAACGTTCATCCTACAAAGTCCCATCACAAGGGAGAATCACAAACAAATAGACATGTTTTTTCTGCTCGTATTGAAAGGGCTGTACGCCGTATCGACCTGAAAACTAAATTTCTCTGTACAAGAATATGGATAAACCGTTGACAGATATGAATATTGCACTTTTAATCGTTAGAAAGACTTCATAGTTATCCTTGAGCGAGTCATTACATAACTCTAATGACGTTACACCGACATAACTGTGTGTGCCCAGGAAAGTCTCACTGAATCTCAAGACACCTTTGTTTTCGATGAAGTGTCCTGCGACATTTGGATGTGAAGCCAATTCCATCCATAATTTAAACGTGTCACTGCTCTGACGTCACTGCAGTGCACCGTGGCAAAGACGTTTCCAGAAGCGGTTCCATGAGAGACGGACACGATCACACCCACACACGTGTACCCAGACACACACGTGCACACAGACACACACGTGTACCCAGACACACACGTGCACACAGACACACACGTGTACACATATATGTGTGTGCACATATATGTGTACACGTGTACCCAAACGCACACATGTACCCTAAATACGCGTGGAAATGTATGGGCTTAATTTAAGCCGGCTCTGTCTGGATTAGGGTTAAAATCGTGTTTCTCACGTTGAAAAATGAAATCGATTACCGGTCTGCCACACGTGTTAAATTGTCTCACGAAAAAAACATACGTACAGTTATTTACCCTTTCATCTGACAAAACCCTGGACACCACATCCAGTTATACATCTCGATGTGGCTGAGGATATACTTGTTAGAGTTATGTCTCGAAGGCCCACTCCAGTGAAGCCTCGCCACAGTTTAATTCACATAACCGCCGTTCACCACGGCGCTTGTGGCGTTCGAGGTGCACTTTGCGGCCACGTGAAGTGTCGTAGGCCCGCATTGACAGGAGGGCACGAAACAGACTCAGGTGCTATGGGTTGACTGACTGAGATGTCTGGCAGATGCACCAACTGTGTTGGCCACGGTGCAAACTCTGTGCGCTCTAGCCGCCTGGCGCTCCGCTCGTTGTCGTGAGCGTCGCTCTCCTGCCCTCCGTTGTTGCTCCTCCACACGGAACGAGCTTGACACCGGCAAGTTCAATCAGCTCCACATCATTCTGCACCGCATCAGCTCCGTCTCTTCTCTAGCGCCTATTGCGCCCGTTTAGCCCCATCTATCCGGCCGACAAGAAGCTGATTGGGCATGCGGTGGCTGGGCATGCGGGTCTACGTGGCCCAGCCGACCCAGCCTCTCTTGCCATATATATGAGTACTGCACTGCATGAGTGAGTACTACCGTTGAGTGACTTTTAATGAATGAGCGAGTGAGTCCGTGAATTAATGAAAGAGTGAGCGAACGAGTGAACTGACCACCGGTCTGGTGAGGAGTGATCAACAGTTCGGGCCCCGGGTTTAAAATAGCGTGGCCTCCGCTCCCTATAAGGGTTCTCTCCCTTCTCCCCTACGCGCTCTGCACCCCCCTTTCTCCACTGCACTCCACTCTCCCCACCGCTCTCCTCCACTCTCCCTCCAGTCCTCTCCTACCCTCTCCCCGCAGCTCTCTCCTCTCCCCACCGCTCTCCCCACCGCTCTCTCCTCCCATCTCCCCATCGCTCTCTCCTCCCATCTCCCCACCGCTCCTAATGTGGAAGCGACGCGCGGCGCGTGCCGCGTCGGGCTGGGTGGCAGGGACGAGTGGCGACAGCGCGGGGGAGAGTCGAGAGAGAACGAGGGGAGAGAGTTTGGAGAGCGAGGGGAGCGAGTTTGGAGAGCGAGGGGAGAGACAGGGGAGAGAGATTGGAGAGCGAGGGGAGAGACAGCGGAGAGTTTGGAGAGCGAGGGGAGCGAGTTTGGAGAGCGAGGGGAGAGACAGCGGAGAGTTTGGAGAGCGAGGGGAGAGAGATTGGAGAGCGAGGGGAGAGTTCGGAGAGCCGGGTGCGAGTGAGAGAAGAGTCGAACAAGCAGGCGAGGAAGGAGAGGCTGAGCTCACCTCATCAGGGAACACTCGATACGCTCCTCACTGGCGGAGAGATACGCAACAGGGACGGCGTCATGAGTTCTTCGGAAGAGGTGGATGAAGAGGTGACGCTACAGGAACAGGAGGAAGAGGACGAGGGGGAGGAGGAGGAGGAAGAGGTGATGGCTGAACTGCGGTGGAACAGAGGGCGTGCAGGTGGAGGTTGTCCACTTCGATTGCAGAGGAGTGGGGGACGAGGGCTAGGAGTGAGGAGGTTGGCCATGGGTAGTTCAGAAGAGTGTGTGGTTGAATTGTGGTGCGTGGTTGGTGTCTTGTGACTGGAGACATCGAAGCGATGATACTCTACGCTGCTCCTGACGCGGTTGTCTGGCTTCGACCACCTGAACGTGACATTGTGGTTGTGCCTCTGCGTCGACCATCATCATACGAACGATGAAGAAGAAGCTTGCGACTGAACTGTGGTGGTGGATTTGTGATGGTAGTGGGGGTGGGGGTTGTGCTGTGGGTGGTGACGGAGCGGGGGCGTGTGGTTGGTTTATGGTGGTGGTGGTTGTGCTGTGAATTGTCGTTGGTTTGTTGTGGTTCGTGTGTTGTGGTGATCGTGCTGTGTGGGTTGTGGTGGCGGAGGGTGTGTGGTTGGTTTGTTGTGGTTGGTTTGTTGTGGTTCTGTGTCGTGGTGGTGATTGCGATGTGTGGTTGTTTGTGGGAGAATGTGTGTGGTTGGGGTGCGGTGGTGGTTGGGTTGTAGTGGTTCGTGTGTTGTGGTTGGTGTGTTGTGGTGGCGATTGTGGGTGGTGCTCTGGGTGGGTGCTGGGGGTGTGTGTGGTTGGATTGAGTTTCTAAATAGCTGGCGCCGAATTTGACACTCGCACCTGTGCACAAAGCACCTATTTATCCACGTGTAACTAAGCATGCTTGAGGTTACGCTGGTCGTCTCAACATATTTTATCCATTACCTATTTACTCTGTGTGTACATTCATCATCACCACCACCACTACGGTTGTCGTTCAGTTTATAATGATCATAATCCATATCATTATCATCATCATCATTATTCACCAATCCATCATCGCCATAATTTTTCACTCGACCTTCCACTTCATTAGCACATTAATCATTACTGGACAATCACTAGCAGCGTCATCTTTGGCACAGCAAGCGTCCTCATTATCATTGCCCGATCATAATCATCGTGCAGATCTTTTTCAAAAATGATCAATTCTCTTTTGAGTGAATATGTTTCTTGTGCGGAGGAGTCGGAATACAGTGGGTGGCACGTGAAGCTCCCCCCTACGGACGGATTCACAAACCCACATCCCCACGCCGGTTCAGATGCAGCGCCTGCGTGCACGGGAGTTTTGCGAATCGTTGCGTGATCCACCAACCCCAAAGCGTTGGATCACAGGCGCGCGAGTGGTGCTGACCACGTGACGACCCGCATTGATTACGCTCCAAGACGCAGCGCTGAACTTTAGCCAGAGATGGCCGGTTGGCGACCCAGTCAATGAGAAATTCTGCACCCGGCACACCACATCAAGTATCCCTCGCGCTATGCCTTGGCTACTAATCACGTCCATACTGCAATCTAGCAGCGACTCGGAATATATAGTGATACATTAATCTCCGCTAAGACTGATTGAAAACACATCGCGTCGCCCATCACGTCCCCTCCCCCGTGTGTCGAACCACGGCTGTAAGACAGCCAATAACTGGCGTTAGAATACGCGTGAGCCAATAGTCAACATAGTGTGGCTTGTGCTAAAATGCATGTGGGTTCACGGTAACAACGACGCTATGTTCACACGGAGTGCAAACGCGAAATATTTGTGCGTTAATGCGCCAGATGTTGATGTTGGCGAGTGGATAAAAAGATCCATAACAGCCGTGTGAGAGCACTCAGCCGGCGCTGCTGAGATGTTGGGGTTTAGCCCTGAATCTGGTTCTCTCTCTCTCCCATGGGGTTCATAATGGATGTGTTAGAAAGACTGATCCAGCATCGCTAAGATTCTGGGTTCAAGCGCTGGGTCTCTGTCTCTCATTGTTGACATTGGCCGTGTCAGAGACACCGAATCCGCATCGCTGAGTTCCTGGGTTCGAACTGAGCTCGAGCCATCTGCGATGAAACAGGGTTCTCAAGTGTAGCGAGCTGATGGTGCAGACAAAAAAAAACACCCGTCACATTAAATGAGACGCTGTCTTTCCGACAGCCCTGTTCTTCACCTGAGGACGGCTGCTTGCGTTGTGGCAGAAACGTCGTGAGAATTGTATTTTATTATGTTTTATTGTTATTATTTTATTATTTCCCTTCTACGTGATGACTTTACTGAAAGAACCAAGAAGATGAATCCCTGCAGTCACGAAAGCTTTAAATCGAAAAATTAAATGAGTGTTTCCTGCACGCGATAAATCCAGCTCTTAGAATGTAAAAGTTTGATTTTTGTCTTGATTTGAAGCTTTCGTGACTGCAGGAATCCATACCCTTTGGTTCTTTCGGTAAAGTCACGTGGGTAGAAAAATTAAATAAAACAACTCACGACGTTTCGATCGCAACACAAGCGATCATCATCAGGTGGAACACCCACAGCCAGAAAATGCTGAGGTAGGCGCCTTCAGAAAGGTGAGAGACTCGATCATGTGAGCCTTCTTGTCTCGTCGTCTGTTAAAAGCTCTCACAGATCTGTGGAAACCCTCCCCGTTGCGGTGGCTCAATCTTGTTTGAGCCACCGTGGTATTGAGCAAGCGAGAAAGTCGCGTGAAGAATTTTTTGTTTTTATTTACGCGTGGCCACGTGTCCCCTGGTTACACGAACACTCGAATAAACAAGAGCATATTTGGACTTCTTTTCAGAGTTCACAGCGCCGAGCTGTAACCGCAGAGATCCTGGTCTTTGTACCCAGGTTCTCAAGTGTCGTCCGGACGAGACCGGTGACGAAGTGGCGGCCAAAGGAGGGGAACGCGTCCAAGACAATGACAGCCGCGAAGATGAAGCTACGATATCGATTGGTGTGCAGGCGTGAGACGGGGTGGAATCTGCACCGGACCGTGATAGACGGTGATTGCATTGAGGAGGGATTTCAACACGAGAGTGATAATCGTGATCAAGTGTGGCGAGTTCATCTCGGGAGCCTGGTCACCAAGGACTGAACGAAGAAGTCCGTCACTTTGCATTTGGTTCTGCGCTTTTGAGCGAAACCCAGACGCACACAAAGGCCCCCGATAGCCGTGCAGACTCTTGCGAGCACATATTAAGGGCCGCACGGCATACGAGGGGATGGATGCGTCCCCCGTTCCATGCCCGGCCTCCTCCGTCAACCCCTAGTACTGATGTTGTGTTTCGCAACAGGTAGGCCTAATCATACGAGACTGAGTCGATATATGGGTGGCCCGGGACTGGTTGAGATCATCACCACTGATGTTGATTGTGTCCGGGAATCGGAGCAGTGCTAAACCCCGCACGCTATCGCTCCTCAGACAAAGATAAAGATCCCTCGTATAGCCTTAACAGACTCTAGGGGCAAGTGCTGTTAGCGAGCACCTATAAAGGCCGGCACGGCACACGAGGGGGTACGTGGCCAACACCACGCCCGGCCGCCTTTGTCTCCCCAGTGGCGATGTTTACACACCGCACCAGGTACTCATTTGAGGCTGAGTCGACCTAGGGGAGGCCCAGGACCGGTTCAGATAATCGTCACTGGTGTTGGCTGTGAGCGGGAATCGAACCCGGGTCGCCGGGTTCGTAGCGCAGCGCGCTAACCGCTACACCACCGCTCCCCACGAGACAAAGATCCCCCGTAAAGCCCACACAGGCTGTTCGGGCAAGAGTCATTCGTGCACCGATTCCCGGACACAGTTAAAATCAGTGGCGATTATCTCAACCGGTTATGGGCCTCTTCTATGTCAACTCGACGTGAATGAGTCGTTATGCAAACATCGCCACTGGGGATACTAAGGCGGTCGGACGAAGTTCTGGCCATATCACCCCCCCCCCTCGTGCGTCGTCCCGGCCTTCATAAATAAGCAGGCATCACGCCTCGTTCCAATATTTGGCCCTCCACACAAACACAAAAAATCGACCTATTTACACAGCCACACGCATTTGCACAGGTAAGTCCTTCGTAGGATCTCCACAGACACAAACAGCCGCACGCGCGCAAGCTCTCACTGCCGTGCACGGAGCAGCGCGAATGACGGAGCAAACAAGAGGAACAAACAGACACGGGCAAACATGTGACGGGGATGAGTCCATTGTGTTTAGTTTCGAGTCGCGCTTACGGCGACCAATCTCCTCCCTCCCTCCCTAAACCCTCCTCCCTCCCTCCCTCCCCCTCCTCTCGCCGCGTGGACGCGCACACGCGCGCCCGTGCGCGCTCCCTGCCCGAGTGGGCGAGAGGGAGCGGGCTGGGTGCCGTCCCGCGGGCGGAGTGCTCTCTGCTGACTGACCGGCTGTCGACACGGAGGCGCTTCGTTGCCCGGGTGGGTGCCACAGTGGCCGGGGATCCCAACTGCCTTGGTTTCTGACCGCACAGCTGCCTTCTTCCCGACTGCTTGATCGCCGAGCACCTGCGTCGTCTCGGTCGACTGACCGAGTGCTGCACTATACTCTTAGTTTTTTCGGTAAAGTCACGTAGGTAAAAATTTTAAATTAAAATTAATAAAAATAAATAATATTTGTTTTTACCTACGTGACTTTACCGAAAAAACTAAGAGTATGAATCCTTGCAGTCACGAAAGCTTCAAATCTAGAACGAGTGCTGTACTGCCTGCCTGGCTCCTGATTGCCGGTGCGCGAACGTGTCCCTGACTGCCTCTGCCCCCCCTCCCCTCCCCGTTCACCGCAGGTCCCCACGACGCCGCCGCGCCGCCTCGACCCCGCGATGCCGAGCCGCGGCCCCGGCGACCCCATGCCCCGGGGAGGCCCTGAGCCGGAGCGAGGCGGGTACGCGTACGCGTACACGTGCGCGCAGCACCCGCGCGAGCTGCTGCGCGCTCTGCACTCCTTCTACCAGCACGGCCTCTTCTCGGACATCACGCTGGAGTGCCGCGGGCAGCAACAATCTCCTGCTCCTCCTCTTCTTGCATCACCACCTCACCATCCATCTCCCTCGTCGCCCCCGTCCCCGACGACGGCCGCGCGCCGCTCGTTCCGCTGCCACCGTGCCGTGCTGTCCGCCTGCAGCGCCTACTTCCACGCGATGTTCACGGCCGACATGCGCGAGCGACGCTTCTCGCGCGTCGTGCTGCCCGCCGTGGAGCCCGACGTCATGGAGACGCTCCTGCGCTTCGCGTACACGTCGCGCGTCTCCATCACGGAGCGCAACGTGCAGTCCCTCCTGGCGGCCGCCGACCTTCTGCAGTTCGGCGCCGTCAAGGCGGCGTGCGAGCGCTTCCTCGTGCGCCGCCTCGACCCCTCCAACTGCCTGGGGCTGCTCGCCTTCGCCGAGACGCACGCGTGCCGCCGCCTGGAGCGCGAGTCGCGCCGCCTCTCCGCCTCCGCCTTCCAGGAGGTTTGCGCCGGCGACGAGTTCCCCGAGTTGGAGGCGCGGCGCCTGCGCGCGCTCCTCTCGCGCCGGGACCTGGAGGTGGCGAGCGAGGAGGCGCTGCTGGGCGCCCTGGCCGCGTGGGTGGCGCACGACCCGGGCAGCCGCGCCGCGCTGCTGCCGGAGCTGCTGGAGATCGGCGTGAACCTGCGGCTCCTCGACACCGCGCTGGAGGAGGCGCTGGCGACAGCGGCCGCGGGCGCTGCGTCCACGACCGAGGCGCTGCGCTCGGCGCTGCGCGCGGCCGTGCTGGGACCGTGCCCTCGCGTGGAGCGCGCCTGCTCCGCTGAGCTCTACGTGGTGGGCGGCTACCACTGGCGGCCCCTGGCCGAGGTGCACGCGTGGCGGCCCGGGCAGGACGCGTGGAGTGCAGGGGCCGCGCTGCCGGAGCGCGCGCTTGAGAGCTACGCCGTGGCAGCGCTGGGGGCGCGCGTGTTCGTGAGCGGAGGGTACCGCGGCGAGCGCGTGGAGGAGGCGCTCGCCTCGCTCTGGGTCTACAGCTGCGAGCGAGACCGCTGGACCCCCGGGCCGCCCATGGGGCTGCCGCGCTACTGCCACTGCGCGGCCAGCGCGCTCGGATGCGTGTTCGCCATGGGGGGGTTCAGGGACGGGGCCCCCGCCAGGGACGCGGAGCGCTACGACCCCTTGAAGCGCGAGTGGACGGCCATTGCGAGCATGGAGCACGGTGAGAGCTCGTGCTCTCTAGGGGAGGGGTGGGTGGGGGTGGGTTACATGGTATGTGTGAGTGGTTATAGGCCGCTGATTGTCATCAATAATTATTGGGGACGATAACAGTGGTGATGTATGTATGTACAGGTTGTTGAACTTCTTTCGCACCGTACGGTGCTAACCGTGCTAATGGATTTGTTGATGGTACGTGTGTGCATGTGATGTTTCTTTCGCTATGAGTGAGGTTGAGCATATTTTTTACGTGATGACGATGATGACGAAGAAGAAGATGATGGAATGGCCTTTGACAGTGATCACAGTGGCGCTGATGTGAATGGGTTGATATTGACAGCCCGCTGATTATTCCAACAATGCCGTTGTTGATGGTGGACAGGGGGGGGTGTAATGGTGTTGTTTGACGGCCGATGATGTCAGTGGGAGATTGTTGATGTTGGGAGGCCGCATCGGGTCGTGGATTTTTCCACCGTCTCCATGTAAATATGAGACGTGCAAACGTCACAGAATCTCCCCTCGCTTCACCCCAGCGTGGCGCGGTGCTCAGCTTCTCTGAATTTAGCGGTGGAAAAACTCGACTTTTCTCGTGGACGGGGGCTGCTGTCTCAAAAGAACGGTCACTTAATTTGCAGAACGCGGTTCCTAATGAATCATGACGTGGTGTCGTAAGGCCATAGTTTCACCCTTGTGTCAGATAACGGCTCTGGAAAACGTTTTTACTGTTGTTTAATACGAAGCCACTGCAGCTATGCACTTTTAAGTCTAGATTGAAAACTCATTTTTCCAGAACTATTTTTTGTGTCTAGTTTGTTGTCCTTCCCCCGCACCTCCGATTAGCACGGTTGGCTATGTACGGTGTAAAATAAGTTCAACACACTGTACATACATACACGTTGACGCTTGTTGACCCAGGACACATTCTTGCTGAGTATGAAAATATTTTTTAGGAGGATGTTGCTAAGATTTCACCGTTTCCCAATTCAGTAAGTGTTTCCAATTTGGATCATAACGGCGACAACGCAATGACCGTTGTGTCGGCCATTGTGCAGCAAACGGCGCGTGGGGCGCCACGGTGGCGAGATGTTAACTACCTCGCTTGTTAGACAGGAGGTCGTCGGTTCGATTCTGACCCTGACGCCTGTGTATTAAGAGTTTCGATGCTCTCTCTCCCCGTGTTCGCGTGGATTGTTCTCCGGTTCCCCCGGTTTTTTTCTTCCGCATTTAGAATCAACATGCGTTTAGAGTATATTTGGCTGCTATACATTTCCACACGATACGCCACTTTGTTGAGACATCATTTGTTGCTAAGTCGCTTCTGAAAATGAGCTAGAGAGCTCAGTAGGCCTTACCTGGTAAAAAAAAGACAGTTTGGCTTGACATTATTCTCATTACTCCTGCAGTAATATCCAGGGCGGCCTTCCGGATTAGAACCGCCAATCTCTGCAACAAGCGGCGAACGCGCTACCGCTAGCCACGGCACTGCCCATGGTGTCACATGAGAAGAATCAGACGTTTATTTCCCGAGTGAAGCCCATTGAGCCAAAAATCTCTCTTTCACAACAATGTAATCGAGTTTGTTCAGTGTTACACGTATGCGTTGGTCGTGTGCATGTGGAAGTGTTGTATGTAAGTGTTGTGTTTGCATGTGCTATACATGTTAGCGCTGTGGTCTTGGGTGTACAGTCACGATTCTATTATCTGAACGGATCCTGGGCTTCCCCTAGGTTGACTCAGCCTCAAATGAGTAACCCGGTGCAGTGTGTAAACATTGGAGACAAAGGGGCCGGGCGTGGTGCTGGCTACCCACCCGCTCGTGTGCCCTGCCGGCTTTCATAGGTGCTCGCAAACAGCACTTGCCCCAACTGTTTGGTAAGGGCTAAACGTGAGATCTTTGTTATTGTTCTTGTGTTTATTCTCCCAGGTGTGGGTAACGCGACTGCGTGCTCGTTCAGGGACTGCATCTACGTGATTGGGGGGCACTCAGGCTGCCCCGGGGGGTCTTCACTGGGACACGTGCAGGCCCACCACGCGGAGCGGAACCAGTGGAGCTCGCTCACTCCCTGCCCTCATCCCGGTACCTCCAGCAGCAGCATCATCATCACCATCAGTCAATCCATCATGATTATCATCATCATCATCATCATCGTGATCATTGCTCAACCCATCGTCATGATCAATCAACCGGTATCATCATCATCATCCCAATCACGATCATTGATCCATCATTATCATCGCAAACAGTGGTTAATTTATTATTATCAATATCATAGCCATCATGGTAGTTGGTCAACTTATTTAACATTATCATAAACATCATCGCAGGATTATCACATCTGCTGGCCCATTATCATGACCATCACCATCGGCAAAAGTGGCATCCTCAATCAACATCCTCATCGTGGTCATGATCATCACCATCACCCGTCAATCCATGATCGTCATCATCGTGGACAAACACGATGTGTCTTGCTGTTCAACCTATTATTGGGGCGGCAATTTAAATGATGATGATCATGATCATAATAACGATTATGAGGAGTGAAGCGGTGTCGCAGTGGGGCACCATGGTGACGAGATGTTAACTACCTCGCCTGGTATGCAGGAGGTCGTGGGTTCGTTCCCGAACCCGATGATACCTGTATATTTGAAGTTTGCATGTCTCGCTCCCCGTGGTTGCGTGGATTTTTCACCAGTTCCACCCGTTTTTCCCTCTACATTTAGAATCAACGTGCGTTTAAAGTATTTAGCTACTAAAAATGTGCACGTGATAAGCCACTTCGTTGAGCTATCATTCATGGTCGAGGTCGCTTCTGAAAAAGAGCTACGTAGCTGAGTGGGCCTTCCCTCTTCTTCTTCCACGCGTGTGTCCCACTCGTCAGCGGTCCGCTGTCCTTGCCAACCTTCTCCACGCTGCCCTGTCCTGCGCCATTTCTCTTTACGCTCCTCGGGCCACCGTGTCCGATCGCACCGCATCGCCCCCCACCTCTTCCTCTGCTGCCTTCCTCTTGATCTGTTTCCTTCCACTTGCATCACTTGCACCTGCTGACCCACATAATGTTCCTGTTGTCTCTCCGCATGACCGAATTGCACCAGAGCCTTTTCTCTCTTATCGTCTCTGTGATTTCTACCGCTTTGAGTCTTCCTCTCACTTCTTCATTTCTCACCCTGTCCGTCCTTGTTAAACCCAACATCCACCGCAACATGCTCATCTCTGTGACTGCCATAGCTTGGCCCTCCCTCTTTCTTGTGCCCTAGCACTCGGCCCCATACAACAGCACCAGCCTCACCACCGTCAGACTTTGTTCGACTGATCCTCAACTCATTCCCTTCAATCTTTTGCACCCAGATCTTCAAATCATCTTCCACTACCCCTCTGCTTTCACCACATAGCACAATATCGTCTGCAAACAGCATACAGTTGGGGGGGGGCTCCCTCTGAACACATCTCGTCAGTGTGCCCAGCACCAGGATGAACAGGAAGGGGCTTAGGGCGGAACCTTGCTTCACTCCCGCTTTGACGTGAAAGTTATCAGATCGCACAGCTGCTTCGCACGTGCATGTCCCCTCCTTCATACATATCCTGGATCAGCCGCACATATGCCTCAGGAAAACTTCATCTCATACCAGAGGTGGGACAAAGTCATTGTTATGCAAGTCCAAGTCGAGTCGCAAGTCATCAAATTCATGACTCGAGTCTGACTCGAGTCCAAGTCACATGACTCGAGTCCACATCTCATAGGTGGGACAAAGTCATTGTTATGCAAGTCCAAGTCGAGTCGCAAGTCATCAAATTCATGACTCGAGTCTGACTCGAGTCCAAGTCACATGACTCGAGTCCACACCTCTGTCTCATACACCACCAGATGAGCTCTCTAGGCACCCTGTCGTACGCTGTCTCTAGATCAGAAAGCGCCACACGCAGGCCCCGTCTCTTCTCTCTGGACTTCTCCATCTACACTCTGTGCAAAGATCGCATCCATTGTTGACCTTCCCTGTCCGAATCCAAACTGACTCTCGCCAATTTCCACCAGCTCCCTCAGTCTCCTCTCTATGATCCTTCCCCAGAGATTTTGATGAGTTGACTGAATGCTATTCCTCTGTAGTTCCCACACTCTTGTACATCGCCTTTCCCTTTAAAGATGGGAACCAATGTACTCTCTCTCTCCACGCACCCTGCATTTTTTTCTCCATCCAGATTTTCCCAAATAGCCCCATCAATATTTAAACACACATTTTCTCCCATTAATTTAAACACATCAATTGGGATCTCATCTGGCCCCACTGCCTTTTGATGTGTCATGCTCCCCAGAGCTTCCGCCACCTCTTCTCTGGTTATAGTCTCTGCAACTATCTTCTTGGTTCTTTCGGTAAAGTGACTTTACCGAAAGAACCAAGAAGATGAATCCCTGCAGTCACGAAAGCTTTAAATCGAAATTTCTCTGCAACTACTTCAATTCCTTGATGTTCCTCAACCATTTCGCGTCTTGGGTTTTCCACATTCAGCAACTTCTCAAAGTACTCTTTCCAGCTCTCTCTAACATGTATATAATCCAAGATTGTTCGTCCGTCACTGTTCTTCGCGACATGCACATGGTCGATGTCCCTGGTTTTTCGGGCTCTTGCCAAACGGCATACCATCTTCACGCCTTCTCTGCTGTCAAGCTTCTGGTCGAGTTGTGCAAATGCTGTTTGTTTTGCCACTGCTACCACCTCGCTTTGCCTCTCTTCTCGCTGCCAGGCATTCATCCAGATGGCCCTTCTCTCCCCTGTTCTGTCACTTCCCTGGTGAAGTATAACAAAATTGCTTATAGTTTATTTTATTGCACTTGTTGGACTGAACCTAGCGATCCGAGTTCAGTTTCCAGCCACGGGCAACGTCAGTGGCGAGTGAAATCTGAACCGATGATGGTCGGTGCGGCACGGCGAAGAGCCGCACTGGCCCACGTGGTTAAGTTCATGGTGAAACAAACCCCCTCGTGACCTGCACGCAGCACGTGGCAGCCTTTATCGGCAGTGAATTGACAAAGGGCTGCTAATGACCTATCATTTAATAATTATGACCGAACAGGCAACGCTACTCGTATATCATGGACACACACACACACCCGCAAACAATAATAGCGCACACAGATACAATAACGGCACGCGCAGACACACCACGGACACCCTAAGCAAACGGACCGTGCCCCTCAAGTGGGTGTCAGGTTCTCCACACTGAGCTGCGCTCTTGATGAATTTTCCATAAGGTGTCGCGTTCTGAGGGAACACGATGTATGTGCTCGCGTGCGCGTGCGTGCGTGCGCGTGTGCGTGTGCACGTGCGTGCGCGTGTGCGTGCGTGCGTGCGTACGCGTGCGTGTGTGCGCTCCGAGCCACTCGCGCCTCACCGGCTCCCACAGAGGGTGGCGGGCTCGTGGTGAGGAGCGGGGGGTGAGCAGGGGGCACGTAAAGATTCACCAACCCCATGACCACCACCTCACCTCAGCCCGCCAGCAGTTACGAATAGATCATGTGACTGACGTCTCATTCAACATATCCGTCTCTCTACAAAGGTTAATGAACACAAGTACGGCAATACCCCGGTTAACGTCGGGGGGGGGGGGGGATACGTTCCTCAAAGTTGCGACGACGTATATCGAAACGACGTAAATCCAAAGCGATTTACAGGGGAGGGTGGTGGAGGCGAAGAGCCGAGGAGGCGACGGATAACGAGAGAGGACGGGCGATGCTGTCAGCGACGTAAGTAGCGGGGTTGAGGCGACGCATTTTCGGTTAGCGGTGCCATTGGCAAAGCGACGACGTGCTCGCGAAACGACGTGAAATGGGGAGACGTAAATAGGGGGTACGGCTGTACTGCGTACACTATTGTACTCGGCCCATCAGCCCCACGGTGTTTCTGAGAGTGAACACTTTTAGCAGCGTTGTTCCAGTGCTGTACATGAACACTATAATCTTTGGTTCTTGCGGTAAAGTCACGTATGTGGAAATAAATAAATAAATAACTGAATTACGACGTTTTGGAGGCTTCCGTCATCAGGTGGGAACCAACAGTAACATTTTTTTTTTACTGCAGTGGGCAGAGAGAGCTGTATGTGACAAGTGATTATATCGGTATTTTTATTTTATTTTCACCGACGTGACTTTACCGACAGAACCAAAGATTATGGATCCTTGCAGTCACGAAAACTTCAAATCTAGAATTACATGAAAACTCTCGGTCGGTTTCGACATCCAGCAACCGACTAGCTTGTATTAGTTAGATTAATTTTCACAATTTGGGGGGGTCATGGTTTTATTCCATCATTGATTCTGTGTCCAGTCAGCACCTACATACACGCATTTATCTAAAAGCAGGTGTGGGTATGTCTTTGCTTGTGCAGTGCGAGCGCGCAGTACTCTGTTTCACATCGATCCTGCCGGTCACATTTGTCTTTTCTGTATTGAACTGTCGCATTTGTGCTGCCTGTATAATCGTCCGTATGATCTTTCTCATCGCCGCGGTTTATCTCATCGGTGTAGTCCGTCAACTTGTGTTCTTCTGTCCGACTTGTCTGCACTTTGCCCTCTGTATTGTCAAGTCTCATGTGTACTGTCCCATTGGCCGATACAAATAACGCGTTAGGACAGTCTGTTCTCGTATAAAAGCGTGTTTTCATCACGCGAGTTGGATAAAACGCGATCGAGTGAACAGAACTACGTCACCCGAGTCGGAACAAGCGGCTGTGCGGCTGCCTCGGTGGAGCATCACACAACGGCAGTGGGATGCTGCTGGATCCTTATAGATCTACCCAAGCGCCTCAGTCTTTGTTTGCCCTGCGTTACGCATCCCGCGTGTTATCGCGGACTGTGCTTTACCGCATATATTATTTATTATAACGCGATTTTTCCAATAAACGCGGTGTTCTTCAGGAAAGCAATTGCCGCGATATCGGAGAACAGACTGCATGTAGAGGACTGCAGAGCTTGGACAATTGTTTGGTAGCGCCGGCTCATCGCCTGGCTGCTGCTCCTGCTGCTGCCCTTCATGTCACTCGCCTCTGGTTCCCCCTCGCGCGCCTCTGCACTGTTCTCTCCCTCGCTGGAGAGCGAGCGAGCGAGCGAGATAATTATTTAGTTTTCTCTGCTGGCCTCGTTCAATTTCATTCGTCAGCCTAAAGCGTGCATCAGAAACGCGGTCATGCATTTTGTTCGCGGATCGTCGGCATGAGAATCGATGTCAATAGATGAACCGGTTCATGAGTGCGATTGCCCCCCCCCCACCTCCTCGATGTCTTCTTCAACGCGGTGCCGCTGTGTGAGCTCACGCAGGCACTCGTAGGAAGTTCTCGTATCCACCACGCACAGGGTGACTTTAGATTACACGTGGTGTTTCCTAACCTCGATCATGACGCAACACTCACTCTCACCCTGACTTTAACCCCAACTCTAACCCTTGTAGACCTCTGGTGGTTTGTTCATCAATGAGAAGTCGGTGTCCATGGAGTTCCCACCGCATCGCAGCGGCAGGCTAGCTATCTTTGGTTTTCTCGCACTCTCTGCACGAATGCAAAGATTCAGGTTTCAGACTTGCAAATCGAATGTTTGCATGTGTTGGTGTGTTTTTGCATACGTGCGAGCGTGTGTATTCAGTACACGTGTCTGTGTGTGTATACATACAGTTAGTTACATCATCTGCGCAACGGCGCGCGGAAGCTGCTTGGCCTGCCGTTCCAAACAAAGCTCTGTGGTTGGGTCTTCTCCGCTGCGAGTTATGCACGCACTTCTCAATGCCCACGAAACGTCGACCCAATTATACAGGAACGCCTGTGCTAGTTTGAAACGTTCATGCTGGCCTGACTAAAGTCCACTCCGGGTTTAACCAGGCTAGATTGTGCGGTGCGCTCACAGATCCTTGAACGATCTGGATACATTCCCATCGGTGAGCTCCTCTGGCAGGCGAGGCTGCGTTGGCTGGGTCACGTAGCCCGGCATGCCCAGGGACCGCGTGCCCAGTCAGCTTCTGTTTGGCCGGATCGAGATGGAGTTGACGCGGCACCAGGAGGACGTGGAGCTAAGCGACCTTCCCGGTGACCGGCACCGGCGGTGTCACGGTCGGCCTCTGCGGAGGAGGTTCGCGAAGGACGCCACTGGGCAGCTGGGAGGCAATCGCTCTCCCAACAGCAAACTCCCACTCCGCTCACCTGCTATGCATCTCACACTCACCCCCCGAATGCCACCCGACTCAACCCCTCCCTCCCTCCCCCCTCCCAGAGTACGGCCTCTGCTCGGCGGTGCTGGGGGGCCTGATCTACGTGCTGGGGGGCCACAGCGCCCACGTGGACGTGTACGACCCCGAGCGCGGAGAGTGGCGCCCCGGGGGGGTCACCGTGGAGCGGCGGCTCGAGGGGGGCTGCGCGGCGCTGGGCGGACGCCTGCTCGTCACGGGGGGCTACTCGGCCGAGCGGGGGGCCTACCTGCAGAGCGTGGAGGCGTACGACCCCCGCTCCGGCGTCTGGGCGCTGGCCGGGGCACTGCCGGGGCCCATGCGCTCCCACGGCTGTGTGGTGATTCACGGCGTGTGACGGGGGGGGGGGGGGTAGTGTGGGTGGGTGGTAGGGGGTGGGGTAGTGTGTATGGGAGGTAGGGGGTGGGGTAGTGTGGGTGGGTGGTAGGGGGTGGGGTAGTGTGGGTGGTAGGGGGTGGGGTAGTGTGTGTGGGTGGTAGGGGGTGGGGTAGTGTGGGTGGGTGGTAGGGGGTGGGGTAGTGTGGGTGGTAGGGGGTGGGGTAGTGTGTATGGGTGGTAGGGGGTGGGGTAGTGTGGGTGGGTGGTAGGGGGTGGGGTAGTGTGGGTGGATGGTAGGGGGTGGGGTAGTGTGTGTGGGTGGTAGGGGGTGGGGTAGTGTGGGTGGTGGGTGGTTGGTGGTAGGGGGTGGGGTAGTGTGGGTGGTGGGTGGTAGGGGGTGGGGTAGTGTGGGTGGTGGGTGGTAGGGGGTGGGGTAGTGTGTGTGGGTGGTAGGGGGTGGGGTAGTGTGGGTGGGTGGTAGGGGGTGGGGTAGTGTGGGTGTGGGTGGTAGGGGGTGGGGTAGTGTGTGTGGGTGGTAGGGGGTGGGGTAGTGTGGGTGGGTGGTAGGGGGTGGGGTAGTGTGGGTGTGGGTGGTAGGGGGTGGGGTAGTGTGGGTGGTGGGTGGTAGGGGGTGGGGTAGTGTGTGTGGGTGGTAGGGGGTGGGGTAGTGTGGGTGGGTGGTAGGGAGTGGGGTAGTGTGGGTGTGGGTGGTAGGGGGTGGGGTAGTGTGGGTGGTGGGTGGTAGGGGGTGGGGTAGTGTGGGTGGGTGGTAGGGGGTGGGGTAGTGTGGGTGGGTGGTAGGGGGTGGGGTAGTGTGGGTGGTGGGTGTTAGGGGGTGGGGTAGTGTGCGTGGTGTGTGGGAGTGGGGTGGGTTTGGATTGTGCGGAGCGTCAGTCTCTGTGTATTTTGGGCGGTGTGTGCCAATAAAGGGGGCGAATATTTTAGCCGGTCATGGCTCTCGCCTAGGTAGGGGGGACAACGGCAGCCAGGCGTGGTGCTGGTCACCCACCACCACCCCCGCCCCCCAGCCTTCATAGGTGCTCGCCAACAGTAATTGCCCCAATAGCCTGTTAAGACTGTACGGGGGAATCTTTGCGGGCGTATGCGCGAGTACTTATGGATTTGTACGCGTTTTTATTGTGGGGCTGCCTACGTGTAACACTTGTGTGTGAATGTCCTGGCGTGTGCGTAGCTCAGTGCAGAGAGGAGCAATGCCGCAGCTGCTCACAGAGGCACCCCCCACGTGCGATTGTGAGCCGTGGCTAACATCCGTGGCGGGCGATACGTGAACCCAGTCATTGGCCTCCCCCCCCCACCCACCACAGGCTGACGGGTGAGGCGTTTAAACATCAGCCCCTGGGGAGACAAAGGCGGATGGGCGTGGTGTTGACCACACTATAGCTTCGTGCGTCTTGCTGGCTTTAATAGGTGCTCGCTAACAGTACCGAATAGTCTGTTACAGGCTAAAAAGACGATCGTTTTTGTCTTTAGTATTTTAAAGCAAGTGTGTTTGTGTGATGGTGTGACCTGGTATTTATGTAATATTATGAATGTGCACTGGTATGCGTAGTCCAGTAATGTATTTATATAATGTTAATTAGAACCTGTGTTAATATAAATTAATATTAATATATACTGTATAGATTTTTATATATTTTAAAACGTCACCTTTGAAACCATCCTGACTAGAATGTCATTTTGTATTTTTCTATCAGGCACAAAATAAATGTTCCTTCTGTACAAAATATATTTTTTGCAAAACCATCACCGGAGTATAGCAATACATCAAAATAAGCAATATATACTTTACAACTGTGGAAGGTGGTGACTCAAATGTAGCAATACTATAGGGTTATTATTATGGATAGGTGTACCCTGTACTTTAGTGGGAGTCACTTACGCTGATAATCCCTATTCCATGCCATACGAGCAGCGTTCCACAAAATATCGAATGAGAAATGAAGTCCCGCGAAGACTGATATTTCGCTCACACGATCCGCTGCATCTCCGGTGATCTCTTAATAACCGCCTGCATCGATACAGCAATGCGTCGCCACGCAGCTCGTATCAGCTGGGCTCCTCAAGTTACTGTGAATTTTGTGTTCGTTGTGTTGAACGTTTCTGCAATAAAATCACAATTGGATTCATAACCGAGTCGCACGTGTCTCCCTGCTCCAAGAGAGGTGTTAGGCGGTGCTGCAATCTTAAATTCGTGGCTCTGAGCCGTCGATGTCAATGCCATATTCGCATGGCGGGGACCAGGGCATTCATCGGCTGATTTAAGGTGGTCACTATTAAAAAAAAAAGTGGTACTAATTGTATCGATACTGGAGGGATGATGAACCCTGACTGGAAATTGAACTCGTGTCTTACGAGTTCAAGTGTTATTTTACAGTGCCACCGAGCTAGCTTCTGCAATAAGTAAAACAATAATGTAAAGCCTCGTGAAAATCCACTCGGGTATGGACTCACCACGCCGTGTCAACTGCGCAGTGCGCGAACCACCGTGCCCACTCCTCTGCAATCGGTAGAACTATTTGAATTACACTTACATGCAAATAGTTACAGGAAGAGAAACATAGTTTTTATTTCTGAATTCGTTTTTACAATTATTGACAATTTACAATAATTTATTTTTCAAGGAAAGTCAGACAAGACTCACACATACAATTGTCGAGAACATTGATGCACCTTCTACATCAGCAACCGACTTGCTGTCCTACCTTCATTAAAAAATGCCATTTGACATTTGTCCTGAGTTTTTTTGTTGCACATCGGTACATGGGCATTACATATAAATTACAGCAATCAGTGAAGACAACGATATGATTCGATTTTTCAGGAAAGCCTCGCTGAGTCTCAAAATGTTTTCAGAGTGGGTCCTTCTTTGGGATGTTTAGCCAATTCCCTCTTGAGTAGTCGTTTTGCAAAGCGGGAGAAAACAGCAGCAAACCCGCTACGCACGAGAGGGAATAACAGATGTCCACACAGCTCGATTCATGAACCCACTGGCAGCACTGCTATCCCCTGATAATCACTTCGCAGCCAAGCATGTTTGGGAATTTCACAAATCTGCGCGTGATCCACCAACCCACGTCCCCAAGCGCATGGGTCACAGTCACAGTATGTGACTCTCAAACCAACTGGGCAGCAACGTGGCCAGGAAATGGCAGTACAGCAGGCCGAGAGGTAAATATGTCAAAGGCACATTTGTCTGCGTGAAACGCATGCCGGCGTATGAACTATAAACGGAGCAACTGAGCAGCCAATCTCTTCCCCCGATTCTGATTTTGACTCAACTCTTATATTGTGCGCTGCAGAGTCAGCAAAACCTTAGGTGGTGGTGACATTTATGGTCAATAGTCCTGGACTAGAGTCCCTTAGAGTCAGCGATTGAGTCCCTGGTCCCTTAAAGTTGTGGGGCTGAGCATTGGGAGTAGAGTCACCCCCCCCCCCCCCCCCCCGTAGTGTCTGAAGGCTCAGGGTCCCACTTCTAAATGATGCAAGATAGTCCACAGTGTGACTGCGGAGACGGTGACCGAACAACAGAACGCGTCGTCAGCTCTTGCCCAGAGCGACGCTTCTCAGGAGGCCTCGAGGGGCATCAACGACACCACCTATCAAAGCCGCCAAGCGGCGTACGACCCTCGGACATTCAAGTTTAGTTTTTTTTTCACAGAGAATTCCAGCCGTACACGTCAGAAGCCGAGCCAAGACACAAAATGTCGGTGCCAAATTTCACACCAGCAGCGGAATTTCTTCAAAGTTTTGTCGGGTGAACGGTGATTAACATTTGTTTCAAGTTTGTTTCACATTGACTTTGTTGAACCCCCCCCCACATACACACCAGTTTAAACAAGGTCACGCTACGGGGTTGGATTGAGTCCGTGAGAGTCGCTGGCTCGAGTCCCTGGTCCGTCAGGGCCATGGGTTGAGTCGCTGAGGCAGAAGAGTTCCTCCCTTTCGTACTTCTCTCACCCTCCGACTCCAACTCATTCATTTCCTGGTCAAACACAGAGCGGCCAGTAAGACGCACGTCCCCACGAGGACGCGTGTGTGTCGTTGTGTGTGTGGGGAGCGGTAGTGTAGCTGTTAGCGCGCTAAGCTATGAACCTGGCGACCCGGGTTCGATTCCCGCTCACGGCCAACAACAGTGACGATTATCTGAACCGGTCACGGACCTCCCCTAGGTCGACTCAGCCTCAAGTGAGTACCTGGTGCGGTGTGTATACATCGCCGCTGGGGAGACAAAGGCGGTTGGGCGTGGTGCTGGCCACCCACCCCCTCGTGTGCCACAGTGCCGGCCTTCATAGGTGCTCGCTAACGGCACTTGCCCCTACAGTCTGTTAAGGCTATACGGGGGATCTTTGTCTTTGTATGCGGGGAGCGGTAGAGTAGTGGTTCGTGCGTTGCGCTATAGACCCGGCGATCCGAGTTCAGTTCACGGCCAACATTGGTGAAAAACGAAAAACATAGGAACCGGTTCCTGTGACTCCCTGAGGTAGACTCAGTCTTAAAAAAATGTGTACCTGGTGTGGTGTGTAACCTGCAGCGTTGGGGAGACAAAGGCGTTCAGTGCTGGCTAAACCACCGCCTAGTGCACCGTGCCGGCCTTCTAAGGTGCTCGCTAACGGCACTTGCCCCAACAGTCTGTGTAAGGCTGCACGTACACGTGTGCGCGTGTGTCTCCGTGTAACACGGCAGAGTCGTGCACTGCTTCACTCGGAGAGAGAGTTCCAAAAGGGAAACTCGCAGCTCTTGGCGTGACACCGACGGCGGTTGGGATAAAAGTGGTGAGGAGGAGAGGTGAGTGTGGTCGCACCTTCTGGGATGTGTAGGATCGCCGATCGGTCGCTGCTGATCTCCGTGAGCTGTTTGTCCCACCTATGTTGTCACGGGCAGGACACAGCGAGTCAGGACGCGGGTTGAATGATGATCCAGCCCTCACCTATTCACTCCAGACACTCGCTCACCAGAGATCTGTAGGCTGCTTATCGCTATTCGAACGCTATCAGGGTTACTCTATCATGGTAACCATTGATACCTCCACCTATGATGAGGACTCTATCACACTGGACTGTTTCTACTCATCCAATACTACACCCAATCACCCACACTGCAGGTCACAGGTGCTGCATAGCCTGAACAGACTGTAGGGGCAAGCGCTGTTAGCGAGCACCTATAAAGGCCGGCACGGCACACGAAGGGGGTAGTTGGCCAACACCACGCTCGGCCGCCTTTTGTCTCCCCAGTGGCGATGTTTACACATCGCACCAGGTACTCATTTGAGGCTGAGTCGACCTAAGGGAGGCCCAGGAGCGGTTCAGACAATCGTCACCGGTGTTGGCTGTGAGCAGGAATCGAACCCGGGTCGCCACAACAACACACCCACCCACCCACCACACAGCAGGTCACCAACACTTATCTTTCTACTTCTTCCCTCACATTGCTCCACATTATAATTCCCTCCATACTCACTTCAATCAATGTGCAAATTATTGCCTATTACAGCTATATGATAGTGCTGGTTGTTGCTGCCAACTGTACATTTTGCGTAACACAATATATATAGTCAATGCAAATTCGTGAAGTTGTAACCGATGTTGATGTGTGACTTTCATCATCATCAGCAGCACTGAGCAGAGATGTGCACGGAGTGTCCAGATCGGTAGAGCAGAGCAAGGGGTCGAAATGAAAGGGTGACGCTGAAGACGATCAAATGAATTCTGAAGGATGCCGATGATGATGATGCTGATGGTTCGCACCCTTTCCTGCCGAGACTGTCCCGTGGCTGGCTGAGCGAGGCGTCCGCCTTGGAGCTCCAGGACAACTCGAGGCTGGAGTTGAGGGTAGACTCCAGGGTGGAGAGGAAGGGGGTGGACATGGAGCGCAGCTGGCCGAGGGGTCGAGTTGGCGTGTGCTTCTGTCCGGGCCGGATCGGCTTCACTGGGGGGGGCAGCAAGCGTCACAACGAGGCGTCACAAGCAGGCAACAAAAGCAGGCATCACAACGAGCCATCACAACGAGACGTCACAACCAGGCGTCACAACGAGGCATCACAACGAGGCGTTACAACCTGGCGTCACAACCAGGCATCACAACCTGGCGTCACAACCTGGCGTCACAACCAGGCGTCACAAGCAGACGTCACAAGCAGGCATCACAAGCAGGCGGTGGGCAGTGGGTGGGTGGGTGACTTATGACGGTGGGGCTGGTGGGGGCCCCTCCCCTCACCGATCTGCGGGAAGTTGATGCGGCGCACGATGGCGGCGGCGGTGGACGAGGCGACGCGCGTGCCCGCCGCCTCGTCGCGCCCGGGGCCGCTCGCCCCCGGGGCCGCCCGGCGCGCCTCCCGTGCCTCCTGCAGCGCCAGCTTCAGCGCGGAGACGCGACGCTGCACGGTGCTGGCGCGCGAACGCAGCCGCGGCACCTCCTTGTGCAGGTCTATGTTGTTCTCCAGCACCTGTGACGAGGGGCAGGAGGAGGGGGGGGGGGGAGGGTGGTGGCCACGGTCTGATCAATGAGCAAGCGTGTTGATGGTGGTTGCTGGTGGGACGATGAGGGCGGTGATGATGATGATGAGCGAGAAAGATGATGATGGTGGTGGTGTTGGTGGAATGATGATGTGATGATGACAAAGGTAGTGATGATTGAGATGAGAGAAGCATGATGATGATGATGGTAGCTGTGTGATGATGCAGCGATGATTACTGCAATGATGACGACGATGGCGACAATGGCGATGGTGCATTTGGCTTGTGCGAGCGGTCACAGCACCTGCTTGTGGATCCTATTCACGTTCTCTATTTGGAAGGTGTCATCGCGGGAGGTGGGGCGCTCCGCCTCCGCGGAGCCGCGGATCACAACGCCCCGCTGATCCCGCTTGCCGGAGGCTCCACTCGACTCCACCGTGCTCTGCCCAAAGACAACGCAGCCCGCCGCACGCGCCTCTTTACTTGCAATGAGAGGAGAAGCTCTGACATGGGAATTTGGGATTTCGAGCTGTGACACGCGCTCCGGCTACCGCAGGGGTCGCAACCGGGTACCTGATACCCGTACCCTACCCGATACCCGGCTACCCGTACCCGGCCGCAAACGGGTACCCGTACCCGGCCGGGTACGGGTACCCGTTTGCGACCCTGGTGCGGCCGGGTAAGGAATCAAAACCCGTTTGCGACCTCTGGCCACCGCAGGGGTCGGCAAACTGAGGCTCTTTGAGGACTCCTTTGTGACGTCATCTATCAAGGACCGCCAGTCTCGTATTCTCGTGCATTGCGGCTCTTCAAATATTCGGTTTTGTTTCACCGAATTCGAACCAAAATGTCTCTTCTTTGTCATGTTCGTTGCTGACCCCTGGGCGAGAGCGGTGATAGCGCTACCCTCTGGTGGTGTTTGGAACTGCGATAAGAATTGACCGGCAGGATGACATGACGAATTGAATTGACTGGCAGGATGACATGACGAATTGAATTGACTGTCAGGATGACATGACGAATTGAATTGACTGTCAGGATGACATGACGAATTGAATGGACCGGCAGGATGACATGACGAATTGAATTGACTGGCAGGATGACATGACGAATTGAATTGACTGGCAGGATGACATGACGAATTGAATGGACTGTCAGGATGACATGACGAATTGAATGGACTGGCAGGATGACATGACGAATTGAATGGACTGGCAGGATGACATGACGACTGTATGAGACTGCCAAATGTTGTCAGCGAGCACCTAAAAGGGCCAGCACCGGGCAGAATAGTACGAAAATAAATTGGATATTCTTGTCCCCGATGTAGGAACGTGGAGTTTGCGCCGCGCGACAGGGCAGTGCTACCTTGCGGATGCGCATGGCGAGTTCATGTGTGAGGGCACGGCGTAGGTTGTACAGCGACTGCAGCTCCTTGATCTGAGTGAAAGACATCATCATCACAATCACAGCCAATGCATCCAGAACACATCATTGTTATAAATAGCATCATCATCATCATCTAAACAGCCATTCACAGCATCACTGCAATCATCATCAGCACATTTATAATTAATATTATTACCAATGCCATCGTCAAATTCACTCATCATCAAACTAATCATCACTTCCACACCATCATGATCATCACTTCCACCACAATCAGAGTGTACGTCATCACTTCCTCCACCATTAACACCTTCATCTTTACCATCATCTCCGCCGACAATATTATTTCTGTCATCGTTATAATTATCAATTCCATCATCATCATCATCACCAGCAGCAACATCATCATCATCATCACTTCCACGCCCATCATCGACGATGGGCGGTGGACCGCATCCTCACCACGGTCCTCTCGAGCTCCCGCAGGTCATGCCTCGCCAGGTCCAGCCTCTGCTGCTTCTCGCTGCACGGGGGTCACAGAGGGTCACGGGGGTCACGGGGGGTCACGGGGGAGGGGGCACGGGGCAACGGTGTTGACTCAATTTCACAGACACCTGGGAACCGACAATCATCGCGTCTACGATGTCTTCTCCGTGTGTTGCTGTGCATATGTGTTGTATATTTTGACACTTCACGTGGCCTTAAAGTGCACATAGCCTGGCACAAGCGCCGTGGTGATGTCACCGCCACTTAGTGGCGAATGGCGGTTGTTTTTGAAATATGCGCATGCGTGCACGTAACAGGATCGTGCATTTGCGACGTGACACTCAAGCCAAGTACTTGATCTCGTGAAGCTGGCTGCTTTTGTCGAGCTCGGCGGCTCGAAGTCGCTCGCAATCCCCTCGGATCTGTTCCAGCTCCAGCTCCAGACGCCCGTTCACACTGCGCGTGTCACACACACAAAGACAACGATCCCCCGTGTAAGCTTCACGCTTTCCCATTCTGATTCCATTTCCCATTCGATTCGGAATCGGAAGAAAAGCGAGAATAAAATAACTTTGACGGTACGTCTTCAGGTCAGAGATGTACCGAGGCTCCTACAAGGCCATGTGGGAGAGCGTGTGGCATAGTTTGGCGCCAGCTATCACAGTGTGTTCGTGTCACTACAGTTATCCGAGGTCAGTCAAGACAATGTCTTTAAAAACAATAGCGCCATGCCTCCCTAAATAAAATTAATGGTAACCGCTTGCGCGTTCCGAGATTCAGCAGCAAACGGGACCCACCCTGCAACTTGCAGATGTCTCGGAACGGGAAAGGGTCAACAGTCCGTTGTGTCAAGTGCTGCCAGTGAGTAGCACCTGTGAGCCATCGTCCCCATCACTGCTCACCCCTTCTTCTTGGTTCTTTCGGTAAAGGCACGTAGAAGGGAAATAATAAAATAATAAAAATAAAACATTATAAAATAATTCTCACGACGTTTCGGCCACAACGCAAGCAGCCGTCCTCAGGTGAAGAACAGGTCTGTCGCTGTCTTTCCGACAGACCTGTTCTTCACCTGAGGACGGCTGCTTGCGTTGTGGCCGAAACGTCGTGAGAATTATTTTATTATGTTTTATTTGTATTATTTTATTATTTCCCTTCTACGTGCCTTTACCAAAAGAACCAAGAAGATGAATCCCTGCAGTCACAAAAGCTGTAAATCGAAATGCTCACCCCTTGTTCCTCGCCCGTATCGCTGCCCCCTTGAGCTCTCACCCCTTGAGCTCTCAGCCCTGCCACTCACCTCTTGAGCTGCTCACACAGCCGCTGCCTCTCCTCGCCCTCCTGCCGGAGTCGTCCCAGCTGCTCCTGGTGTCGCTCGGCCAGCACCCGCAGCTCTTCAACCACAGACACCTGCGGAAGGGACAGCGTGGCGGTCGTGTGTAGTGTGAGCACTTGCCCCAACAGTCTGCTACAGGCTATAGGGGGATCTTTGCATTTGTTCTTTTGGATGCGTGGGGATATGTGGCGAGCGGCAGTGTAGCAGCGAGCGCACTGCGCTACGAACCCTGGTGCCCGAGTTCTATTCCAGCTCGTGGCCAACATCCGTGAAAAATATCTGAACTGGTTTTTGGTCTCCGCCAGTTCGACAAGTTGCTGGTGCGGTGCATGAACATCGGCACTGGGGAAAAAGAGGCGGCCAGGTGTGGTGGTGGTGGTGGTGGTGATCACCCACCCCTTGTATAGGTGCTCGCAAAGAGCACTTGCCCCAACAATCTGCCTGTTAAAGGCTATATGGGGAGGTCTTTGTCTCTGTGTGTACGTAAGCACCTTCATCTCGATGGCCTTCTCTATCATGCTCAAGTGCTTCTTCTCCTTGTCCTTGAAAGACATCTCATGCATTTTTTCTGCAATACAAAAACATCGGCGGAGAGTGAGCAGCAGTCTGGTGTTCAGTGTTGGTTGCAGTTGGAGTGGTGGTGGTTGAGTGGGGTGATCGGGAGGTTAAGTAGCTGCGTGGTTCTCCGGATTCCTCCCATGGCTAAAACACAGATGGTAATTGGTTTTGGGCAAACGTCGTCTTGAAAAAAAGCATTGGGACGAAATGTTAACTAACTCGACAGGTATACAGGAGGTCATGGGTTCGACCGCCACCCTGACGCATGTAGATTTGGAGTTTGTTCTGCCCGTGGTCGCGTAGATTCTTCTCTGGGTCCTCCGGGTTTTCCCTCCTCGTTTAGAATCAACGTGCGTTTCGAGTATTTGGCTGCTATAAATTTCTGCCGTGATAAGCCACTTCGTTGAGCTATAATTTGTGGCCAGGTCGCTTCTGAAAAAAAGCGATATAGCTGGTAAAATAAAACATAGTTTAGTTTAATAGTTGAACTTTCCTGGATTAATAATTATTTATTATTGTGAGTCAGGGCCTCTACTCAGGTCACACTTGATAAGGAAATTCCTCCTGGGCCCTCGAGTTCTCAAATGGAGAAACAAAATGAACTTGACATTTATTACGCGTATGTGTGTATACGTGCTTTGCTACGAACCTGGCAACCCGAGTTCAATTCCCCCACGTGGCCAACAACAGTGACGAATATTTCAACATGTCCTCGCCCTCCCCTAAGTCGACTCAGCCTTAAACGAGTACCCGGTGCGATGTGTAAACAACAGTACTCGGGAGACGAAGGCACCTATGGTGCGGTTTCGGCCTTCGTCGGTGCTCGCGAACAGCACTTGCCCCAACAGCCTGCTAATGCTGTGCACGTGCGCGCGTGTGCGGGGCTGGTGCCACCTTGCGTGCGCAGCCGCACGAGCTCCTGCTGCAGCTGCTCGCACGTCTCCTCGAGTGCGTGCTTCTTCTGCTCCTCGACGCGCGCCACCTCCGTCAACGAACCCACGCTCGCCTCCAGCTGAGATGGGAGCAACCCAACCGTCATCAGCATCATCATCATCAGCAGCATCATCAGCGACCAACGTCGTCAACATCGTTATTGTTCATCGTCAATCACTGTCATCATCGGTGAACATTTTGGCCATCGCCGTCGTAAATCAATGAGCAATCTCAATCGCCCATCATATTACACCGCCAATCAGTCATCGTCATCATTATCAGCGTAACATGTGCCACTCAACTTCCACGAAAAGCTTCATCAGCGTCAGCATCGTCGTCAGTCATTGTGATCATCGTCACCATCATTGCCTAATAATACCAAAAGTTCTAGATTTGAAGCTTTCGTGACTGCAAGGAATCATCTTCTTAGGTTTTTTCGGTAAAGTCACGTAGAAAGTAAAATAAAATAAAAAAAAATAAAAACAAAAATCACGACGTTTCGGAGGCAACACAAGTCTCCGTCATCAGGTGGGACCGTCACAGCCAGATTAGCTGTATCAAGTGAGGCAATGATTCAAGATGTAATCCCTTAAAAGCGAGTTGAGGGGGGAGGGAGAGGGAGGGGGGAGCTCATCAGACTATGGTAGCCAATGAAAGGAACGTATCGGGAGGGAGGGGGGGCGAGGCCAAAAGGGTGGGCGATGGACGTGGAATCAATACCAAAAGCTTTTATAATCATCATCATCATCTTCACCATCGTCATCTTCTTCTACAGCAGCATCATTAACAATTACCAATCGCTGCTGGGGTCATCATTAATATTAGTCATCGTTATCAATCGTTATTTCACCAAGACTGGCTAATTAAGCGCCCAGTTCGCCAGGATAGGATGATGCTGGGATGACGGTGGGTGCTATGATGACGGGATGACGATCGGTGACAAGATGACAGGATGAAAGGATGACTCTGGGATGACACCGGGATGATGATGATGATGATGGGAAGACCACGGGTGCCAGGATGACGGGATGATGATGGGTAACAAGATGACATGATGAAGGGATGACTCCGGGATGATGATGATGATGACGATGGGAAGACCACGGGTGCCAGGATGATGGGATGACGCCAGCATGAGGACAGGTGCCGGGTGCCCGGTTCACCTGCGCCACGATCAGGCGGCACGTGCTGAGCTCACGCTCAGTCTCCGCCTGGTGCCGCTTGCGCTCGCGCTGATCCTCCCCGAGCTGCAGGCAGTGCCGGGCCAGCGCCTTCACCTCGGACTTGACGCGCGTCGCTCCCAGGTGAGCCAGACACAGCTCCTCCTCGCCCCCGAATCCCACCGCACCCACCCACTGCACAGACACGTGGCGGGTGTGATGGGGGGGGTAGGAGGAGCGAGATGGAAGAGAGGATGAATGGGAGAGATCTGATGATAGGTGGAAGAGGAGTGTGCATTCACGGGTGTGTGCTTGTACACACGTGTATTTCTATACTGTACAGGTGTGTGTGTGTGTGAAGATGTGCGGAGCGGGAGTGGAGTGGTTAGTACTACGAACTGGGCGGCTCGTGGTCATTGCCAGTGATCATTATCTCGACCGGTCCTGGGGCCTTAAATGAGTACCGAGTGCAATGTGAAACATTACCACTAGTGAGACAAAGGTGGCCGGGCGTGGCGCTGCTCATCCACCCTTTCATGTGTCGTATCGGCCTTCATAGGTGCTCGCTAACAGAATAGTCTGTTGAGGTTATACAGAGGATTCGTTGTTCTTGTCGCCGTGGGAGAGTGCACACGCACGCACGCACGGACGCACCGGGCTCTCCTTGCCCCCCGCGGAGCTCGTGATCTCGCTGAGCTCACGCAGGAGCTCCAGGGTGGAGTCGGCCATGCGGCGACGCTCCTGAGACACGAGCTCCTGCTGGCTCAAGATCTCTCCCTCCGCCAGCGCCAGGGAGTCCTGCAGGGCACACCGCGTGGACACATCATGTCGACACCATGTATGTAGATACCATGTCCATACAATGTACATATCATACAAATGCAGACCATGTACATACACACCATGTACACAGCATGCACATGCACCAGAGGTCGCAACCGGGTACCCGATACCCGTACCCTACCCGATACCCGGCTACCCGTACCCGGCCGGGTACGGGTACGGGTACCCGTTTGCGACCCTGGTGCGGCTGGGTACGGGTACGGGTAGGCCATGAGTCACTGGTGAGTAACTGTTTGTCACTCATTTCCCAACGTCTTGTCTCTTCTCACAATTCAAGTTCCTAGAATCAACCCACCCACGCCTGCAACATGGCTTCATCCCAGAGGTCGCAATCAGGTACCCGATACCCGTACCCTACCCGTACCCGGCCGGGTACGGGTAGGGTACGGGTACGGGTACCCGTTTGCGACCCTGGTGCGGCCGGGTACGGGTAAGGAATCAAAACCCGTTTGCGACCTCTGACATACACACCCCACTCACACCATGCGCACACCGTGTACATCGCTCACTATACTCCAACTGCTCCCCTTCCCCTGCTCTCCCCGTAGCCACCACCACCACCACCCTCCCCCTGCCCCCCCCCGCCCCCCCTCACGGTGTTGCGCTGGAGCTCTGCGTGGAGCGTCTGGCTCTCGCGGCCGCGCTGATCCAGCTCGGCGCTCTTTGCGTCGTACGCGGCCGCGAGCTCGTCCATGGAGCGCAGCACTTCGGCCATCTCGTCCCGCGACTCGCGCCCGTCCGCCTGCAGCCGCGACAACTCGGCCTGCTGCCGCTCCGCTTCGCGGCGCGAGCACGCCAGCAGCTGGGGGGGGGGAGGGGGGGTAGCGAGGAATAAAAATCACGCGGATGCATGGATTCTGAAACACTTTTCAACTTGCGCTTGTCCTAATTACAGCGCCCGGAGGATCCAGCTGATCATCTTAGTTATGGTGGGGCTCAACGGTGGTGATGTATGGATGAGCAGAGTGACCTTGGGAGGGCCAAAGGGACAATTGGTGGTGGAGAGCACCCCCCGGCCACCGGCCCTGACTGGCGATGATAACGATAATAGCGACGTGCGCTTCTAGCCGCATTACGAGAAGACGTAACGCGGCGCATGACGTGCGTGTGTGTGTGTCTATGTCGAGGTGTGTGTGTGTGCGTTTATCCATGTAGAGTTGTGTGACATTCGCCAGATGATGTCACGTAGAACTACTTCTCGAGGCGCCATCAGGACAGAAGAGCAAGCGAACAAAGCCTGAGCCGCTCTGGTGAAAAGGCCAAAGCGGAATTATTTTAGCGCTTGTTTTCAAATCCAAGTTTTGGGTTACCCTTAGATCAATGTGCTCGGTTTAATGCAGGATAAGTCCCTAAAAGCAACACAACTCAACGCAAAACTTCCGTTCGTATTGAATAATCTTCATGCGAGCTATCATGCCCCCTCGTTGCAAACAGACATATGGACAGAGTTAACGCATTTACACTTTCACCCTTGGTTGTAAAGGATTAAAAACATTAAAATATCTCGAGATTAGCAACGAGTAAATGAGGCCCTCACCTCGTCCTGATCCAGCATCTGCTTGTTGAGGCGCTCCACCAGCTGGGCCTGTTGATTGTACTCCTCCTCCTGTGCCACACACGCACGTGCGCACCCACCAGCCACCTCGTCACCCTCATCAACGTTCTCACCTTCAGCATCGCCACACCCGTCAATCAGGCTCGTGTGTGTGCATGGTGTGGTAGACCCGTATGTGGCGTGGTGGATGTGTTGACCTGTGGTGGATATGGTGCATGGAGTGGATGTGCGGTGAAAGTTTTGGACATGCCGTAAAAATCATAGACACGCGGCGGACGTTATGGACATGAGGTGGGCATCTGTATGACCCGGTGGACGCGTGGTGGATGCGTAGTGAGCGACCTTATTGTCGAGGTTCTGGTAGAGCTTGCGGATCTGCTCCTCGTACGCCTGCCTCAAGGCCTCGGTCAGACCGCTGTCACCGGGGGTCACGACCCCGGATTCGGAGGTTGAGGTGCCCAGGCCCCCCGCCTCACCCCTCACGTGACACCAGTCGCACTCCGCCACCTTCTCACCTGCACGGCACACCCACCGGCGCTCTCACCGACGCCACTCGCATCGCTCCCGAAACATGTGAAGGCGTGAAGGTCAAGGGGCAGCCGTCGCAATTAATCGCTCGTGCTGCAGACGGAAGAAGGGCCGCCGCTAGACCGCGAGCTCACGTGAGCCCACCCCCTCGGGGCTTCTCTGCCACCATGGCGGGAAGATCAAATAACCGGGGTGACCCATTTTGTTCCTTAATACTGCTGGGTGGACAGAGGCGTTGATTGCGAAACTTGCGCCATTATTTAAACTGCATCCCCAGGAGATGGAATCGAACTGGCGACCTCTGGATTGCAGGTCCAGGGTGCGAACCATTACACCACTGTGGCAACATCTATACTTAATAGACTAGACTAAGTAGTTCAGTGGCTTGGTGCGTGGGGGGAGATTTTGATTCATAATGTCAGAGACAATGAGCTCACACCGCTGAGATCCTGGGTTCAAATTTGTGTTGCAGCCACTTGAGATCAAACTGGATTATCAAGTGCACTGAGATGATGGTCTTAGCCCACCTATAAATAACCATTAGTGCGTTTCATGGATAACTGCTACTATTATCTTTGCACGTATGTGCACAGACCTTTAGCAAAGCCACTGCTGGATGAGCCCCCCCCCCCCCCATATGTGCATCATGCCCAAAACAACTATAGGGGTGGTTTGAGCAGAATTGAATGTGTACAGACTTGGACATATGAACATTGAATTTCCATCTGACCTGCCCTCCACCGTTCCAGCTCAGCCTCGGCCCTCTGCAGGTGAGCCCACAGAGACTTCCTCCGCCGCCGCTCCTTCTCAAAGCGCTTCCGCCACTCCTCGCCGGTCAGCTCCACGTTCACGCACGCCGTGTTCTTGATTGTCTTAGCCCTGGGTGGCGGGAGGAGGGGGAGAGGGGATGGGGGGCATTGGTAAAGGAGAAGCAAATAGAGTGGGGGAGCAGAGGTGGGTCAGGAGGTGCGGGGAGCAAGGGATGAGGAAGCATGCGATGCTTTTTTACTCTTAGTTCTTTCGGTAAAGTCACGTAGGTAAAACAATGAAATTAAAATTAATAAAAATAAAACAATAAAATCACGACGTTTCGGAGGCAACACAAGCTTCCGTCTTCGGGTGAAACTGATATTTCGCTGTGACAGTTTCACCCGAAGACGGAAGCTTGTGTTGCCTCTGAAACGTCGTGATTTTATTGTTTTATTTTTATTAATTTTAATTTAATTTTTTTACCTACGTGACTTTACCGACAGAACTAAGAGTATGAATCCTTGCAGTCACGAAAGCTTCAAATCTAGAATGCGATGTTTTTATTTTACTGCTCCGTCCCAAAGAATGCCGTGGTGTAAACATCCCATGAGAAACCTGTCTGCCTGTCGATTGTCTGGAGACCCCCATCAGAGGCTGGCATTTCTGTCTGGCGACCAGTCTCTGTCTGTCGTGTACAAACCCCATCGCTACGCTCACCTCTGTCCGAAGAAGAGTGTGGACTTGGTCTCGGCTTCATTGTATGAGGAAGGCGAGCAGCAGATGACAATGATGGTCCGACAGTTACCTCCCAGCGAGTCCTTGAGTATGCGCGTCATCTTGCTGTCGCGGTACGGGATATGAGACTTCTGTTCGCGTTGGCGGGTGACAAGAGAGACACGGAAGACACAAGAGACGTGTGTGGGACACACATGAGACACACATGAGACACAGAACGTCCATTGGGGACACATGGCACAGGCAGGTCAGGAGATACACGGGGCATGTGGGGTGTTTGGGACACACAATCGACACTCAAGACACGTAAGCCATCATCTCCAAGAACAATCATCATCATCGTCACGGTCTCTTACATTCCCCTCCGCCAGTGATGAGATGACGTTGCCCAGCGCGGACAGAGAGCGGTTGATGTTCTTAGCCTCATCCAAAACCGCTCCCTCTGCCAAGGTTTTAGACACCTACACACACGCAGACACACAACAAAGACAAAGATCCCCCATATAGCCTTAATAGACTGAAGGGGCAAGTGCTGTTAGCAAGTATCTATGAAAGTCAGCAGGCACACGAGGGGGGGTAGGTGGCCAGCACCATGTCCGGCCGCCTTTATCTCCCGAGTGGTGATATTTACACACTGCACCAGGTACTCATTTGAGGCTGAGTCAACCTAAGCGAACCAGTTCAGATTATCGTCACTGGTGTTGGCCATGAGCGGTAATCGAACTCAGTTAACCGGGTTCGTAGTGAAGTGCGCTAACCGTGACACTACCGCTCCCAACCGCAGACACGTGACGCGTCGGACAGACGTATCCACACACCGCCTGTGTGCACTTACCTGCAGTTGCAGCCAGGGGTCTGTAGGGGGTGCCAGCCTGTACATGGGGATAGAGAGAGAGCCGGGGCATAGAGAGGCCGGGTTCCCCTCCCCGACCCCAGGTGAGGGGTTGGGGGGGGGGCTTTCCAGGGCTCCCTGGAAGGTTCCAGAAAGGGGGGCGGTACCGGGGGCGGAGAGTCTCCGGGATGTGTATAAAAGGCGGCTCTCAGGTCGGCTCGGGGCAGTGCTACGAAGAAGAAGACTGAAGACCAGAGAGGCAAGGACCCTGGGATTTCGGGACCCGATGTCCTTGTAAGGGCCGGGGCTGAGCGTGGACCAGTGGTCAGGACCCGCACCTTGGCTGGGTCGGGTCAGTCAGCCTCCCCTAGGTCACCCTTAGCCGGAGGGCTCTAAGTAACCCCAAGTAATAGGGCACGTTAGCCCGGAGGCTGTACCTCCCTAGAGAGTGGGGTGAGGGTTGTGGTGTTATCTTGTTATAAATAAAAGTGTTGCCTCTGGAACCCACTACACATGCACACACGATAGCAGCAGTTGGTGTCACAGTTGTAGCCTTCAATTCACCGTCGTTGGAATGACTTGATTGGAACACTCCTGAGAGTAACTTTAAAATATACTTTGGAATATAAATGAGAATTCCAACTTGTCTAAACACTACCTAGGTGTGTAGCTACGTGATAAAAACCGGTTGTTTTTTGGCTGCTCTGGGTTAGAATGTAATTGAACTGACACTGAACTGAAGCCGGCAAAGGACAGACAGAGATGGGTCGAGTTCATAGGCCTCATCGTGGCCATTAAGTAGAGAAAGGGTGACTTGTCTACTAAGTAGATTTATGGATGAAAAATTGTAATCAAGTAATGTCTGTGTGGCGGATTACCCAGGACTCTCTAAATAAGATGGCTGCCCCCACATCTTGCCTCTCAAAGGCGGGAAATCCCCTACAAGCCAGGCCTAGTGTGCCTCGGCTGACGATGCTGATGATGTCACCAAGCCCCGCCCATCACCTCCCATCCAGCGACACGCATGGGAAGAGGTGAATTATTTTTTCCCATAAGTACGTGCGGCGTCATCTGAGAGGTTGATTAACCAAACCGAAAACCAGTCGGATAATGGAGCACTTGGTTCATTGAAAGCTCAAACATATTCGTCAATAAGGCTGCCGTAAAGAAGAAAAAATATACATACAATCGGCAACGTTTCAGGCAATGGCCCTTCTCCATAGCAGAAGGATTGGTTAGTCCCAGCTCTACGCTTGAGCGGACGGCAGGGAAATGAATCAGAAGCGTTAGCGTCAGGGTCGGGGCCCGGGTTGCACCTTCTCACTGCCGGCCAGGTCGACGAGGTAGAGCTTCCCGCTCAGGATGTGCATCGTCTCCACGTGCTGCTGCTTCACGTGCAGCAGCAGGATGCTGTGGCTGCGCGAGCTGTGCTCATTCATGTCTGAAACGCACCGCGTTTGCGGGGTTAACACCGGGACGCTGATGGGCAAGGAACAATCTCATCTCACCGAGAGAGATGCTTCTTCTCCATCCGAAGACATTTTCACATCCATGGACGTTTCCGACAGACAATCCAGACCCCTTTAATTCCTGCCAGTCCACGCGCCCGTTTCCTTAGGTCAGGGGTCGGCAACCTACGGCTCCGGAGCCGCATGCGGCTCTTTACGGGCTGCTTCTTGACGATATGTACGTATGTACTCAGATGCATTGCGGCTCTTGAAATACTGAATTTTGTACCGAATTGGAAAGAAATGGCTCTTCTTGTTATTTTGGTTGCCGACCCCTGCCTTAGGTTAACTGCCCAAGGAGGCCTTGATGGTGAACGTGTTTACCAATTATCGGGCATGCGCATCGTCTTCTTGGTTCTTTCGGTAAAGTCACGTAGAATGGAAATAATAAAATAATAAAAATAAAACAGAAGACTTTACCGAAAGAACCAAGAAGATGAATCCCTGCAGTCACGAAAACTTTAAATCGAAATTTCATGCGCATCGTTTAACGACTTTATTTGTTTAGATAGCCCCGGGTAAACGTGTAGCGGCGGACCGGAGGGAAGATTGTGGGGAGGATTTGCGGGGAGCAAGGAAACCCGCGCTGTGATGGGGGGGTCCATGTAGGAATCAGTCGAGGGCGCCGGGCCGCCGTGAGCTCCCGAGTGCGACACTCACTCGTCACGGCCACGTGGCGGTTAGCTTTGCCCTTGTGAATGATTTCCAGAACCTCCTCTGGGCTCGAAACAAACAGCTCCGTGCAGCCCTGTGTGGGTCGTCATCAGCATCATTATTATTATAATCATCATCATCATCGTTTACAACAAAAATCGTCATACTTCATTTATCAGCATTATTATCGCCGTCATCCTCGTTTTTTACAACAGCAACAACAATCATTTTCTTTCATAGCAGCAATACATTTTCACAATCATCATTTACCACAACAATCATCATCTACAGCAACGAAAATGCCAATAATCGCGGTCAAGATTATCTACAACAATAATAATTTTCGTCATCATCATCACCAGCAAAGTTTGCCATCCTCTACAAACATAACAGCAGTCACCACTGTCACAACAAATTCCGCCATCACCGTAAACCGTCTGTGAACGGAGATTTGTCGCGGTGCTTTTTGAGTCCTCAATTGAGGAATTGGCCAAGCAATTGCCAAGAGGCAGGACCCGTCTGATGAATTTGTATCGTCAGTGATGAGCGACTATGCGATATTCAGCTCTAAGGGGTGAAGCCAATCAATTGCTTTGCCTGAGCATTGGCGAGCTGGTGAATTTTGGGTGGAGGCTAACGCGACCTTCCCACGGCCCACTCCTGTTGCGCGGACAACCACAACGAACGTCATCGAACGGCGACCGAACGTCGATCAACGAGCTCCCGGACACGAGTGGTGAGACTCCCATCCACCCACCTTGACATACGGCGCCCCATGCTTGTCTTCGTGCACAGACAGGTTCCCCTTGGTCACTGCAACGAGTCACGCGACGGGAGACGGGTGAGCGAGTTACGTGGCTAAGCGAGAGGTGAGCAAGGCTTGCGATGCAGGACCCTCCTGAAAACATGTCTTGAGACTCAGGCTTTCCCACGTAAAACGACTGTCAATATTATTATTACTTATACTCGTAGGGTGCCCGTTGCTCTGAAATGGAAAATAATAAACAGCTGTCAGCTTCATGCTCTTCTCAGAACCCTGTGCTCAGTGAACTAAATGTGTTTTTTTGCATAATAGAATGCCAAGATAGAAAGTATCGTTGAGAGTTTTTTTTTTATATTGTCTGGGATTTAAAAGCATATTCTGGCAAAAAATTACATTAATAGGAGCACAAATTGAAATGCTAGATAGGTTTTTAAATATATCGTGTCAGTCTTACGGATGTGCTACTCCGACCTCTTCGGTGTCACGATCTATGATGGCTTCTGAACTTCTTTTGCCATTTCAATTCAATTCAACGTTGTTCTACGGGGAATCGCGTTTAGCTGGTTGCCCAGATAGTGTTGGGGTCAACAGTCCGCAGCCACCAACAACAGAGTTATTGTTGGGGGTGCACAGGAGGCCAGCCAGCAGCCAGCCAGGAAACTCGAGGCATAGATTATTTTAAATCGCAGCATGATTGCAAATGGGTCCACAAGCGTGACAGCCTCTCGAGACACTAGACTCGTGCATTTTAAATCAATTGACCAGCGATTGAAAATGTACATTTATGAATCAGCTGACCGTCAATAAGATCTCGGACTTTCTCCATGTAGATTTCAAAGTACGACACCTGTGAGAATAAAACAACGTGGCACGCATGAAGCAAACCAACCATTGTCAGCAGCATCAGTAGCAGCAGCCGCAGCATCAATCATAAATCTGGGACATGAATGGGTATGCACATTGCAAATATCCACGTTGTGTGGCTCCTTCGCAGAGGTGTAACATCGATAAAACATTTTTGTTTGCTACTTTTTGCCGATTAAGTGAATTACATTGTCAACGCGGGAATCTGGTGTTTGCGCGTGTCTGCACATTACGCACAACACCCACAAATACACAGAAGGAGCACAACACGAACACACACGCGCACGGGACACACACGTTCACACGGCACGTGTGCACACTTGATGTCGGCGTTGATGTTGCCCGCTGGTGGCGATGTTAACGCTGGTGTGGATGCCGGTGGCGATGTCGATGCCGGTGTTAATGACGACGGTGATGAGGGTGATGAGGGTGGAGGTGAGTGTGCTCACCTTGAGATGGAACTCCAGGTTGTGGTCCATGGCGTCGATGTGTGAGAAAACATCGTCCACGATGCGGGGAATGATTCCGGCCTCAGTCGCCTCTTCCTCCTCTTGTTGTTGCTGTTGTTGTTGTTGCTGCTGCTGTTGTTGTTGTTGCTGTTGTTGTTGCTGCTGCTGCTGCGCGCCCTGTTGTTGGGCGAGGGGTTGCCACGGATCGCACCGAGTTACATATTGAGCTCCACTGAGTCGCACCGACGAGTTGCATATTGATGTACACTGAGTCGCACCGAGGAGTTGCGCTGCAGCGCGCGCACAGATGACTGAGTTGCAACGAGTCGGATTTAGTTGCACTTAATCGCACCGAAGTTGCATCGAGTCGCTGAAGATGACACCCGAGTCGAACCCGAGTTGCACTGAATCGCACATGGGGCGAGCGTGAGCGACTGTTGTGAAGTCTAACGACGGTGCTCTAAGAAGGGCCAGAGAACTCTGTAATTGTGCATACTGTTTCATCGCTTTATTTTGGTGATTTCGAAAAGTTTACTGGTTTGGCCATGTTTGTGTGTTGTAGTACGGAGTAAGACTGATGACCTTAATCTAAGTTGTCTTGTGGTTGTTGTTGTTGTTTGACTTGCATCCCACTGGGATTTTTGCACACAGTGTTGGTGTACGGTGCTTTTTCTGCAATATTTTGCTGTCTTTTCTTGGATTTTCTGTTTGCACTTAGTCACATATTCACTTTAAGATGTTTTCTTGTTCATGTTTTAGTTTTTTGTTTGTTGCAGTTGCACCCGATTCTAGAGCCGAATAGCTCACAGGGCTATACCTAATACATGAACTTGAACATACAGCAGCCGCATCCCTGCTTACACCGGGGACATCCAAAACGGACAACTTTCGAGTTTGGATTCCCAGCAATTGCACGGTAAACACTGACACATACACGGTCCCCGTCATCGGCGAACCAAGTAATTCGCCTTCCGTGGAGTGTGATGCGAAAACGCCGATGGATAGCAAAGTCTCGCTTACCGGTTCCATGTGAGTGTACAGTGTACGGTGTGTGTGGTGGCTATGATGTTCGGTATAAGGGCGCAAAATAGGAGTAGGGGTGGTGGATCACGTAGAGATGGGTCACGCCGAAGTTATGAATCATTTGACATGTTCATTCGGGCTGTAACGATTCACTGTCCCAGGCAATTCGATTAATTGTCGCGATTTAGGGTGACGATTCAATCCAAGAATATGGTCGCATTTTGTCTAATTTTTACCGTCCTATTTGTATTCTTTCTCACATTTGTCTGTCTCGTTTGCCCGAGTTTATCGGCCCCCACTAACCTAAGCATAGCAATGACAGATACATTTCCATTTACTTTGGATTCGATGCCTTTTTTTAGAGAAGAGTGGAGGCCAAACATCGACACGGCATTAGTCCACGGACGGTTTACATTCAGGGCTAAATTTAAAGCGCGCAGACCACTCGCTATGGTGTGTGGTCACAAGTCACTTTACACCTATTGAAGTCTTCCAGTGAGAATGTTAACGTTGGTTACACCCCAACTCCTGCCCAGAGCAGGTTCAAGCGAATGTTTGAACAGTTTTTTTTTTATTTTTCGATTTAAAGCTTTCGTGACTGCAGGGATTCATCTTCTTGGTTCTTTCGGTAAAGTCACGTAGAAGGGAAGTAATAAAATAATAAAAATAAAACATAATAAAACAATTCTCACGACGTTTCGGCCACAACGCAAGCAGCCGTCCTCCTTTTTTAATGGAAGCCACCTTCATTTTCGGGTTGGGCCAAATTCCAAACTTTTAAATCACCAATGGAGAAAGCCCGAGTCTCAAGTCCCCTTCTTCAGGAGGGTCCTGCTACGTTCGCATTTCAAGCGGGTGTGCCCGTCCCGGGTACACCACGTCCAGTATACAACCTGCTACATTTCGATTTAAAGATTTCGTGACTGCAGGGATTCATCTTCTTGGTTCTTTCGGTAAAGTCACGCTGTCTCCCCGACAGACCTGGTCTTCACCTGAGGACGGCTGCTTGCGTTGTGGCCGAAACATCGTGAGAATTATTTTATTATGTTTTATTTTTATTATTTTATTACTTCCCTTCTACGTGTCTTTACCGAAAAAACCAAGAAGGTGAACCTGCTACATTTGAATGTAGCAGGATCCTCAAAAGCTGGATCAACGTTGGCCAACGTTCGTCCAACGTGTTCCAAACACATCCCAACGTTGGCCCAACATTGCACAGCATCACCGAGTACTAGCCAAGCCTTTAAAAAAACAAGCCCTTTTTGGCTTTCAACAAGCCGCGAGATCGGTGACCGTGGTCGGGACGCCAGCACGCACCTACCTCCATTGTGTGGGTTTTTCCCGATGATGTCTGTCCGTACGCGAAGATTGTCCCATTGTAGCCCTGCAGCACGTCTTTGTGTATCACACACGGAGTGCACACACACACACGGAGTGCACACACACACGTATACACAGAGTACATAAGAATAATAATAATAATTTAAATATGTAATGCCCCACACAGTATTCGCAGACAAGCTCGGTGGTGAGCCGGCGGTGGGGAATTGCATCTCTTACTTTAAAGGACGCCAATTTCTTCGCACAGGACAGGTGAGAATGGGGTAAGGGTGAGTGAGGGCAGGTGAGTGAAGGTTAGGGCAGGAGAGGACAAGCTAGGGCAGGTGAGGGCAGGTGAGAACAAGTGAGGGGAGGTGAGGTCAGGTGACGGGAGCGGAGGTCAGGTGAGGACAAGCGAGGGCAGGTGAGGGTAGGTGAGGACCTGGTGAGGGGAGGTCAGGGCAGGTGTGGGTAGACGAGCACAGGTGAGGACTGGGGAGGTGAGGACAGGTAAGCAATGGGGAGGGTGGTTGAGGAGAAGTAAGGATAGCTGAGGACCGCGGTGAGTGAGTGCAGGTGAGGGCGCCTCACCTTTCACGATCTGCCGTGCGCACTCTGCGTACACCTGCGCCTGTCCCGCCTCGGGGGGAAACACGCGGTCGAACGCGAAGGCCTTGCCCTGCGCACAGCCCACACGCGTGTCACACGCGACACGTGCTCTGGGGGCACATGGCCACCGTGATGATGAGGGACGGTGAAGATGAGGAGCGGTAGTCCGGCAAGCCGAGTTCGATTCCCGCTCACGGCCAACAGCAGTGACGATTATCTGAACTGGTCCAAGCAAGGGCTTCCCCCGATGTCGACTCAGTCTCAAATGAGTACCTGGTGCGGTGTGTTAAATCATCGCCACTTGGGGAGGCAAAGGCGGCCGGGCGTGGTGCTGGCCACCGACCCCCTTGTGTGCTGTGCCGGCCTTCACAGGTGCTCGCTAACAGCACTTGCCCCAACAGTCTGTTAAGCCTATACGGGGGATCTCTGTCTTTGATGATGATGAGGATGGTGACGGTTGATATTTTTTTGTTGCTGATGATTAGTATGATGATTGCCGTTGCTAACGATGATTGTTCACTCTCTCGAGCTCCCTGTATTCGAAGCCGTTCCGTCAGCAGTGTCTTGAGCGAGCCATAGCCGGGCTGCACTTTCATCTTTAATCGCCACCGTCCACATCGTAGTGAGAGAGTCGGTGCCTGAGTTTGTCCGAGTCAGAGTGACTGGACGTGACTCTACAGAGTCTAAATTTAGCGCGCGTGTCAAGTTTGACTGTCACGCCTACACCACGGACCCGAGTCACTCTGCAACAACAAAATCCGTGGCCAACGAAATAATGAAATAATGACCTGCTCGTTGTTCAAGAAGGTCCCCTGCATTGGGAATGCTGCTGCGGCGTAATAATAAGCACAATGGACTGTCAACAGAGAGCCTGCCGGCTAGATTCAATCTCGTGGCGTAACAGTTGAAATAATGGACACGTTTGTGTTTTTGCTATAGCCGCCTCTGTCCGCCCAGCAGTGCGAACGGGTACGGCGCTGATCGTTGGTCGACCGGCGTTTGCCGGTCGTGGCTTGTTGCTGGGGTGAAGTGTGGCTACTCCCACCTCTTCCCAGACACGTGGCCAGCGAGGATGAGTAGGCCAATATACCTACTAGATGGGGCTGTCTTCCAGCAGCAGTGGCGGGGGGGAAAGTGAATGCAGGGCTGCACCTTTATCTTTACAATTAGCACGGTGCGAAAAAAGTGTAACATACGGTACATGCATTGACTACATTCGGATTAATGGGCAATTCGTATTATTTTCAAATGAAGATTGGACCGAAACGCACACGAACGGACACAGCTCTCGGCCGTGGAGCTGCTCCACGCATTTCGGCTGTGCCTTGCGGGCTGTCGCTCCCAATACGCCAATGAGCAAGAGACAGCAAAAGGTACAGCAACGGTCAGGCGCGACGTTATGGCAATCAACTGACGTCGCTTCCATGGACGTGTTACAATGTATGGGGGGGGGGGCACAATGATGTCATTGGAGCGTTGTAACTGAGCGCCCAACTGTTTATACCCAGTAGACATGTCAACGTTGTATCAATGTTGACATGTGGTTGGAACCATTGAACCAACGTTGCCCCAACGTTCCACGATTACCGGGTACAGTATTCGCATTTTCCTTTACGGAGTGCGAGTTATCCCCTCGCTCACGGGGGGATATCACACAGGTGTCTGTGGATGTCTCTGCACGGACGAGTCAGGAACCTACTCTCTGCACTGACATGTGTTGGCAACTTTTCAGCCGAAGTGTTTTATGAGTCTCGTAACATGGGCGATGTTATCTATGCGTGGCCCACCAACCCACAATGACAATGATGACTTTGACCATGCAGGTGATGGCCGTGATGATAATGATGATCGTTATCATCATGATAATGACCATGGGGAAAAAAACAATGATGATGAATGGAGCAAGGCTGTAGCCATGGAGTCAACATTGGGGGGACCAAATCTTCCAGGGGGTCTGGGGGTCCCCCCCCCCAGAAAAAAAAAAATCTAAATTTGAAAACGAATTTCCAGCCATTATCCTGCCTAAAATTATTTTAAAAAATCACTGACACATAGGATGGACTTTTAATTTATTTTTTACAATAATGTCTAATAGTGCTCTGTTTGTTTCTTTTTTCCTTTTCTTGTTTCATTGTATATAATGGCAGAGATTAGGGATTAATAAAGTACAACCATAACCACAATCACATAAACAGAAATCTATGCATTGTTATATGAAGACAAGTCCAGATATTGTGGCCAAGCTTTAGCAAATTGTTGTTTTCATTTACATAGCATAGAAATGTTTGGTTTCAATATTGTTTATAGCAATATATTGGGGGGGGGGGACCTTTTGAGCATATTTGAATATTGGGGGGGATTGGGGGGATGCCCCCTCCCAATATATATTTATAATTACGGCCTTGGAATGGAGTAGTCGCGACTGATTAGCGCTGCTCGGGGCTGAACGTGGCTCTGTGTGAGTGCGGCGCAGGGAGTGACGATTGCACTTTGACCGCTGCACGCCAAGGTGTGCGAGCGAGGCGGCACGTAGCTCGTGCGCTGTGTACACAAAGATCCCCCGTATAGCCTTAACAGACTGTAGGGGCAAGTGCTGTTAGCGAGCACCTATGAAGGCCGGAACGGTACACGAGGGGGTGGGTGGCCAGCACCACGCCCGACCGCCTTTGTCTCCCCAGTGGCGATGTTTACACACCGCACCAGGTACTCATTTAAGGATGAGTCGACCTAGGGGAGGCCCAGGACCGGTTCAGATAATCGTCACTGGTGTTAGCCGTGAGCGGGAATCGAACCCAGGTCGCCAGGTTCATAGCGCAGCGCGCTAACCGCTACACTACCGTACACAAACACACACGCGACCACACACACACATCGAACTCGCGCACACATACGCACCAATAAAACACGCGCATATAAAACACACGCGTGCGACGTACATACACATACGGTGCAAACCATAAAACGCATAGCAAAAACAAACACAAATACACACATTTACAGTGGCAAAGATGCCCCGTATAGCCATCGCATACTTGTCGGGGCAAGTACTGTTAGCGAGCACCTATTAAACGCGGCACAGTACACTCGGGGTTGGGCGGCCAGAAACCACGCCCGGACGCCTTTGTCTCCCCAGTGGTGATGGTCACACATCGCACCGGGTGCTCGTTTAAGGCTGAGTCGATCTAGCCGAAGAACGGGACCGGTTCAAGATATTCGTCGTCACTGATGCTGCCTGGCCGCGAGCCGGCATCGAACTCGGGTTGCCGGGGTTCGTAGCGCACAAGACAAAGACAAAGACCCCCCGTATAGCCTTAACAGACTGTAGGAGCAAGTGCTGTTAGCGAGCACCTATGAAGGCCGGAACGGTACACGAGGGGGTGGGTGGCCAGCACCACGCTCGTTCGCTTTTGTCTCCCCAGTGGCGATGTTTACACACCGCACCAGGTACTCTTTTGAGGCTGAGTCGACCCAGGGGAGGCCCAGGACCGGTTCAGATAATCGTCACCGGGTGTTGGCCGTGAGCGGGAATCGAACCCGGGTCGGCCGGGTTCGTAGCGCAGCGCGCTAACCGCTGCACCACCGCTCCCCACTACACCACGGTCACAGACACGCGCGTGTGCGCTGATGGGCAGCTTGCTGACCACTCGCTTGTACCCTCGCCCACGGAGTTAAACTAGTGTGCAGCCTTCTTGGTTCTTTCGGTAAAGTCACGTAGAAGGGAAATAATAAAATAATAAAAATAAAAGTAATAAAATAATAGATTTTTATTTTTATTAATTTATTATTTCCCTGCCACGTGACTTTACCGAAAGAACCAAGAAGATGAATCCCTGCAGTCACGAAAGCTTTAAATCGAAATTTAGTGTACAGCCGTTCCACTTACACCCCCCCACCCCCCGTGCAATGAACAACGGTTCGTACGAGTTGCTCCCCGTGTGCGTCTTGCGTCTCTTCGTGTCTCGGTGAGCGCGTGCGTCATCACCACGCCCGCGTCTAAGCGGTAGCGCTAAGAACTCGGCGGCCCGAGTTTTGATTCCCTGCTCACGGTCAACCCCAGTGACGTTTAATCTGAATCGGTCCTGGGCCTCTCCTAGGTCGACTCGGCCTCAATGAGTACCTGGTGCGATTTGTAAAGATCGCTACTAGGGACTCAAAGGCGGCCGGGCGTGTAACCGGTTACCAATCGTCATCAGGTGGTTGTCCCACCTGATGTTGTGTTGCGATCGAAACGTCGTGATCTATTATTTCTCTACCTACGTGACTTTACCGAAAGAACCAAAGAGTATGGATTCAAGCACGGCCACGAAAGCTTCAAATATAATGTTTACCGGTTATCGTTTAACAACCCCAATAAGGGGATATTAGTATTGTGTGCGGGGTTGATTTCATATCACGTTGCAAATCGCAAGCAGTATCCACATTTGGGTTTGGCCCTCCCTTAAGTCGACTCAGACTAAAGAGAGTTGCCTGGCGCGGATTTGCGGTCATAAACACGACTACAGATCGGGCTTTGGCCGTGTGTGGTGCTGGCCCACTCACAATAACCTTCAGTTATTAATCGGCGCTCGCTTAACAGAACTTTCTCTCGCTACTCATAAAGCTCAAAGGTGCTCTTTGAGCTCAAAGTGAAGCTGCACATTTAACGGTATGCCGATATTCTTTATGCAAGTACGCGTTGCATACGACATTACATATGAATATAGGAAACTCAGCAATGTCGTCAATAACGCGGTAGCTCTTTCAAAAGTAAAACATACATCATATGTGACGCTGTGAGGAAAGGGCATTTTGCCCGAAGCGTTGCCTATAATAGACGTTTCCTTTGACGAATGTATTGAAGCATTTTTGCTTGTTACGCACCACTGCCAACGCAGTAGTATCACCAGATAATCTATTTGATATGGACATAGAGATATCCGCGCGTTTCCTTGTCTTAATCCTCTACGAGAAGGGGGCTGTGTACTTTTTGGGTAATTTCTTCATGTAATCTCAGGGAGGTTGGACATTTTTTATGGGGATTTTTTTCCCTCCCGAAAATTTGATGGGCGAAAAGTGGCGAAAAAACACACGGAACACTTCAATTTGTTGTCATCATAACAACACCAATGTAAGTGAATTACAGGCAACGATTTAAAAATAAAAATAATAATAATGTAGGCCGCATACAACTTGGTGCTCGAAATCCAAACGAGTAAAACAAAGGTTACGTAACAACGAGTTCGTTCAACAAAATAAAATAACTGTTGGAGAGCCACTACTGGGACACAACTGGAAACAATAGAAAGTCTTAAAAACTATTTACAAAGCGTAAACGGTTGTTACACTGAGATCGCACGCTGATTGGGTGGATGATGATACCTACAATAACTGATGATAATGATGGTGAACGAATAGGATGATGAAGATGACTTTGGAAATAGTGCTGCATCTGAAGATGATAATGATGATGATGGGTGATATTGATGATGGGTTATTATTAATAGTATTACGCTTCTCTACCCAGAAAAGCGTCACAGAGCCTCATGGCTCCTATTGGATGATGATGAGCATTGTGCCTTAACCCGTTTCACTACCAATATTTCATAATCAACAGAAATTGCATACATGTCTGTGCGCGTGTCTGTGACTACATGCTTTGTTATTCCTTATCGCGTGAATTTCGAGGGCTCTATGTTTCTAATACCAGACTCGGGCTCGGTTATAGCAATCAGCAGAGCGCAAAGTGCGCTCAACTCATTCACTGCTCATTCACTATTAATTATCCATTCATTCGATGTCACCTTCCGACTCGTTTACCATTCGTTCAGGGCTCAATCACAACTCATGAACCAGCCACCATAATCGGATCCTTTATCGATAACTTACCCATCGCTTATTCATCATTCGTCCACGAATTTTTGACTACAGTATTATACATAATATAGGTTGTTTGGGTTAGATCGCGTAAATATAAATGTGTCGTTAAAGCCGCCACCACCCGACAGCCAATTAATAAGGGTTGTTACGTAAACAGAACATGCCAATTCGTTACTAGTACAGCACACCGACGTGTTGGAGAGCAAATCCACAACATTTATGCGATCGAACCGAAAATACCTATATTATGGATGATATTGGTCGCGAAAGCCTACGTGTTAAACGACAGTATTATATTTTACCATCACTTGTTCACCATTCACAAAAGCCTCATCCACGCTCAATCGCTCATTCACACTCGCCCACACGAATCCACACTCGTTCGCACATCCACGTTCATTTTACGCACCCGCTCGCGTGAATCCACCCCCATTCATTCATCGCCCACATTCATCTACATCAATCCTATACTCATTCACTCACCCACACTCATTCACGCACCCACTCACCCACACTCGCCCACGCTCATTCACTCACCCACACTCATTCACGCACCCACTCACCCACACTCGCCCACGCTCATTCACTCACCCACACTCACTCACGCACCCACTCACCCACACTCGCCAACGCTCATTCACTCACCCACACTCATTCACGCACCCACACTCGCCCACGCTCATTCACTCACCCACACTCATTCACGCAGCCACTCACCCACACTCGCCCACGCTCATTCACTCACCCACACTCATTCACGCACCCACTCACCCACACTCGCCAACGCTCATTCACTCACCCACACTCATTCACGCACCCACTCACCCACACTCGCCCACGCTCATTCACTCACCCACACTCACTCACGCACCCACTCACCCACACTCGCCAACGCTCATTCACTCACCCACACTCATTCACGCACCCACACTCGCCCACGCTCATTCACTCACCCACACTCATTCACGCACCCACTCACCCACACTCGCCCACGCTCATTCACTCACCCACACTCATTCACGCACCCACTCACCCACACTCGCCCACGCTCATTCACTCACCCACACTCATTCAGGCACCCACTCACCCACACTCGCCCATGTCCAATCACTCACCCACTCACCCACACTCGCCCATGCTCATTCACTCACACACATTCACTCATTCGCACTCACGCACACTCGGTGTAGCGCATCTCGTATTGGGAGCCGTAGTGCAGTAGTTGGTGCAATGCGATTCGAACCTGGCGACCCGAGTTCGATTTCCCCTGGCGAACGATAAGTGGCGATTATCTGAACCAGTTCTGGGCCTCCCCTAGATCGACTCAGCCTGAAACACGTCCCTGGTGCGGTGTGTAAACATCAGCACTGGAGAGACAAACGCGGCTTGGCGTGATGCTAGCCACCCACCCCCTCGTGTTACTTCATAGTAGGGCTGAACGATTTGGGGAAAATATGTAATTGCGATTTTTCTGACAAATATTGCGATTGCGATTTGATTTGCAATTACATTTTTTAAAGTCAAGCTTCAGTTCAATATTCACAGTGTAATAGATTTAAAACACGTGATGGAGCATTACCACATGATACCATCAAAATATGAACTGCTCTATATATTCTCATGCAAGGATGAGAACTTAACATATCTGAATTGCTTCCAACATGTATTTATTAAAATGTTTTAATTGAAATAGAACAATCAAACATAGAACAATTGTAAAGTTATAATAATAAAAAATAAAACAATTCCAATAAGAAAGTAACATGACTTTCCGAATCGCAAAAAAATCGCAGCCGTTGCGATCTGCTAATCGCATTGTTTCAAATTGCGATTAATCGATATGAAATCGATTAATCGTTCAGCCCTACTTCGTAGGCGCTACTGGCTAACCAGCACTTTCCCCAACAGTCTGTGCGAGAAGACTACACACGGGGCATCTTTGTCGCGTCGCGTACCCCGAGCAGAACGGTGTCGTGTCCCTGGAAGCGCAGGCCGGCTCTGTCCCCACGGTTCTGCTCCGCCTCGTTGAGTGGCCGGACTCGGCACACCACTCGGATGTTGCACTCGGCAGCCTCGCACATCCCGCCCAGAGCCGGGCTCCGAATGGCCCGGTCCGACCCCCCGCGGCCGCCCCGCGCCTCCACGCTGCCCTTTCCAGCCAGCTCTTACGCACACCTGTGCGCGGGGTGGGTGGGTGACAGTCGCGCACAGCAACACACGTGTGTGTCAGTCACGCACAGCAACACACGTGTGTGTCAGTCACACCGGTAACACACGTGTGTGCCAGTCACTCCAGTAACACACGTGTGTGTCAGTCACACCAGTAACACACCTGCGTGTCAGTCACACCAGTAACACATGTGTGTGTCAGTCACACCACTAACACGTGTGTGTGTCAGTCACACCAGTAACACACGTGTGTGTCAGTCACACCAGTAACACACCTGTGTGTGTCAGTCACACCACTAACACACCTGTGTGTCAGTCACACCAGTAACACACCTGTGTGTCAGTCACACCAGTAACACACGTGTGTGTCAGTCACACCACTAACACACGTGTGTGTCAGTCACACCAGTAACACACGTGTGTGTCAGTCACACCAGTAACACACCTGTGTGTGTCAGTCACACCACTAACACACGTGTGTGTCAGTCACACCACTAACACACCTGTGTGTCAGTCACATCAAGTAACACACCTGTGTGTCAGTCACACCAGTAACACACCTGTGTGTCAGTCACACCACTAACACACCTGTGTGTCAGTCACACCAGTAACACACCTGTGTGTCAGTCACACCACTAACACACCTGTGTGTCAGTCACACCACTAACACACCTGTGTGTCAGTCACATCAAGTAACACACCTGTGTGTCAGTCACACCAGTAACACACCTGTGTGTCAGTCACACCACTAACACACCTGTGTGTCAGTCACACCACTAACACACCTGTGTGTCAGTCACACCAGTAACACACCTGTGTGTCAGTCACACCAGTAACACACCTGTGTGTCAGTCACACCAGTAACACACCTGTGTGTCAGTCACACCACTAACCCACCTGTGTGTCAGTCACACCAGTAACACACCTGTGTGTCAGTCACACCAGTAACACACGTGTGTGTCAGTCACACCAGTAACACACGTGTGTGTCAGTCACACCACTAACACACCTGTGTGTCAGTCACACCACTAACACACCTGTGTGTCAGTCACACCAGTAACACACCTGTGTGTCAGTCACACCAGTAACACACCTGTGTGTGTCAGTCACACCACTAACACACGTGTGTGTCAGTCACACCAGTAACACACCTGTGTGTGTCAGTCACACCACTAACACACGTGTGTGTCAGTCACACCAGTAACACACCTGTGTGTGTCAGTCACACCACTAACACACGTGTGTGTCAGTCACACCACTAACACACCTGTTTTCCACATTTGTGTCTGCAGTGTGTGTACCGTATGTGCGTGTTTCTGTTTGAGACTCACCTGTAGACTCCCGTGCCCTGCTGTGTTTGACTTCTGTTTTAATCCCGCGGTCAACAGCGATGACCGTGTCACTTGTCACGGACTTGTCACGTGTCTAGCACAACTTCATGCTGACACACACATACACACTCTCGTCCAATAGCTCTTACACACTCTCAGTAGCTCTTACACACACACAGTCTATCTCTCTGTAGAACACACAGCGTCTCCAGAGACCGGCTCACATTGACATTGGCACAAGCGTCTCAACGGGGAAGTGCAAGCGCGCGTCCTCTTTAGTAGCCAAATGAACGAATCGAGGATCACCGTTCACGGGCACGAGCCCATTCACGATTCGATGTCTCTGCGTGTGCCCTCAACTAAAGTCACCGGGGGCATGCAGAAACTACGGCTGCGCGAGTTCAAAGTGGTGTAATCTTCTCCTGTTAACTTACACGTATGGGAAGCAATCGATCCTTTATGGAACATAAGACGCTACGACTTTAGGAATCGATTTTAGTCGAGTCAACGTATTGCGAATCGGAGCATCGTTCCCCTTTTGAGTTTTGGTCTGTGACGTCACTCGTCTTGAGACCTGGGGGGGTGGGGGCGGGGCTCGGGGTTGGTGGTCGGATACACGTGAGGGGCGTGGTTATGGTAGGAAGGAGGCACGGTCAGAGAATGGATCATTAAGATGCTTTCGGTAAAGTCACGTAGAAGGGAAAAAATAAAACATAATACAATTCTCACGACGTTTCGGCCACAACACAAGCAGCCGTCCTCAGGTGAAGAAACAGAGCTGTCGGAAAGACAGCGCTCTAATGAACACAAAAAATCCTCGATGCAACTTAAATCGTAATACTTTGTTAAAAAACAACAACGAGACAAGAAGTCACAGCTTCTCGAGACGCTGGCCTTCCTATTTTTTACCTACGTGACTTTACCGAAAAAGAGTATGAATCCTTGCAGTCACGAAAGCTTCAAATCTAGAATTAAATCGTAATGTTTTCGTAGCCAAAACAAATATCTACGTGTTTTTTTGTTGTTAAGGCCACGTGCGTAGTTTGATGCCAAACTTCTTGTCATTAACCCTCCTCCACCACCCGGCAAGAGTTGACACATTTACAAAGGAGTTATTTACACTTGCCTATGTGTTGATCGAATTGTGACCCAATTAAGCTCCCCGCCGGTGGCTTATAACACGTTTTGTGACTGGCTTTTAAGACGTTGGTGATGTCACAGCGGCTAATGAAAGGACAGCTGTAGCAGCCACTCGATTTCAGGGTTAATTAAAACCCTGACAGTTTGAGCAAAAAGTCGTCGTATATTGATGCCATTTAAATTAATTCGTGGAGAGTATTAAGCCATCGGTGAGACCTTAATTGGCCAAAATTTGATCAACACATCGGTACGTATAATACGCATAAACTATATTCGTGCAATTGTGTTTGTCTATTACTTTGTGAGAAGCGCTTAATTTCCCCACTTAGCATCTCAGGAAGCCATTGAGTGTAAATCCAAAGTCGACATCCCTGGGTAAGATTTTCTCGTCATACGAAAAGAGAAGATGGCAATGGGTCATTTTAATACGTCGGCTATTACTTTGTATCCTTTATGTTAAGGCAGTGGTTCTTTACCTGGGGTGTACGCACCCCCTGGGGGTGCGAGATGCCCTTTCTGGGGGTGCAAGACGTGGGCAGATGTTTTTTTTAGAAGGTAAATAATCAAAAACACAAATGAAGCACGCGCACGTAAGTACAACTACGGTGTGTCTATATGTGTGTGTCCCTCTCTGTGTGTCTCTGTGTGTTCTCTCTCTACTTGTGTGTCTGTCTATATGTCTCCGTGTCTGTGTTTTGTCTCTCTCTCAAATTTAGCATTCTTTGGAAGAACGTCAATCAACCAGGTAGGGTGTTGACTGTTGTGTTAGCCGACTCTCTGGGTCGTATTGCATTATATTGCTAAGTTTGATAGGTTTGTTTTCTCATTCATTCGTACCTGACGATTGTTGCTTGCGTTGCAATCGAAACGACGTATTCTATTATTATTTAATGTATTTTCTTTCGACGTGACTTTACCGAAAGAACCAATGAGTATAACTACTTTGTTTCATCAATATATATTTCTTAATATATATACAAATTACGACTGAGAAAACAAAGCGGTGCAGGCTGCAGTAGCGGTGAAGACAAACTGGTTTAAAGCAAGAGTGGTATTGACGAATGTGTTAAGCCTTTTTGTGATGTGTGCTTGTGCACCACTGGTTGACATAAGGAATTCTTGCAAATGGGATTATCATGGTCCATTGAATTGCCACCCGTTTTAACAAAATAAACTTAGAACAATGTTTTCATTACAGTAGAGTACATACCTGTCAGCCCTTTATCAGTGCCTACCGTATTCCAGAACATTTCAGAACCTATTGGTCACCCAGTGCCCTGATAAATATCAGCGTTCATCCTACAAAAGTTCCATCACAAGGGAGAAAAACAAACAAACATAAAAAAGTGTTGTTGCCCGTATTGAAATGGCTGTACGCCGTATGGTCCTGAAAACTAAATTTCCCTGCAACAAGAATAAACCGTATGGGTTGACAGGCATGCAGTACTCTCTGGTTCTTTCGGTAAAGTCACGTAGAAGGGAAATAATAAAATAATAAAAATAAAACATAATAAAATACAATTCTCACGACGTTTCCGACAGACCTGTTCTTCACCTGAGGACGGCTGCTTGCGTTGTGGTCGAAACGTCGTGAGAATTGTATTTTATTACGTTTCATTTTTATAATTTTATTATTTCCCTTCTATGTGACTTTACCGAAAGAACTAAGAAGATGAATCCCTGCAGTCACGAAAGCTTGATATCGAAATCTAGGCATGCATTTCGTTTTCGAAAGCACAGGGGGCGGGGTTACTCTGCCAGAGGGGCGTGGTTATCCTGACAGGGGGCGTGAACGTGGCCAGAGGGCTTGGCGTGAGTTCTCGCGAGATTTCGTGGCATCGGTGTCAACGGGGCGCTGTCTCGGCGGTGAATAGCAGCAGCAGCAGCGGTAGCTTCGCGTTTTAAAAAAACATCGACAATCGCAGCGGATCGCAAGCCATGGCCGACCCCAAGTACGCGAACCTCCCAGGAATCGTAAGTGCGCCTTCACTCAGGCGCGATGCCCCTCGGTTTGACACGGCCGATTTGGGCCTAGCCGATGCTAGCCGACGTTGGAAGTCCTCGGTGTTGTCTAGTGGGGTTGCCCGTGAGAATGCGCCTCTGGACCCGCTGGCGGTGCCGTGAGGCGGTCTTCCCTCTTTACCTCGGAGTCCGTTGAAGAACAATAACAATGCTAATTGTGATCGTGTCGGGTTTCTAGCCGTGACAGTCACACTGTTGTTTGTTTTGGAGATTAATGTTTTAGGATGCTTGGTAAATCGATCTTTCCTTATCAATAATAGCCTGAATTGTGTATGTCTTTGTATAGAAATACCTCACGAAGTGTCAAGACTCCATTTGTTTAGTTAATTTCTATTGGTTATATTGACAAGCCATCATTAGCATCTGGGATGGCTCTGTTCGTATCCTAATGCCTTTGTCAATTACCAAATCACACGGAATGCGTCCTATTTCGCACCTCCGATTAGCACGATTGGCTACGTACGGTGCGAAAGAAGTTCAACATATATATTTCGTCATACTTCGGAAGTTAAGGTTTGAGCCTGGCTATTACAGTATTTGAATGAGAGACTGGCTAAGTATACCTGATGTTGTAGCCTGGGTTGTCAGGGGACCGGGAGAGGGCGGTAAATCAATGGGTTTTTAATCAATCTGTACGGAGCTTTGGGCGTTATCCATCCCCTATGTGCGGTGAGTTTTCTCCCGGTTCTTTGGCTGCTTTTCTCGTACATCGTGGGTACTGCTTTGATAGTAGAACACGAGGAGAGCCCCTACATTGGGAAGTTGAGCGTTTCTGTTTTAATGAATTATAATAATTACGTGAGTTATATCTCATGGGAAGCCTTTAAACACATTTATAGTCAATTAAATCCTACATTGGAATGTTTGACCAATTCATCTTAAATTAATTATAATGCGGATATAAGTAGTAAAATGCAAAGGCACTTTTCAGGACTACTGGCCCCATTGCAGTCAGCCACTAAGGACAGTCCATTACATTTCTTTATGCATCGAAATGTACTGCACAGGAGGTGTGGTATATATTACAAATAATGATGGTTAAGCTGCAAATAATTGTTAAACTGAAGAGTTTAGGCGTTTACGCCAATAAACTATGTTTGACTTTCTGTATATGATGCCACTGGGTCTTACAGTAGACATTGTCAATATTAATCCCCAGTAGAGATTTCACGAACTTGTCAGAAATAGAAAATTATACAAGAATGCGTGTGAAGTAATGCATTGGGAATGTATTCACCAGTATTAACAAGTACTGTACTGTGTTTAAATGTGTGATATGTGCATTCATTCGGCAAGTTACTGCCAAGGAAGATGACCTAAGTTATAATATAAGTTATCTTCCTCAAACGTTAAGCAGAGTAAGTTGCAGTTTAACACGTAGGCTTTCGCGACAACCACTACTGCAAACTTTTAAAATGTTTATTCACTCTTCAACACACCGGTGGGCTAAAGAAGTGCATTATTTTGTCCTTTGTATACGTGACACATTTTTTACTGTTTGGCCGTGTCGGGTGGTGGAGGGTTACGACACATTTATAAATAACGCGATCTAACCCAAAAACCTTTATTATGAAGAGTAATGTGCGCCTGACAATTGGTGAAAATCATTGGCAGATATCCAAGGTCAGGTACACGAGGCTGGTGGACTTGGCTGTGTTTTCGGGTCCTACAAACATTTGTTTTCGAATACTGCTGTATTTTTAACATTGTGTCTGTGTTTGTGTCTTCTGTGACTGTCCATATCTCTACCTCTTTGTTTATAGTATTGTGTCTCTGTGTGTCTGCATCTGAGTGTGCCTATGCACAGTAGGGGGCGCAGGCGGTGCATCTGCCGTTCATCTCAGCCAGTCAACCCATGGTACCTGGGGTCTGTTCCGTGACCTCCTGCCAGCGAGTGTTCGACACTTCAAGTGGCCTTAAAGTGCACATAGCCTGGCACAAGCGGCGTGGTGACGCCACCGCCACTTAGTGGCAAATGGCGGATGTTGTTGTTGTGCTTATGCATCTGCTTGTGTCTCCGTGTACATTATTTGTCTGTGTGTTTCCATGTAATTTTGTGTTCACCTATTTATCTTTCAATGTGTTTTTGTGTGTATCTGTTCATGTCACTGTGTTTCTGTGTCTGTATCTGCATGTGTCTCTGTGCACCTTTGTGTGTCTGTATGTTGTGACTTAATGTCTTTGTTTTTGTCTTTGCTTCTCCGTATGTCGTTGAGAAGGCCCTCAACGAGCCGGATGTGTTCGAGACGACAGATTTACCCGAGGACGACCAAGCACAGTTTGAGTCCGTGAGTCACTCTCTACAGCACAGTCAAACTCTGTTCTGCACTCCTTCCAAAACCACCACCAATCACCCTGCACCACAATCACTACTGCAAAATCAACATCATCACCAAAGCACACGACAGCATTGCCAAAGCACTTGAACACAGATATCAAGTACCTCTTTTCCAACAGATGTCTTAAGTGAGACTATCAACTTCAACCCCTGTCTTATCAAATGTCACTCCTATGGAATGTATCCTTTTCCCCAGTGATTTCCCCTCACTACCAATCCCACACTAAGCGAGTGTTGTGGCACTGATCCAACCAGATGCATTTTTTTTATTCAACCAAATCAGTTTTTTTTTTACATGTTTGTGATAAAACATATATACGTATCACTTAATGCAATACAATTAGTGCACCAACACAGCCAATAAAAATGAATGCTTCTGCTAATAGTTGCATCATTTTACCAGTAATGTCCTCAATTGTTGAGGCTATTATAAGACGTGATGAGTGAGTAACACTTCAAGGTTTGACGTGCCCTGCTTATGACCAATAACCATTTTTCTCGTGCTGTATGTGCCAATGTGTTACTATTTCTCTTCTCCTTTGTAACCTGGATGCTGTAGTTTGCTCAAGTAAGGTCAATTTCCTCCACTTTATCCTACACTCTGAGCTGCATGATACCTCCCCGCTTGATGTCCCCTGCCCCCGTGCCAGTTGTAGAAACAGGCTATATGAGCAGCATCGGTGAAACACGACCAAAAAGCGAAAGGGCCTCACTTCACAATGGAGGACAAACTGTTCGAAAACTGAGCACACTAGCTAACCAGTAGCTAGTTTTACCCTAAACCCTACCCTCATGAACCATCCAGCCAGACCATAGCTTTAAAAACTAGTGAACCCTAACAAACTAAACAAATGTTTGCAATTATCTTAAAACCTCATTAAGTAGCCATCCTTACCCCTAACCTTAACAAAGAGCCAACCAAACCATAGCATTAGCCTTAACAATAACAAACTAGCCAATAAAACACTTGGCTTACCCGTAACCAAAACAAACAAACCAAGCACTACTCCTAGCCTTAACAAATTGGTGAGCCAAGTACTAACCCTAGCCAACCGGCTTCAGCACGAGCCCTACCGTGATCCACCGCCAACGCTTCTCAAAGTTCCCTTTTCGCTTTTTGTTCGCTTTTCGCTTTTGAGGCTAACACTGCATGATGCGGTCATCTTTGTCGGTAGAAATAGTTTGTTTATTTTATTATAATTAATTTTTTTATTTGTCCTCATTGAGCATTTGCATGTAGAGCTAATCACCCTTCCCCAATTTAACATAGGTTCATCTGATCATGTTAATATTCAATAATAATAGCCTTACTTATTTTTTTAGCAATTGTAATTCTAGAGATATTAAAGGTTTTGCTTTAAGGGTTGTGTACTTTCTTGACTTAAAGCTTTCGTGACTGCAGGAATTCATATTCTTGGGTCTTTCGGTAACGTCACGTAGATCGGTTCAAAGAAAATAACTAAAACTAACAACTACAACGTTTCGACCGCAACACAAGCGGACGTCTTCCTGAAGACGGTCATCTTCCTGAAGATGACTGATTGTGTTGCCATCGAAACGTCGTAGTTTTTTGTTATTTTCTTTGAACCTATCTACGTGACTTTACCGAAAGACCCAATAATATTTGTGTACTGTGTCTACGAGTAAGCCATTCTTATAATCTTTGTACTAAATCTATTTGTTCGTAGCCCCCACCAACGGACTGCTATTGTTCTCTCTGTGTTCTAACTGACCACCTCTTATTTATTCTTATCCTCCGCTTGGTTTGTTTTAAAACCCTCACTGTCTTCTCTGTGGATTCCAAAAGGAGCTGGTAAGGATGTTCTGGCACTGTCATCTTTGCACTTCTCTGCGTACTGAATGTGCGTCTGGTCATTGAGATGCCAATAATCACAAGCTTCCTTGCAGTCTCAGCTGCTGCCATTATATATATTTTTGCTCGGAAGATGCAAATCAAGAATTAAAAAGCTCTTGCCTCATAAATATATAGTCCAGGCTGTGTACAACGAGGCTGTCCTACGTGAGTTTAATGCTCTTGTGTATGAGAATAGACAACATTTATGGTCAAGAATGCGGCTGCTGTAGTGCTAGAGATATTATAAAACGTGTGATTAATGTGCTATAATGGCACGCCTAACAATATTTAAAAGTATATTCACGAACAAAACTTCAAACTCATGTTGGGCATCACAGGGCGCTGAGCAGAGATGTTAATCTACAAGAGCTATTTGTATTTTGGGTTTTCCTCGTTTAAGTTTTGTAAAGAAAGGCATTTATTACTTAATTGATCATTTCCCATTAATTTATTTAAGAAATTAAAGTAAAGCTTTGCTTAAGTTTTATGTAACTAAAACCCGTTAGAATAAAATGATGAGAGTAGTTATAAGTTACAGGCCTTTGTCCATTGGTGGATGTAGGCATCGCCACGATATTTCAGGTGGCATGGGGTTTTTTGGACCATACTTCACGCTGGTGAAGGTTGGTCAACTTGAGCGGGGGCGGTTCGGATATGTCTTACCACTAACGTTAGCTGTGGCCAGGAATGAAACTCAGATTGCTGATTTCACATAGCAGTGCACTAACCACTGTGCTACAGCTTCACTTATATAAATGTATGTGGCATAGGAATGCCTTCCTCTGTCCACACGGCAAGGTGGTTGTTAGTCTGTCTGAGCCACGTTGGTAAGCCTTCACCGCCGGTTGACGTTGGTAAATTTGGGGGAGCAGCCTTGTTCGCAGTCATCGTCGGTGCATGTTTTTCTGAGCTGGGCACCATCTCCTTGCTCCCCCACCACCATTCCCCTGCAGGAGGAGCTGAATAGTGTGAGCGTGGAGCGCATCGTCGTGAGTCCCAACGCGGCGTTCGACGAGTTCAAGGAAAAGCACGTCTCCTCGAAGGACACGGGTACCTTGCAGCAGCCCACTCGCTTGCTCGCGCACGTACGCACACATAAACGTATGCTCACACACACGCGTGTAAATGTACGTTCATGAACGGCACGCAACTTTACGCTCACACGCAGGCACACAAACGCAAGCTCGCATCTGCAGCACTTGCAAGCTCACACACTAACATTCACATATGCTTATCCATGCATTTAAACGTATGCTTGCACGCACACGCAAATGCACACTCACAGGTGCACGCACACAAGCTTGCGCATGAACACATACACACAAACTCAAGCACGCACCTAAAAATGACCACAAGCTTTCGCATGAACTTAAAAGTACATGCACACATGCTTCTGCATATGCACACATGCAGATACATGCATTCAATCACACACTCGCATCACGCATGGTCATGTACACCCACACATACATCCAATCCCTATTTGTGACTCTTTGTAAACACCTGTTCCATGCACTCTATAGCTGTTAATTTTCTTCCATTTGTGCAGATTTTTCCGATAGGATAAGCAAGGGACGCAGAACTGGATATGAGGCCGGGGATTATGAAATGGTGAGTGAGTGGTCATGCGTTGAAAACCACATGGAATGTAGACTGTACTCCGGACAACACAATATTAACTTGATTTATAAATAATGCAAATGTGGCCGCGTTGCAAATCGTGGGGGCGTCTGCATCCTTGGGAGCTTGAAAACAATTATATTCATAAGAGGGGAACGGGTGGGAATAGGTTACAGGAAATAGAAGGAAAGTAGATGAGTATGTGGTAAAGGTTAGAAGGATGACCCATCACAGGGACTGTCATAGGCAGAGGAAAAGAAGAACGTCCTGAGCCTGGACTTGAACAGGAGGAGGGAATTCGCAGTGCAGAGAGCCTGGGAGAGGGGTGACGTCACATTGAGTGAAGTATGACGAGGATTAACTGGCTGAGTTCACTGAATCGTACAAACAAGATGGAAAAACACAAACATTATAAAGCACACTGTAGGAATGAGACAAAAAAATCAGTTCTTGAATTGATTCACAAATTTGTTAGAAGGAGGGTTGTCAAGGGGGCATTTTCTTTGTATGCTGTGTGTGGTGCATGACATATATTTGGTGCATGTGCTGTGTGTTCTGTGCGTGTTGTGTGCTGTCTGCTGTACGAGCCGTACATTACTGCAACTCATGAGTGCTGTTATGTGCTTGGGGCGTGTGTTGTGTGTTGTGCATATGCTTTGTACGTTACATGTGCTATTTGTTCTTTGCATGCCCTACGCTGCGCTCATTGTCATACCGGCTATGTGTCACCATGACACGTCTGTGCTATGTCTCGGCAGCTGGAGGACGGAAGCAAGGCCAAGGAGACGCCACAGCAGTGGTACCAGCGTCTGCAGCACGAGATCCGAGAGCTGGCTGAGGAGGTGCAGTCAGTACAGGTGCGATTCCAGTGTGTACACACGCTCACACTCGCTCACACGCGCTCACACGCGCTCACACGCGCTCACACGCGCTCACACGCGCACGTACACGCATGCACGCTTGTTTATGACCCATGCGTACAAACTCCGCCTATCCTCTCACACCAGACGCTGGCACAAGACACGGATAAGGAGGACAAGCTGAGCCCCGTGGTGCTGTCGGAGCAGGTCTCTGGGCTCCGGCAGCAGCTGGCTTCGCTGCAGCTAGAGCGATCGCTAGGCCCCCATGCCTCCCTTGACCTGGCTGACCCCCACGGAGCGCTCGCCAAGTAAGGATCACTTCTGGACTCCAAGACTACGATAGCCCCCCCCCCATTCCCGTATTCTTTAAAGCAGGAGTGGGGAATCTTTTCTTTGCCAACAGTGAATATAACATTCAGATACCTTGGATGGGCCACATATTAACACACCTTGTCGCTATTCCATGAATAATGTGAAAACTAACACGCGTGTCAACCTAATTTTAAAGAGGGCCTTGAAGTGACAGAGGTGACAGAGCGTGCTAAAATTTGAAACGCAGGGATGCAAGGTCAAAATTTAAATTTTCTTGCACCCGATTAGTGCAGCTAAGATGCTTGCAGTTATGTATAAATATAATTTCTGGGACAGTTTCTAGGGGTCAATAATAAATATGGTATGTAATTTTTTATCTTATATATAAATGAAAAAAAGATATGGCTGATTTATGGAGTGACTATAATTACAAAAGTGAACGTCCATGTTTGGAGCGTGATTGTGACTGGTTTGGCTCCACGTAGGGATTGCTGGATGTGTCACTACATGCGCCGTGCTACTCTCCTCCTTGCTCCCTCTTCTCTCCCCCTCTTGCCGCCTGCCTATGTCAGGCGGCTGCTGACTCAGCTGGACACGCTGAAGAGCGGACGCCCTGACGGTGCCGAGTCCAAGGGCTCTGGCAAGGCTGGCGGGGACGGCGCCATCATCACATACGAGCTGCTCTACCGGCCTGAGCACGACAAGTTCCAGCACGTGGCCAAGGTGTGTGACCACCGCCCATAACGCTCGCTCACTGATAGGCAGATGCACGCACGCGCGCACGTACGTGCACACAGAGAAAGTATATAAACACGTACTTGCATTAACACAGATGCCCAAACACGCAGACACTTGCATGCACGCCCTCAAACACAGAAACAAACCTTTTCACACTGACACATGCACACATAGGACAAAAACACACAGATGCATAATCATACACAATTACCTCCTTTACGCAGTACAACCTAGCCGTGCCAGAGCTGTGCCGAGAAAACCCCGGTGCGGTTCAGGAGAGGTGCCAGGTTGTGTTTCCATTTCAAAACCCGAGCCGTGCAGGCGATGTCCTTCATAATGAATCAGTCAAGTCGTATGTAGATGCAATAAATGACAAAAATGGCCACAACTTATGGTGAGAATTATTCAGCTCACGAGTGGTCTTGCTTGCCCTCGAGCCAGATGAAGATGTCTTGTGAGGCCAGAGTATCATGGTTCTGTTCTGGTTCGGCTCATCCAGTAGCTCGTGTAAAACCACATTTACGTGAGGGCCTGGCACTGGTGTGGGAAATGGGCAAATGGCGGAGAAATACACCAACACCACGACATACACAGAGACGGTGATTTGGTGCTGCCCTGCATGCCGTTTGCCCTAGGCGGCCGACATGGAGAAGAGGCTGAGCGAGCTGGAGGCGCTGGTTGGGAAGGCTCCAGACAAGCCGGTAAACCTCGGTGGCACCTCATGGTTTCTCATTGCACATGCACGGCGCAGATGGCACTAGAGGGGGGCGTGCGAAGGCGTTGTGTGTATGTACGTGTGTACATGTGTTGTTCGTGTCTATATTTTTATTAACAGAACCCCATCGCTGTTGGCTTGCAGAGTTCAACTGTCATGGTAAGTTTAAAACAACTTCATGCCACTTTAGGGTGACTGGGTAATTATTAGGTGTGTAACGATTATCATCATTAGAAATGCTATGGCAACGAAGACCCGTGGCGCCAAAAACAAGTGTGTCCACAATCCACCGCTTTGTAGAACGCCTGCAAAGTTAGGCCTCTGCCACAACAGATAGTGGTGATGTGGAGCGATATTGGCAATGTGGTGCTGATGTAGTTTTGATCTGATGATGATGTTGGTCATGTTTTGGTTATGTGGTAATGATGTGGTAGTAATGTGGCGATATGGGATAATGTTTGTGATATGGTGTAGTAGTAGAGCCATATTAGTTATGTAGTTATACAGAGCGATGTTGGTAATGTACTGATGATCATGACGTGATGGTAACGTGTTGACGTAATCTCTGCTGCTGCTGTGTGCGACAGGGGGCCTTGGAGCTCATGCAGCTGAGGTTGGGAGTCTTGGACCCGGCCAACCTGGACCAAATCGAGGCTCGGCTGCAGGTTCGGATCTCCCCCCTCTCTCGGCGACACCTGTGCTGCTCCAGGACAATTTAAATTCCTCTTCTGCTTGTTAACCCCTTTTGTCAATCGACTGCTGAGTGAGAGCCTCCCATACCATTCCGGTCGTGAGAGAATTGACGATAATTGGCAATGCTGGTCAGTGTGGTTTGGTGAAGGCGGGAAGCATAGACGATTGAGCATAGAACCAGCATGTAGCGCTGCAGCCGGTCACCTGCTTGTGCCTCGTGGTCATCCATACAAGCACTATCGAGGCTACTCCATGCGAAGTTTCTGAGTTATCCTTGCTTAGATGCTATGTTCCCAGATAAAAGTCAAAATATATGGTATTGGCTTCAAGGTCAACTACCTTGGCGCCACATGCATCAGCTGCAGCGGTGTTTCGTTAATGTGAATCTGACATTCAACAGCAGTTGGTGAGCACAGCGCTGTCATCTCGTAATTGGCGAGGTGTCTCGGCATAGATGTGCATTCGGCACAACTGGTGCGGTTCGGTGTTTCGCAGACGTAGTGCATACAACAGCCAATCGTGGTGTGAATGGAGCTCTCTCTTGGCAGGGCGTGCTGGGAAAGTTGAACGAGGTGACCAAACAGAAGGATTACGCAGAGGAGGCTGAGACCCAGAGCAAGGTGAGGTGCATTAACATGTTTTATTGGAAGCCAGAACCGCACAAAAACAAACAACTTTTGTCTTGTAGATAAATACCGATTGCTGTGTGTACCGTACTCTCTGACTTGGGTTTGGGGATTCATGAATACGTAGCAGGAAATGATGTCGCAGTGACGTCACTGCAGTACACCTGATCTATTTTGCAAGATTGCGACTTGTGTTTTTTTGGTTGTGCCTGTGCCTATTACATGTGTAATGTTTCACCTCTGAGTGCAGTGTTTCTTAACTCACTACCCCTCATCGTACAACTTTTATTGAATTATCACTGTGTAACAAAAAACATTGTTCCTGGGTAGTAATTGTTATTTCCTAATTGCTTATACCTCAAAAGTACAGAAAATGGCGATTATTCCCCACAAACTTTGCTTTTGTGACCAGGACAGTGATATTTTGAAATTGACCGATTTTCAATGATAAAATGTGTGCATTTGTGTCATTCCTTCACGTAAAGTGCTGGTCACAAAAGCAAAGTTTGTGGGGAATAATAGCCATTTTCTATACTTTTTAGGCATAAGCAATAAAAAAATAACACTACCCAGGGACAAAAATCGTGTTACATAGTGAATTACCAATGCACGTATATGTATGTGTGTGAATGTGGGGAGTGGTAGTAGTTTAGTAGATGGCGCATTCTCCTACGTACTCGACGACCTGAGTTCGATTCCCGCTCACGGCCAACATCAGTAATGAATATCTGAACCAGTCCTGGGCCTCGCCGAGGTACACTCAGCCGTAAAGTAGTGTCTGGTGTAGTGTATAAACATTCCTCCTCGTGCGCCGTTCCAGCCTTCATCTTCTGCTACAGGTCATACGGGGATGTTTGTTGTTGTGTGCTTGTGCAGGTGACTAAGCTATATGAGATGATGGAACGGTGGGACTCTGTGGCAGACGCTCTGCCCCGTGTTGCGGAGCGACTCCGTGCACTCAAAGAGCTCCATGAGCAAGGTGCTATTATTGGCTCCACAAAGAGCTCCATTCCCCCCCCATGACCACACCCCACCCCACCCTGCCATTAAGACACCCATCCAGACATTACCAGGCCCCATCTTACCCTCCACTCAGCCAGGACATCACCCTCTATTTCCATCACATCAACATCACTGCATGCATTTATGCATCTTCGTAGTCTATGCCTGTGATACACATAGGTGACTCACAAATGTGTCAGCCTATCAGGTTGCCACAAGATGGCAGTACAGCAAGTGAGTTCAAAGGTGTGGTCCCCTTGTATTTGTGGGTTTTCTGAAGGTATCTTTTTCTCTTGTTTTTTGCCTAAAAATACACCCCCTTAAAAAGGGAGAGATTTCATTAGCATTTACTGCTTAAATTACATGAGTATTTATGATCTTTATTATAAACCTTACAGTATGGACAGGGCAGTCCAGAATCTCAATTTGCTCAACTCTGATGTTGTCATCGGAATGTATGTGTACTGTGATCGTCTTACACGTGTTGTTTCGTTTTTGTCATTCTCTGATGCAGCAATGCAGTTCGGGCAACTGCTGAGTCACCTGGAGTCAACCCAGCACATGATCTCGAGCTCCGTGCAGACCAACTCCTCGCTGCTGACCCAGGTAAGCCCACCCTAGTGACCCCCATTGACCCCAACGATTCCTTGTGCAGTCGCGCATTAATCGGCGTCACGCGTCGCGTTTCCGACGGATGTTCCACGGCATGCTCTTCTTTTCCCCCCACAGCTCAACAAGACGATGAAGGACAACGCCGGTTCCATCGAGAAGAACTTCACGGGCCTCGAGTCGAGGATGCGCTCGCTGTGCGAGTGAGGCTCGTACGCTCCTCCCTTCTCTTCCGCCCGCCCGCCCAGCCTCGCTCGTCCCTGTGCCCGCACCTATTTGTTCGCCCGCCCGCCCTCACTTTGTCTGCTCGCCGATATAACTGTCCTTCCGCCCCGCTCGAGCAGTGGCGGATTGTGGCACCAGGTTGAGGAGACGACAAACTTCCGTCTTCAGTTTTGCAGTCTCAGGTCATGTGCATCAATGGATTTGTTGAGTAACAGGTAGGTATGTGGTGATTCCCACCTCCCCCACCACCACCCCCCAGCAAGTCGATGAACTGTTCGAATTAACGATGTCCATTTAGACATTGGCATTTAGCTCCTGAACGTATTGCCATACGAAAGTGTAGATTGAATTGTTTCAACTTAGCTTTGCGATTTAATTTTAAAATCCCTATTGTAAAAATATTTCGTTTGTATCATTTTCATTGCACCATTGCCTAAAAGTAACATGAATATATAATATCTTTAAATTGCTAATAATTGTTTATGATGCATGTATCGTTAGATTGAGGATACATTTGAATCGATGGATACATGTATTATTTGCTAAATAACTGGAATTTGAAGGCAGTGGCTTCATCATCATCACCATCAGCACTTTCTCCACCAGATGACCACACTTGGCCCATGCCACTTCCCAGGTGAACTGGCCAGATAGGAACCCAGCACCTGTGCATCGCCATCATCATCATCATCGTACATTACCTTTGTATTCCAATCATCAGTGATTCCATTTTTGCAACAACAATTGAGACTGGGACACACACGAGGTGGAGTTTGTGGCCTTGTCGAATTTTGGTGCGACCCTCTGCTACTGCCTCCCACCCTTGCAAGTTGGCGTCCCAGAGTCCCAAGCCAGACTTGCACTGCCACGCTCGCGGGCATCAATTACTGATTCACGTTTGATTGCAAATATTTCCTCTTATTAAAGTGTGCTGTCGTTAGCATGAAACCAATACTGTATATTAAAAAGTACTTTTGACATAATATCCATCAATTAATGTTGAGGGTGTAATTGCAGCGAAGGAAAGAAAAAAATGAGGCACCATTTTGCAGAAATGCACCGACAAAAAATGTGCATCACACGGAGTGATATTTAAACACATTTACATGTGGACAGCCGTGTAGAGTCCTAACTCGCATTACCTCATGGAACACGGAAACGTTTATAGCTATTTTCCAATCGGCAACCAAGCTGCAACTGTGCCATGCCGAGCCAGCCTGGCACAGTTTAGGAGGCACCAGATTTTCCACTGCAGAAGGCAAGCCATGTCACTGATGTCACCAAGAACTTGTCATTCGCTTCACCTCTGGCAGTGTTTGACCCCAAACCAGATTAAGATGTGAGGATGGTATATCGAGTTGCTTCTGGCTTGGCACAGAAGTGACATTTCACCTGTTATGTTCGGGCTTTGTGCTGGCTCATGTCGGATGTTCCTGGTGGAAAAGGGGTATCAGTGGTTGAAACGTAATTTCAGGAGGTGGCTTTCAGACAGACGAGCTTACTCGTGGCTCCATCTTGGCCTATTAGGAAAGGTGTTTTATATTTTAATGTCAAATGTTGCAACAGCTTTTATCATGTCAGACATCTCAACAACCCAGAAATCCATGCTGTTGAATCCCTGCCTCAGTTAAAGTACAGGCTGCAAGACCTTACGCTTTTACTACGCTCCCCAGTGTGGTGACGTATGGTCAATTAACCCCCATGATTAAAAATGGGAAGGTCATCCAGCCGTGTGGATTGATAAAGGGCTGTACATTGTTATTGTTGGTCTAAATTATATACAGTGTGCTCACTGTGTACAGTGTCTTGAGATGCAGTCACAATTAGACCCCGATATGAATCCAAATTGTATCTAAACCACTGTGCTGTCCACACGCTTCGGCTTGTCAGCGAAATAAAAAAAACACTATGTACTTTACCAACTTGAGTGTGTCAGGTTTACATGGACGTGTCCACACTGCAGCTGCCTTCACATGCCAGGCGGGAAAGATGCAACAAGACCCTCATGTTTTATTGAGCTGGGATGAACGATTATTGTACATTGAGAAATCAATGACTCCAGTTTTATGCGTTTTATTAATCAAACAATTGAATAACACGAAAAAAGTTGGAGATGAGTCTCACCTTTGCTCCCACATGTGTTGCTGGGCACGAGTTAGCCTTAGCACGGTGGAGGAATTAACTTTTTATACAAATAGTAAATATACATGTTTTCGATAATTTTTGTGAAAATTATCGTCAAAATTCCCACTTTCCTTTGACATAGCATATTAGGCTTGAACCCAATGCAGGGAATAAACGTACTGAAAAATATCTTGCCTACATTCAGATAAGCTTTTTTGGTGAAAAATGTCAACGTTTATTTTCAAATATAGCACATCAAGAACACGAAGAGGGAATCGACTTTTTTTTAAAGGAAAGTAAATATTGGCCGTTTTTGGCAAAAATGTAAAAATTTGTTTTTTGCAGTTTCTCCAAACTGCAAAAAAAACCCCAGGGTCCTTTTCTGATTTCAGTGGAGATGAATTGGCATGCAATCATATAGCATTCAAAGAAAAGGAGGAAAACCAGTGATGGATCACTTCTGTGAAAAATATCTTCATAGCTCATCGGATTCCTGAAGTCGAAATAAAGAAGTCGGATTTTAAGTAGAAAAAAAAATCACATCCATTTCTCGAGACTAAATTTCACCATCGTGATCATAGTTTGCGTCACAGCTCCATTACCATAAACACGTAAGGTCAACACTGCCAGTCTATTTTGAAAAAAAAAAGTTAATTTTTGTCAAAGGAAAATAAGTGTTTTTATTCAGTGACTGTATAAACACTGGTTTGTCACGAAGAGGAAAGATGGATCTTGGCGTTTCAGTCGACTAAAAAATATATAATCTCTCCTAAACGTCGATATCGTGTTCCATGAAATCCGTGCCACCAAGGGGAGAATATGCACACTCCAAATATACATGCGTCAGGTCGGGGTCAAACCCACGACCTCCTGCATACCAGGCGAGGGAGATAACATCTCGCCACCGAGATGAGCTTAGCTGCTGGTCCATTCACGGGATGATGGAATGTTTCAACAACAACAGTGGGCCTTTTTGTTGTTGTTGAAAATGGGAACACAAAACGGCGTATCTAACGGACTGCTGAACCGCAAAGGGAGACACCCATCCTGTTTGTGTCGGTCCTCTCGCACAGAAATCGACCACCGGTTGTCGATTACGAGTGCGCAAGAGCCCCGCCAGCCCTGAAGACAGACGGAGTTCCACTTGCATTGCACATTGTGTGTCGTGCCCGCGCTGCGGCTGTGCCACGTGTTGATCAGCGCAACGGACGCTCTTGCCCAACTGGGGGGCATCTGGTCATCTCGGCTTGCTCACGAGTTTAAACCACGCGGACTCCAGCTTCCCCTTTTCTGTCACGCGTACGCTCACGCCGGCAACGACGCTTCTAATCATATTGATTGTAATTTAAATAATGATAGTTGCGGCAGCGAGATAAACAACAGGGCGTGATTTGCGTGAACGTTGCATATAAGATGGGCACGCCCGTCGTAAAATCAGCCGGAATGTGTCCGATCTCGCCCGTTGCGGCAGGCTAAGCGGGGTGGCCGAGCCTGGTGGAGAGCTCTTGGGTTGGCCACAACCCAGCGCGCCCGGGGGTGTCACGGGCGGCTACACGACCATGTGGTGGGCAGCCTTGACAAAAAAAGCCGTTGTACTGCATGTCTGTGCTCCCCTTCTTCAGCGATCCGCACTGGCAAGCGTGGTTAAAGTATGATTAAATAACAAACCACGTGGGCTTGTACGGCTATAAACTCTGCGGCTGCTTGCTGGACGCGCTGTAAAAGTGTGGTCCAGATGTCTTGTGACCTCAATTTATCTAAAACTGAATATTTGTTTGTATATACCAATGGGTGTGACGACAGAAATGAGCATGCAAAGGAAAAAATAATCAGGGGTGAATTATTTGCGGGTCACAAGACATCTGGACCAACAGATGTCTTCGCGATTACCGTATTTCCCGCATTACGTGGCACACATTCTCCCCCAAGTAGTTAACAAATGTTGAGCGGGTGGGGAGTACGCCTTATCATCCACGAGGTGTGTGTGTGGCCAGATGTGTGGATCTTTATTGGTGGGGAGCGGTGGTGTAGTGGTTAGCGCGCTGCGCGACGAACTCCGTGACCCGAGGTGACCCGAGTTCGATTCCCGCTCACGGCCAACACCAGTGACTATTATCTGTAACGGTCTTGGGCCTCCCCTAGGTCGACTCAGCCTCAAATGAGTGGTGTGGCGTGTAAACATCACCACTGGGGAGACAAAGGCGGCCGGGCGTGGTTGTTGGACACCCCCCTCGTGTGCCCTAATCAGCCTTCATCGGTGCTCGCTAACGGCACTTGCCCAAACCGTCTGTTGGGTCAAGTTTCTGGAAAGTCTGAAACTCGAGAGAATACGGCAATGTTAAGAGTTGGATAAAGTGCGGGTTGCGTGTCGTCTTTAACGTGTGTTTAGCAAAGTGTAAACTTGATCACATTGATAACAAAAGGCGACACATGAGCTGTGTTTTGTTGTTAAACAGCTCTTAGTCCCGAAAAGTTTGCATTCCTTGTTACCTTAAGTTTCTGAGTTAAGTGGACATTCCGATTGATAAATGGGGGGAACCGTAAAGGTGACGCAAAAACAGCCAAGTGTCAACTTCGACGAAGATTTATCGTCGTCATTGTAAAGGAGAAGTCGTACAGTGTTTATACAACTGCGCACGCAGTCCCTGAAATACCATCCTGGATCTTATCAACATCGGCTCGAGACGATTGCAAATAAATAATTCATTTTTCTACGGCTTTTCCTTTTTTATCTCAAATTATGTTTGAGCAAGGATTTATATCGAGCAAGTAACACGACTTCATTTGTATGCCCAATTCATCCCTCAATGTCACACTTCACGCAAATGATTTTTTACATGTAAGAAAGAGTAAAAACATTTTTTTATTTTATTTTTTTATTCGCAAATCAATCACGAGGCTATGTTTAAAACCACTGAATACATCTAACGCACATTTAACTCGTGAGTTTATTTCAACCACATTAAAAAAAACTACTTTCAGATTACCCGCACCTCCGATTCGCACCGATGGCTACGTACGGTGCGAAAGAAGTTCAACGTACATATTCTTGGATCTTTCGGTAAAGTCACGTAGAAGGGAAATAATAAAATAATTAAACATAAAATTCTCACGACGTTTCGGCCACAACACAAGCAGCCGTCCTCAGGTGAAGAACAGAGCTGTCGGAAAGACAGCGTCCTAATGAACACCTGAGGACGGCTGCTTGTGTTGTGGCCGAAACGTCGTGAGAATTTTATAATGTTTTATTTTTATTATTTTATTATTTCCCTTCTACGTGACTTTACCGAAAGATCCAAGAATATTAATCGCTGCAGTCACGAAAGCTTTAAATCGAAATTCAACGTACATATGAAGTGAACTGACAATTACAATGTCGTTTTTTTTAATTCTACCACCTAATAGATGAACATCTATTCAAATGATATTCACATTCGTAAAATTGAGAAGAAAAAACATTCTATTCGGGGGATGGGAGAGAAGTTACTTTGATTCTAGATTTGAAGCTTTCGTGACTGCAAGGATTCATACTCTTAGTTCTTTCGGTAAAGTCACGTAGGTAAAAAATGAAATTCAAATTAATAAAAAATAACAATAAAATCACGACGTTTTGGAGGCATCACAAGACGGAGGCTTGTGTTGTGAAATTAATAAAAAATAAAAACAATAAAATCACGTTTTTATTGTTTTTATTTTTTATTAATTTTAATTTCATTTTTTACTTACGTGACTTTACCGAAAGAACTATGAGTATAAGTTAATTTGAGGAAGTGCTTCTTATCCTTTACTGCAGCCTTGCACCCCTTTGGTTCTCAATCGATAAAAAAATGTAGCGATGTTAATACATACTTAAGTTTGACGAAACAAAGTAGTGGTACGTTCCGTGATTAATTTGTGTTTCCATGATTATTTACCTTCTAAAGAAATATGGCATGTCTCGCACCCCTGAGAAAGGGCATCTCGCACCCACCTGGTTAAGAACCACTGCTTTAAGGACACAGGGGTAGCCAGCGAGCCAGCCATTCATTCATTCCACTGTGCGCGCTCGCACACGGCCACGGCATTTGGCGTGACACAGAGCGCGCGCATTCTCCCCTCCGTGTCCTGGCGGCCGCTCAGCCCACGCGGTGCAGGGCGCAGAGAAGGAAGCGTGAAGACTTCCATTGTCTCTGGGATCTGCCGAGTCTGCGCGCTCGGCACGCGAAGCTGGCGACTCAGCGGCGTTGGCCGCCTCCATAACGCCCGCGCCACTCGCCCAGACCACGCCACGCGGCGCGCGCCCAGAGGCGATACGGGGGAGGGGGTGGCACCGCGACCCGCCCCCCGCCCCGACCTCTTCATCACGGCTCACACACCTCTTCACACACACACACCGCGATTAAAGATTGAAATGTACTCCGTGCCGGATTACACTGGTCGACACACTTTTTCTGGCATAAGGTATTCCAACGGGTTTAATGTAATTTTGGGGTGCTGATTCCAAATCTGGCATCAGTTTTTGTCTATCACGTCAGGTTTTTGAGATATCAAATATTGCATTTTCAATTAAAACTGCAGAAGAAAAATATTAAATAAATGTGGATATCTACATAAAATTATATTATTAACATATTATTCTAAAAATACAGCACCATATTTTAACACTAAAGCAGTCACTGACTCGCAACAACTTGCAATCATAAGTGACAGAGTTAATTTCGGGTAAAATCAATGAAAATGGGGTATACCGATAGCATAAAAATGAGATGTGATAGAGCAAATTTGAGATCAGATTTGGAATCAGCACCCTAAATTAGTCTAGAACAGCTGCAAAAGTCCAGGCCAGAAAAAAAATGTGTTTTTTTTGTTGACCAGTGATATCCTCGTAGCAAAAGTAGCTGCATATGCTACGGGCCCCGCAGTTTCAAGGGCCCCGCGCTAAATGCTTTCAAGCTATCAATTCCGGATCAGTGATTCTGCACTTGCTCTATTACTATAGTACTATACTGCCTTATACTTTAATGAACGACTGGGTGTTTGAGGTTAGCGATTTGTCTTATTATCTGGCCTTATAACAAATACAATTACTTTACTATGCAAGTAAAAAATCTATGTGTTTTAATATTTACGTGTTTTTATTTTATTTAGACCCCCTTCATAACAAATGCTGCAGGCCCCGCACTAGCTTAATCCGGCACTGAATGTACTACAGTTTCGGGTGCCATCACCACGATGCGTATTCCCATTACCAGGGATCGACAACAAACACACAAACAGAGCCGCGATGCATGTCAGGACGACACGACCGTCACGAAGCAGTTCTTGAAGAAGTCGCACGCGGCTCCAGAGCCGCAAGTTTCAGACCCCTGGCCATTACAAACCACCCCGGTTCCGATGACACGTTACCTACACCAATTAAAAATATCAAAGTAAACTATAAAAAAACGAAACTACGTTTTATTTATATTTTTCGGGTCTTTCGGTAAAATCACGTAGATAGGTTCAAATAATTATAGATTTGAAGCTTTCGTGACTGCAAGGATCCATACTCTTTGGTTTTTTCGGTAAAGTCACGTAGGTGAAAAACGGAAAACGAAAACAAACAAATTAAATCACGACGTTTCGGAGGCAACACCAGCCCCCGTCTTCAGGTGGAACAGTCACTTGATGCAGTAATTTTGCTGTGACTGTTCCACCTGAAGACGGGGGCTTGTGTTGCCTCCGAAACGTCGTAATTTAATGTATTTGTTTTCCTTTTTTAACCTATGTGACTTTACCGAAAAAACCAAAGAGTAAGGTTCAAAGAAAGTAACACAAAAAATCTACGTTTTATTTTACCAGGTAAGGTTGACTGAGCTATATAGCTCTTTTTCAGAAGCGATCTGCCCACAATTTATAGCTCAACCAAGTGGCTTATCACGTGGACATTTAAAGCAGCCAACACACTCTAAACGCGTGATGTTGATTCTAAATTCGAAGCTTTCGTGACTGCAGGAATTACGCTTTGGTTTTTTCGGTAAAGTCACGGAGAAAATAAAATGTATTCTAAATGTTGAGGGAAGAACCAGAAGACCCGGAGAAAATTCTACGCGACGACAAGAAGAACGTGAAAACTCCAAATATACAACAACAGGCGTCAAGGTCTGGATCGAACCCATGTGCCCTTGTATACCTGGCGATGTAGTTAACATCTCCCCACCGTGGCGGCGTCGCGAGACGGGATGATGGCAAATTGGACGACACTGGCGACAGAACGGTAACCGAAGGCGAGAGCGAGCTCAGTGAGGGCGACCACCGTGGAGATGGAGCGACAAGACCCGTTTACGTGCACGTCAGGGACGGTGATGGCTTTTGTTCCACTTGAGATAAAGCGATGGGTGATGATGACGTTTACCATTATCATCACTATCATCGTACATCACAACGTCTACAGTCAGCCCCAGCTCAAACGCCACGACCACGAAATCACCAACACCACACCGGCACAAGGCTACCACCACTATCACCGGTTGGTGACTCAACCCCTGGCCCCAATGAATAAGTGAATAGGTCAGTTTAACACGTAACAGGCTTTCGCGACCAATATTATTCATAATCAACGTTTTTGGGTTTAGATCGCGTTATTTATAAATGTGTCGTAACCCTCCACCACCCGACACGGCCAATCAGTAAAAAAGTGTCACGTTGACAAAAGACAAATAGTTCACTGCTTTAGCCCACCGGTGTGTTGAAGCGTGAATTTTTTTTTTGTAAATGTTGTGGTTTCACGATTCAACACACCGGTGGGCTAAAGCAGTGAACTATTTGTCTTTTGTCAACGTGACACTTTTTTACTGATTGGCCGTGTCGGGTGGTGGAGGGTTACGACACATTTTTAAATAACGCGATCTAAACCCAAAAACGTTGATTAATGAAGTGAATAGGTGTGGACCGTACCGCAAACACGTCAACGCATTCCGGCCACGGGATGGAGAAGATTCAACGGCGTGAGTGAGACAAAAGCGGCCGAGCGTGGTTTTGGTCACACCGCCACCTTGTTGTGCGCTGTTGCAGCCTTGATGGGCGATGGCGGATAACACTGATACATTCTACAAGGCCGGACGCTGAGCCAGGAAAACAATGCGCGAAACGAGTGACCTTCGTGACTTCAAGTGGACTCCGGAACAATGGCACAGCCCCGTTCACAAACCCTGTATTCACTTCTACGTTAATATTATTGTTATGTGCCCATTGTTTTCTGAGCCGGTCAGCACTGACGTGTGTACAGTTGTTGTTCTGTATAATGTTATTGCATTATCCGCATGCGTGTCTTGGCGTGCCCTTTTAGATTTGTCGTTTGATTAGACAAAACGATTGTTTTGGAAGGTTTTAAGGAGTCTGTGACAAAATGAGTACTGTACCATACAAAGAAGACACCAACACCTGTTATCCTTATCAAGAGTCTCACCCCCGCCATGAGAATGTGAAATTCGCACCGCAGGCTTTGGGCCACCAACGTAACGTGGCTTTATTGCTCTTATTCTTAGGTTTTTTCGGTAAAGTAGAAGACGGAAGCTTGTGTTGCCTCCGAAACTTCGTGATTTGTATTTTATTTTACTTTCATTAATTATAATTTTTTTACCTACGTTACTTTACCGAAAAAACCTAAGAATATGAATCCTTGCAGTCACGAAAGATTCAAATCTAGAAATTAATTGCTCTTTTGAACGGTAAGACACTTGAACTCTACTGCTGATGCTGATCTTGATTAAATATCTGGCTGCGAATCACGCCTGTAAATTGCTGACGGTGCCACGACTCTCCCTCTCTCGCTGGCAGCTCAGACTCTCGGTAATGAGCGTATTGCGAGCTGGCGACGAGCGAGCACACGTCCAGCCATTCAAAATATGCCAGACGCTTCTGAGGGATTCTTTCAACAATCTGAGTCTGGCTCGCGTGCGTAACTTCGTACGGTGACACTGGGCTTATTGTTCACCCTCCTCCTGATAAATAGGCGCAGGAGTTCTCTGGTAGCGGCAGAATAATCATCTCTCTCTCACCTGCTGCGGCCGTTGGCGAGGTCCCTCTTGCATTTCGTTCCACCGCAGCTAAGTTTCTCCAGCCGCAATCCATCCTCTCAGCCACAATGTCTGCGTCTGCAGTGAGTGCAACGGCCGCGAGCTCCAGCTCGTACAGCCAAATGAAGAGCAGCAGCAGCAGCTCCTACAAGGGAGTTAGTGCCGGCCTCGGGTACGCGTCAGGCGGAGGAGCAGCTCTGGGCTACGGTGGAGGGTTAGGTCTGGGCTACGGTGGAGGGGCAGCTCTGGGCTACGGTGGAGGGTTAGGTCTGGGCTACGGTGGAGGGGCAGCTCTGGGCTACGGCGGAGGAGCAGGTCTGGGCTACGGTGGAGGGGCAGCCTTGGGCTACGGTGGAGGTCTTGGTCTGGGCTATGGAGGAGGAGTAGGAGGAGTTGGTCTGGGCTATGGGGCAGTGGGTCTTGGAGGTGGTGGCTACATGCTCCCGGGAGGAGGCGCGGCGGGCCTGATCGGCGGTGGGTTCGGCATCGGGCCCGGCGGCGGGGTCGGCCCCTACGGGAGCCCCGCATTCGCCGCGGGCAAAATGCTGACGGCCGGGGGTCTGTCCGGCACCCTCGTGGGTGTGGGTTCCATCCCGCCCATGGCGTCGCGAGAGGCGGAGAAGAGCACCCTGCAGTTCCTGAACGACCGCTTCGGGGGCTACGTGGAGAAGGTTCGACTCCTGCAGCGGGAGAACGCGGCGCTCGAGGCGCAGCTCGCCTCCATCACGGGCGGCGCGCCGCTCTCGCCCGACGGGGGGCTCACGGTGAACTACGAGGTCCAGATCACCGAGCTGCGCACCACCATCGAGACGCTCATCCTCGACAAGGTGAACATGGAGATCGAGCTGGACAACATCAGAGCCACTGCCGAGGAGCTCAAAGCCAAGTAAGGTCTCATCCGACAGGCAGTCGCCCACCCGTTTCACCCTGCACCGCTCATTGCTTCGAGGCCTGATGTCTTATCGGCGAAAGTGGCCCTACCTCTGAACATTAGTGAAAAACACTGCTTTTAAAGGGTTGTTCTGGATGAGTGAAGCACTTGTACAGAGGACGTGTGGATGCGTAGTTTCTTAAGAAGTTAAATCATGACCGTAGCTCCTAACTCCAGTAATTTTGGTACATCGCGACATTTCACTGTCACTCTTTGCACTGACCGATGCCCGCTGCCGCCACAGGTTTGAGTTCGAGGCCGGGGTGCGTTACCAGCTGGAGTCTGACATCAGCCTGATGAAGAAGGTACGGCGACAGTCACCGCCAGCGTCGCTCTCACGGCTGTTTTCGGCGTGTGCCCTGCGTGCCGCTCGGCGCGATGTCCGACATTTCGCTCGCTGCACGTGGCAAGAGCTTCCTCGTTTCACCCCTGAGGACATTTCGTGCCGAGGGGAACAGCATACCAAACAACACGCATGGGAATACGGGGGCCGTTACGAGGACTGCAGTGACGGACACACAGTTTGTCTCGCGCTATGATGCCCGGTGGTCCCAGGAAACATGCAATGTTATGCCAACGTTGACATGTGGTTGAGAACGTTGAATAAACGTTGGAGCAACGTTTACTAGGGTGTTCGTGGGGCAATCTTGGACCCGCTGATCAGCGGTGGTGTTGGTCCACTGGGGACCATATGAGAAAATGGATATAGACAATGATATGTACGTAGATGTAGTGAGGTAATAGAAATTTAGATTAAGATATTGATGAAAGCAGAGAGACGAAGCCAAGATGGAGACGAGAGAGATTTCATTGTTTCTTTATGTTGATTAGCTTGCTATGTGTATTCTAATTTTAATCTGAGCTGCTAATTGAGTAAAACACATTTATTTTGTTCATGAATCAGGGGCCCTAAGCCTTTGCTTGGTTTGCTTGTGCCCGGCCTCTCCTCCCCCGATGTAGGACATCGAGTTTGCGACCGACACGCGCGTGAACCTGACCACGCGCTACACGGCCCTGACGGACGAGCTGACCTTCCTCAAGAAGACCTATGAAGAGGTAGGCACTGGGTTCGATCCTATCAGTCTCAAATCAACGTTACGGTACTGCCTACCCATCCACACATTGACCAGGGTCAACCCTGCTTAACCATTGAGTTTTAACGAGGAGCAGGTGATCATGATTTTAATTTTGACATTTTTCAGAACACGTGCTCAGATGTGAACAGATCGCCTGGTTCTCCGCTGTTCTCTCCCTCGCAGGAATTCGCCACCTTCCAGACCCGCCTGGGCACCACGGAGGTCTCCAGCGGCTCCATCATCGAGGTCGACACCATCAAGTCGTTCGACCTCATGTCCACCCTCAGCCAAATCCGCTCCGAGTACGAGGTGGTGGCCACCAGAAACCGCGCAGAAGCAGAGGCCTACTACCATAGCAGGGTGAGGTCATCCCCACGGTGACACGAAGCGTCTGGGGGCGATGTGCAGCTCGTGGTCGATCCACTGCTGGATGATGAAGGCCTCCTAATGCTGTGGAGGTTGTTTATAGTTATATATAGACTTCTATATAAGAGTAGTCTTAAACAGATAATAACTTTGAAATATTTTATATTTCTTCTCCGCTGTGCATATTGTCTCTACCATCTTGTATGTATGTTGAACTTCTTTCGCACCGTACATAGTCGACCATGCAAATGTTTGAAACGTCGTATGCGGTCTGCGATGACTTCCTTGTCGAGTTATAATCTCAAACGCCACTTTGTTCTGGCGCCTCGAGATGCACTGCACAGGAGGCTTAGTGGTGTAAACAGAAATGATGGCGGTATCATTTGGATTATCTCTAAACCTAACTCGTCATGTACTCGTTTTATTAAAGCTATCGTCGCAAGAGCAGCACGGAGTTATGAGAGCAAATAACGGGCGAAAAAATACGATACACACACGAACGCGACGCGTATTCTAACCGACAGCTCATCGAAAACATCAACGGGCTGAACAAAGTCTTAAAAATAAATAACAAATATTTTTCTTCTTGGTTCTTTCGGTAAAGTCACGTAGAAGGGAAATAATAAAATAATAAAAATAAAACATTGTAAAATATATTTTCATGCATGAGTGATATATGTATCATTCACAATGCTGTTTTTTTCAGTATACTTGTGTTTTTTTACGTGAATAATTAAATTTGACGCTCGACACAACACAATAAAATTTTGCATTTCTGCAGAATCTCAAAGTGACCGATACCGATTCAGAGACTAGCGTCAACTCGCTGCCGCGCACTGATGCCCAGCACGGCGCCAGAGTCGGCCTCGGCTCTCACGGTGTTAACCGTTCTCCTCTGCGCGCATTTGCAGATAGAAGAGATCCAGGCCGTGACCTCGAAGACCACGGAGGCCATCAACTTCGCCAAGTCGGAGATTGTGTCGGTGACCAAGGATATCCAGATGCACTACTCGGAGCTACAGACACTCCTGTCCCAGGTGCTCGTCTCCAGCACACCGTCCACGCGGTTCTCAGCTTTGCCTACGCTCCACGTGAATTTGTGAATTTGAGTGGCGTATCGTGGACACGTACTTTTTGTCCTACACCAGCGTGGATTTTTTTCTGCAAAAAATTGGTGGGAAAGCGGTGCCTACCAACACATAAATCCTTTCCACCAAACATTTTCACCGCCGTTTGTATGTTTATATACACGTGTACCGGTAAATGTCGGTGGCTTTTGTCCACTTCTTATCAGCCTCAGTGTCACATGCTTCCTAATATACCAGAAAATAAAATCGAGTTAGAGTATCGCCATTTGTAATCACTGCTCTTCAAAATGAACGGGTAAAAACTTTCATAGGTCTTGGTTAAAGGTTAACATTTCATTCAACATGTCCCACAATTTTAGGGCATTTATTTTTTTGGGGGCCCATATATTGAAAAAAAATTACTCGACTATATGTGTGTCAATATTCACCTTACAATCCTTCTGCATTCTTCCAGGATATATAAAGATTCTGATTAGCATTTACATCGGCCACCCACTCGCCTTCGTCTATATTTAATGTAGGCGCTGGTTATTGATTAAAACGGTCGAAAAAAAACTACACGAGCAAATGTGAGCTGTGATGGCGAGTAAAACGAGAACAAATACAATGGCGGTGTAGAACACCAATTGAGATTTGATAGACACAGCGGTAATAGATCAAGAGGAGAATGGATAGAGACTGAAGGAGGCAGTGATGTTGGCGATAGAAACAGAACCTCCGTTCGGCCCAATCCTCGCTAACGAGCTGACGGGAGGGACTCACGTTGCCAAGTTGTGATGGTGCATCGACATCACCGTGGTGTTCCCTCAAGCGCGGTCTCTTCTTCCCCTCACTTGAACGAACGAACCAATAGATGAACGAACTAACACATGAACGAATTCACTGTCGGTCTGACAGAGCTACTCCATGGAGCAGTCCGTGGCTACCTACGAGGCGCGGGCCAGTTCCGAGGTGGCCAGCTACCAGTCCTCTGTGGCCACCATGGAGGTGGCCATCGAGACCGCTCGAATGGACCTGCAGAGGCAGCTGATGGCTTATCAGAGCCTGCTGGACGTCAAGCTTCAGCTGGACGCTGAGATCTCCACCTACAGGAATCTGCTGGAGGGCGAGGCGGCCAGGTGCTGTGGGGAAGCACTTCTCACAACAGAGGGGGGCGGGGGGGGGGCGGCACGATGACCACACTCACTGCGCGTCACGGTGTTACAACGCTCGCCATCGCAGGAGTGTTACGCTTGCCTGACAGCCGATGCAATGTCCTTGCGTGACAGCGTGTCCGGCATGAAGCTGAGCTCCCTGTCGCTGGGCGGCGGCGGGGTGCACGTGGTGTCGGCAGGGAGCAGCAGCTCGCGCTCTGTCTCCTCCACCCACATGTCCATGTCAGGTGAGCGCGTGAGAGAGAGAGATGACCTGTGGCTCAGTGTGAGCGAGTGAGTGCCTGTCACTCAGGGTGAGTGAGTGAGAGGCAGCATGTGGCTCAGGGTGAGTGAGTGAGTGAGAGGGGTGGCATGTGGCTCGGTGAGTGAGTGAGAGAGAGGACCTGTGGCTCAGTGTGAGTGAGTGAGAGAGGGCCTGACGCTGAGGGTGAGTGAGTGAGAGAGGGCCTATCGCTCAGGGTGAGTGAGTGAGAGAGAGGGGTGGCATGTGGGTCAGTGTGAGCGCGTGAGAGAGATGACATGTGGCTCAGTGTGAGCGAGTGAGTGAGTGAGAGAGGACCTGTCGCTCAGGGTGAGTGAGTGTGTGAGGGCATGTGGCTCAGGGTGAGTGAGTGAGAGGCAGCATGTGACTCAGGGTGAGTGAGAATTGTTGTGGCTCAGGGCTTGGTGTTTGAACAATCTGAGATGAAAAGGCAGAACTTAAATTCGTGCATGTCAACTTGTGCCGTTGGAACAGCGAGTAGCAAGTCAGCCAGCTTCGCGGCCAGCAGCGCTACCGACATCAAAATCTAAGAGCTCAAGGGGCCTTGAAAACAGGTGAGCCACTCCATGTATTTCTGTGGACATTATATTTGACATCCCTCGTCTACATGTGTAATATATAGCCCTTTGTTAATCCACTGCTGGATGAAGGTCTCCCCACGCTGTGTCGGTCGATGGGGTTGTTTGACCATACTTCACCATACAACGAGAGAGACGTGGCCGGGCGGCTCAGGGGGTTAAAGCACGGAGCCAGCCCTGCTGAGAATCTGGGATCGAACACGGGGCTCGGCTATCCATGATTAAACCAGCTCTTGAGGGTCCCGAGGTGATGGCCTTAGCTTCATCGGCAAAGACTGCACAGGATTGTTTTATTCTGTAGCGCGCGTGCGGGAAAGTGTGCAGTGTTCTTAGTGTGCGGGATACAAAGTTCTCAGAAGTTGTTTCTCCGATATCACCTTCCGCGAGGGCCGTGCTCTAACGTGGGCTGATGCAGTGTTCTGCGAGAACTCCCAATGGATCGGGATTCATCTATTCCGTGTAAACGGCAGAGAATTATGAGATGCGCAACACAAACAACAAAAGAGAAAGTGGCAAGGGTGCTGCGTTTGCCGCAGAGGAAGTGAAAGGGACAGAGGTCACAACCGTACGCGATCGCCGGCAAGCAGAACTTGATCAACCTACCAGTTACAACAAAACACACCGAACATCATCCCCCGGTGTTTGTAAAACGGGAAGAAGACGTACATTTGATTTTTTTTTTCGTCTCAAAATTTAAGTCCCTGTACATTTTTGGAAAATAATATGGATTGTGTACTGCCCTTCTTTTTTTCAGGAAAGTGACGCCCAAGAGAAAAGGATGAAACATAGAATGTGACACCATCTCGATTCGTCACCTCCAGCCCAGGGTTTCTCAAGCTCCGATCCTGCGCACGCGACCTGGGAAGGGTCATCGACGTTCACGACGAGTTCTTCACATGCTGCCCCGTTCCTCGTGATTTATAATCATGTCCCACGCGATGGAGAGAGCTCCGATTAAAATGGAGACCGAGATCGTGGCGCACAGTAATGCAGCTCTCTCTACGTCGCGGGGGACGCGTTTAACAACTATCGGGCGCGTGCAGCGCACGATAGTTTGTGTTTCAACGGAGAGGAAAAGTTAACATGCAAAGGCTCGTGGTTTTGGAAAATTACGTTTGAGGAACTTTGTTTGAGGAACTTTGGCCTGGCTATCGTGACAAGTTCTTTGTCTGCTCTCTCTCTACCCGCATAGGTTTGGCTGCAAATGTCATTGGTTGCTTCAAGTTAATGCCCTCTCCCCCTTCTCTCCCCCCCGGGCAATGCTTACGTGACGACGTGCATTCCTCCGGCCTAACGCATGGCCTCTGATGATTCATGCGCAGCCTCGTCCGTAGACTACGCACATGGGTGAGCGACCCTTGCTGATTCTGCTTTGCTGTGGAGTGAATAAACATCACGTGAACCAAAACACGACGTCTCCACGCTGTCGTTTTTACTTTTCTTCTACAGCGAAGAGCTGTGGATCAAGACAATTCGTCATGGGGTCAATATGTCAGCGGCGCGTTTCGTCTCGTAGGTGATCGTAGCTCACGCGACAGCCCAAGTACGCATCTCATTTAAGGCACGGAGAGCGGATGTGGACCCCGGAGTTGTCGATCGAACAATGTGTCCTATTCGCGAAATATGTGCGTGTAAAAAAGTGTGTATTTATGATTACCGCCTTGATATCAGGTGTTGTCAGCGGGGACACCTATTAAGGCTTGACTGGTTAACGAGAAGGTGGTGGTGGTGGTGTTGGGGTAGTGCGGTCCACACCACACTCGATCGCTGTTGGCTTACATTGCTAACTCCCACGCATTTACATATACTAATTTAATGCTGAGTTGACATAGAGGACGGCCAGAAATGTGTCAGATGCCATCGATGTCGTGCTCGGTGCTTGCTCATTGGGGGCCCTGATCATCAGCTAGTTTTGAGACCTGTCCTTTTTTTCAATATTTCAAAAAATACAATTCGAGTGAGATGACAGACGGGACGTAAACAAGAGATACAGATGCAGCCAGATGAGATATCATTGTAGAAAATAACAGAGATGACAGGTGAATTGCCATTTTACGTCGCTTAACCTAAGACGTCCATTAGAATCAAGAATCATTATTTTGAATTCGAGCCGATATTTCATCCAACGCTCTGCGTTCCTGAATCAGAGTCCAACTGGAGCCGCTTGAAGATCCGAGCATGTGCTTGGCCGAGTGCTCGCCACTCGCTTCATCCCACGGTCCGATGAGGCCGGTTGGCTGCGTGCCGCGCGAAAGAAGTCCAACGCACAGCAACACAGATCACATGTAAGGTCGCCCATCTCGCCGGGCAAGCCCCGCTTCACCGAGTGCCGAGTTCGCGTTACGCGCCGCTGCTGCTGCAGCTGCGTGCGTGCGCGTCTGGAAACCTCCTCGTGAACACGCGCACGCAACCTCGCCCCTCGCCCCATCACCACAATCTGGAGGCCAGACACGCGACGGCGCGGTGAGGACAATCAGCAGATGCTCTGATGGAAATAAACACGCCAGGCGATGTTACGTAACGGCGCAACGAGTTGACGCCCAGAGCGAGATAGCCATCGACGTTTGACGCAAATGTGTGTCCCGCCGGACTGCGGTTGAACACCATGTGCAAGTGCGCACGCAAGCACGGGTGTGTGCGTTTATGTGGTTATGTGTTTATGTGGTTATGTGTTTATGTGGTCGCGTATGTACTTATGTTTACGTTGTGTATGTGTGTTTATGTGTGTGTGGGAAGCGGTGGCGTAGCGGTGAGCGCGCTGCGCTACGAACCCTGGGACCCCAGGTCGATCCAGCTCACGGCCAACACCGGTGGCGATTGTTTGAACTCGTCCTGGGCGTCCCCTAGGTCGACTCAGCCTCAAATGAGTACCTAGAGCGGTGTGTAAACATGCCGACTAGGGAGACAGCGGCGACCCGGCGTGGTGCTGGCCATCCACTTCCTCGTGTGCCGTGTCGGCCTTCATAGGTGCTCGCTAACAGCACTTGCCCCAATAGTCTGTTCAGGCTATTACGGGAGATATTTTATTTTTGTAAGCCAGCTGTGTGGGGAGCGGTGGCGCAGCGGTTAGTGCACTGAAAGTGATATCTCTGAATGGAGGGGTCAATGGAGCTTATTCGATGGAGGTCCCTTTGAGATGAATGTACCGTACAGCCCTTCATCAATCCGGTGCTGGATGAACGCTTCCCCATATAATGTTTGGTCATGGGGGTTGTTTGACCATACTTTATCACGCTGGCTAGTGTAGGCTGCTCAAGAGGGGGTTGTCCAAGACCAGTTAAGATATCACTCGCCGCTAATAATGTGAGTCACACTCACTGGATTCACAGCAAAATGCGTTCGTTTAGACTAAGTACATTCAAACCCTGCCATTGTCTACCAGTGCAGGTGGACACACATCAATGCAATTTATACAGGAAAGCCTCAATAAGTCTCAAGGCTCTTTTAGAAAGGTCATGCATGAGAATGTTTGGCCAGTTTCATTTTAGGGAGTGTTATCATTTTGGGAGGAAACAGCGGCGCTTGTAGATAACCGCTCCGCGTTTAAGGGGAAAATCTAAACGTAAACCGCATACATAAAGGTACTCATTATCATCATCACCACGTGTGAAATTGTAATGTTTAAACTGTGACCCATGGCTTGAACGTACACCTAGAAGATAAATAAATAAAATGTGTTCAAAGAAACTGGCCGGGTGGGCTCCGTGGCTTAGAGCATTGAGCTGGTACAACTTTTGGTGTCCTGGGTGTCATCCAAGCCGTGATTAGACTGAATTAACATTCTTAGTTAGTCGATAACCTCAACCAAGTCACCATTGCACAAACAGCTCCACCACTTACCACGTGGGAAATGTATTAACATTTGAATTGTAATTAAGTAAAAACTATTGGCCCAAACAAACCGCGAAAGGGATTTTTTGTTTGACTAATCTCTACGTTACAGGGTCACGAAGGGGGAACACATGGGCAGAGTGTGACCCCAGTCAAAGTTCATAACTGTCACCTGTTCAATTTCCATCTCGGGCCAACGGCTGAGACCACGGATATTGTACTTCAACGAACATTCCATAGTGGCTCGATTCAGCAATACCAGGAAAGGGTTTGCCACAACTCCACCGTTGGAGTACATTTCCCTTTACTTAGAAACGCGCGTGTTCAGTATCAGCGAGAACAATCCGAAACGCCGTTGAGGGAATGATGTTGGCACGCCACATCCATATCACCTTACTTTGTTATTATAGGAATATAGGCGACAACGTTGTAGATGGGATGACTATGGATAGACGTACCCTGTACTCAAGTGGGAGGATGATTGTTGCTGATAATTATCCCGACTCCATGCCAGTCTACTCGCAGAATTTTGAAAAAAAAACATCGAGTGAGAAATTAAGCGCTGGAATCACATCAACCTCCGTGAAGCTTCAATGAGCATAGATGACCACCACAATCCGTGTCTTTATTGTTGACTCTTGCATATCCCACACATGCAAGACAATGACAATAACAACCATGTAAATGCATAAAGCATCCTAATAGAACATGATTTATTTAATGCGCTATCAAGAACGACCATTGCCCTCAGCGTCACCTATTATGTATATTCGTTTTAGGCCACGCACTGTATTATTGAAATGTTTTTTTGTTATTTCAATACAACAACAAACAATCCCAAGATGCTACAATTGGCTCCTTCACAACAGGGGCCCATCGACATGGCACGGGAAGGCCTTCATCCAGCAGTGGATTGAATAAAATCTGTAAAATTAACTTAATTAAACGCATTGCAGGTGTACGGATTACACGAAAGGGGTTCTGATGTCTCCATAGAAAACAATTAGTTGCATTAAATCATTAATTCGTACATTAAAACACACCGTCTGTTGTGATATCGCTTTGGCAGCGGTGCAATGGCACGAATAAGGATAAATTATTATTAATAATTATCAACACATTCGTTAGTGACACGGGGCCTTAACGGGGGGGGGGGGGGGAGTAAGTGGCGACGTTTCGAGCAATGGCCCTTCTTCATGGCAAAATAAATAACGCCTCCTTCCCATACGTCTCTCCACATCGTGTGTTTTCACACAAGCAACCTAAACACTGTACCGGTTTCGACATCCAGTGTCTCGTCAGCAGATTCGGGCCCGCTTAAGACAATGCCGGCAAAAACTGCCCGATGTTGATGTTCATCGGCAAGTTCGACACAGGGCTATGAAATACACAACACACTTTCATTAAGCGACATTGTGGAGAATGTTACAATGCCTTAGACGGGGACACGACACGACTCAGGCCTAGAGATTACCCATAACTATCACTCGCAAGGTATACGAGTGGGCAATACGGATTGCCCAAATGCGTCTCCTGTCGTTCTAAAGGGGATTTTGATTCGATAGGATCCGTGACAGTCGCGACCACCAGAAGCTCCTCGGCGCCGCTGCCGGGGGGAACGGCCTGTTCGATGTTCATTATTTATATTATTAGGGTTTTCGGTAAAGTCACGTAGGTAAAAAATTACAGCTATCGTGCTGTGACGGTTCCACCTGAAGACGGAAGCTTGTGTTGCCTCCGAGACGTCGTGATTTTTATTTTATTTCTATTTTACTTTTATTAATTTTATTTTTTTACCTACGTGACTTTACCGAAAAAACCTAAGAATATGAATCCTTGCAGTCACGAAAGCTTCATATCTAGAATTAAGTTCATTATTTACTTGGTGGCCGCTGCTTGAGTAAACAAAAGGATGATAATGCTTTACCCCGAGCTGTCATACTTTGATGGTGCATTGTCTTTGAGTTGTGCGCCTTTTGGCGTCATCTGGTCCAACACCATGTGAGACTAGGCTCTAAGAAAAGCTTTCTCGGGTGTAGACCAATCAACTTCAAGGACAGTGCATACATCATCAAAGTTATGTTTTTTGTTTGCATTATGACTGCAGGTATTGTGGTCGATGCAAACATGACTCCTTGTAAAAAAAAGGTGTCAGTTTTGTTGCCAGATAGAAGGGTAAAAAAACAATTATCATATTTTTTTTTACTGGCAAATGAGGTTCCAATGGTGTAAACAAAAGGCGTTGGGACGCGGTCGAGTTGCGGTCGCGGTATCAGTCCGGCACAGACCACCCCCCGGATTCCGTAAACACGAGCGCGCCCAAAAACGGGAGGCAGTGCAGGCTACAAATGGAGCAGCTTCCCCTTCCTAAATCAGAGCGAGAGAGCGAGAGAGGCGAACAGAGGCGGACAGAGGCGGACCCGCATTGACTTGACTCCTCGGGCTGGACAAAGCAGGCAGACAGACCAGACTGACTCACTGATTGGCAGGCAGGCAGGCAGATGCTATCCATGAGATATTACAACGCAGATGGTAAACCTTAGACTTGCGGACTAAGAGGCGGACGGACTGACGGACTGAGAGGCAATATCGGGGGACAGATTGTGAGACAGGTGACAGCGACTGAAAGACACCAACGTGTCACGAGCCCTCCGTCACATCCTACATGACTGCGGCTGCGAGACATTAGCAGCTCTGGAAGCTAGCAACTACGACGGTTGCTGACATGGTAAGCATTACGGTTTAACTTGCATTAGTAACTTGCAGCTGCCTCGAGGGCTAGTGGCTACTGGACAAAGTAATCTTCGTATAATTGCTCCCGAGTTGGTACAGAGGAAATTCAAGAATTTTATGGCATGGACAAATGTGTTAACCACTGTTGAATTTAAAGCAAATAGTCCCGCATTCCAAGCTGGTTCTTATTTTACCGATCCTGTACGGGTAATGATGATGATGAGTACACGGTGACATGATATGTCATAACTAGCAGCAATTTGAACTCGAGTCATTGAAAGTGCATGCGAGGCCGCCTGCTCCCAGACCACACTGGGACTTTACGCTGCCTGACGCTGCCTGCTACACTACATAGCCGACAATTCATTTTAAGGGGTGGGGGGGGGGCAGATTGTGCTTTGTACACGTTTTCGCCTTGACGGTCGGCATATATTATTGAATTGTTCTCAATGTTTAGCAAAAGAGACACTGCTGGGGTTTATTTTTTCGTTTAAAGCAACGGTGTTAATACTGTGTAGTATTGGGTACAATTGTGTGCGTTACCTCTAACCAGCATGCACGATACACCCTCGCGGTTTCGGTTGTGGTTGTGGTCCAGCATGTTCCTTGTATAGGTTACGCTTGATTATACACAAGCATTTGTTTAATTCAAACAATTTTAGTTCCAGTTTAAATCATGTATGGATTTAGATACGTAGGTTTCTACGACCAATATGATTCATAATGAGTGTTTTTGGGGTTAGATCGTGTAGGTAAATGCTTTTTTAAAATAATTATAACCCTCCACTAACCGACAAAGGCCATCAAATCAAGTTGTCACGTGGGGAAATATGCTAATAATTTTGGTTTTTAGCAGAACCAGAATTGTTTTAAAGCAAGAGCTGAGCTTCGTTAACACCTAGATGCTGAGTTTAATGTTCAGCGAAACGTCCTGTAACATTGTCAAATATATGACTTGCTTTTCAACATTCCTCCGGTTTTCTGAAAAAGTGGATTAATTGGCATGTCTGCTCACGTGAAAACTTGATTTCTTTGGCTCTGTCGGGTGGAGGAGGATAATAGTTGAAAAAAAACATTATCCCTAAACTTACTCGATATAATGCTAAATAATCTATGAGTGAAATATTTATTATGTAGACAAATCTCAATACAAAAATTGGCCAGAGCACAAAACCGCCTTTGTAAAACGAAATAACGATTACCAGTCCCATCAGTGGCGCAAGAGAATAAATAAAAATGCCAGTGGATATCACGTTTGTTCCACGTGCCAGACAGTATGGGCCACATTAAAAACTTGACGAAACGGCTAAGATTACATCGCCTGGCCGATTTACCCCACCGCCGGTGATCGGTGCATTTCCGCAAAAGAGCATGCGAACATGAACATTCGTCAGGATGTGAATATGCCCGTACGGTGCGAAAAAAGTTCAAAATCCATGCATAAGGTCCTAAAAATCACAAGTGTGGTGCATAGCCACGGAGACACCCAGTGGAAGCTTTCCCTGTGTGGAAGAAGTTGCACACAGCACCAGCCTACAGATGGGAATCACGCCGCTGGTAGGGAGCGATGCTGCTACATGGCTTTCCCCAATCAATATCGGAGTATCTTCTCAAATCCGTCTAATTTGGACCATTCCCCTCCCTTTTGTATCGCGCTGCCTGTCTGCTCTCCTCCCCCGTTAGGCGGAGTTGATGCACTCCATCTCGCTAGACGAGGTCGACCTCCTGCCCATGGGGTTGAACGACACGTCCGAGCTGGAGGAGAACTCGTCCTCGCCCTGCTGCTACAGCCCCGACTGCCTCGCTCCATCCCAGAGCTTCCACCGCGTCTTTCTGCCCGTCGTCTACGGCCTCGTGTGTCTCCTGGGCTTCGCGGGCAACGGGCTCATCCTCGTCATCCTCACGTGCTTCACCAAGAAGCGCACCTCGTCCGACCTCTACCTGATGCACCTCGCCGCCGCCGACCTGCTCTTCGTGTTGACCATGCCCTTCTGGGCGGTGGGCTCGGCCACCGAGTGGGTGTTCGGCAACGTCCTGTGCTGCCTCGTCAACTTCACGTTCACCGTGAACGTGGCCAGCAGCATCCTCCTGCTCGCCTGCATCAGCATCGAGCGCTACCTGGCCATCGTGCGCGCCACCAAGACGGACAAAGTGCGCAGGAAGTTCGCCACCAAGGTGGGCAAAGCAGGGGGCCTCATTTCTCACTCGATGTTTCTTTTTTTAATGAGCACTGCTAGGCATTCTCGGCGTAATAAGGCACGTCAGATATACAGTGACCCCTCGTTTATCGCGGTTAATGGGGACCGGAACCCCTCGCGATAGGTGAAAATCCGCGAAGTAGGATTGGCCCCCCTAGGAATTTCCGTATATGTGTGTGTGGGTACCAGAATGTTTAAAATATGTATATTTATACTTTAGCTTTCTTTAGAGCCTATAGTCTCAAACGGTGTGGACCAATCAAATTCAAAGACAATGCGTATACTGTCAGAGTATGTTTTTTGTTTGTATTTTCATCACAAGTATCTGTGGTTAATGCAGACATGATTCCTTGCAAAAGGTTTCAGTTTGGTGTTTTAACATCTTAACACCTGTTTTGTTGCCAGAAAAAAAGGGGAAAACCTATTATCACGTAGATAGGTTCAAAGAAAATAACAAAAAATAACGTCGTGACTTTTCCGAAAGACCCAAAGAAAATAGCAAAAAATAGCTTTTTTCTTCCTGATGACCAACGCTTGTGTTGCCATCGAAACGTCAAAGTTTTTTGTTATTTTCTTTGAACTATCTACGTGACTTTACCGAAAGACCCAAAGAATATGAATTCCTGCAGTCACGAAAGCTTTAAGTCAAGATAACACCAATGCAGTTCAATCCATGGACCTGGACAGGATATTGCACCCGAGAACATTTATTTATTTATTTACAGCACCTGTGTTGTTGCCAGAAAAAAGGGGAAAACCTATTCTTATATCTTGACACTGGCAAAAGAGGTCCCACGATGTCATCATGGCTAAAGCCGTTGATGTCACCACATCTCGCCAATACTGTCTTCCCTTCGCCAGACACGCGGACCGTCAAGAGCTTTACGAACAGTATCCCACTCGCTGCTCTTACTGAGGTCGTGAGAGTGCTGGAGTGTTCACAGTGCAATGCGCTAACCACTGCGCCACCACCCCCTACCTAGTTATTGCGATAGACGCAGTTATGTTCATGAACTAACCACACATTACCAAGACCATTATAGAGGTTGGTTTAGTTTTTGGGGCAAGACTGACGACAGCAGTGGTTTATATACACCACTATTATCGTGTTGTGTAACGGCCAGGCGCTCACGCATCCGTAAGAACGCATGGGTGTCTATCGCAATGGAGGCTCCAATAGCGGAGTTTCTTGTGCGCTTGTTCAACTCCTGTAAATATTGTAGGGTATGGCCAGAGGTCAAAACCAAAAGGCTGAGAATGTAAAACCGCGTGCGAGTCCATTGATGTACGTCAACCTTTTCCAGGTCTCTAATAGAGGCCTGCACACACACACACAAATGCAATGCAGTCCATAAAACCCACTCTGACACCTGATCAATAATCATCATCATCACTCTTGCGCCCCCGCTGCCCCCGTAGGTGACGTGTGGGGCGGTGTGGGCCCTCTCACTGCTGCTCGCCGTGCCCGACCTCGTGTTCAGCCACGTGTACACAGCGCCACTGAGCGGCCACCAGCTTTGCGAGCACGTGTACCCCGAGAGCGCGTCCGACCTGTGGCGCACGGCGCTGCGCGCTCTGCACCACGTGCTCGCCTTCGCGCTGCCGGGCATCGTGATCGTCTTCTGCTACGTCATGGTGATCAGGACGCTGTCGCAGCTGCACAACCACGAGAAGCGCAAAGCGCTAAAGGTGGTGGTCGCCATCGTGGCAGCGTTCTTCGTCTGCTGGCTTCCCTACAACGTGGTCACTCTGCTGGACACGCTGATGAGGCTGGACGCGGTGGTGAACTCCGACTGCGAGATGGAGCAGCGCCTGGGAGTGGCGGTGGCCGTCACGGAGGGCGTCGGCTTTTCCCACTGCTGCTTCATCCCCGTGCTCTACGCCTTCGTGGGCAAGAAGTTCAAGGAGAACCTGGCGCGGCTGCGGGGCTGCAGGGCGTGCGGGACGCGTGCGGCGTCGTACCGAGAGGGCAAGCGGCAGAGCAGCAGGCGGCCACATCCCATCAGCTCCGACTCGGACTTCTCTACGAGCACCATCCCCGCTAGTTGAGCTCTCCCACGCGCGTTCACCCGCTTCGTGAGCCAACCGCGGGGTGTCCAATTAAGCGGTGAACTATTTTGTCTTTTGTCAACGTGACACTTTTTTTTTACTGATTGGCCGTGTCGGGTGGTGGAGGGTTACGACGCATTTATAAATAACGCGATCTCACCCCAGAAACGTTGATTATGAATAATATTGGTCGCGAAAGCCTGCTTCGTGTTAAACAGGGAGGATACGGTCCAGAGCTCGATCTCTTTTATCGGTGACTAGCTGAACTACCCCCGGCTTCGCCCGGGACTTGGATCCACCACGCCCGGCCGCCTTTGTCTCTCCCCAGTGGCGATGTTCACACACCACAGCAGTTACTCGTTTGAGGCTGAGTCGACCTAGGGGAGGCCCAAGACCGGTTCAGATAATCGCCGCTGGTATTGACCGTGAGCAGGAATCGAACTCTGGTCGCCGGGTTCACAGCGCTGCGCTAACCGCTACACCACCGCTCCCCACACACTACCGCACGCACGCACGCACACAGACACACACCTAACACCACTTCACACAGACACACACGCACCTAACACCACTTCACACAGACACACACTACCGCACGCACACAGACACACACGAACCTAACACCACTTCACACAGACACACAAAATTCTGGCCTGGAATTTTGCAGCTGTTTTAGACTAATTTCAGGGTGCTGATTCCAAATCTGATCTCAGATTTGCTCTATCACATCTCATTTTTATGCTATCGGCATACCCCATTTTCATTGATATTACCCGAAATTAACTCTGTCACTTATGATTGCAAGTTGTTGCGAGTCAGTGACTGCTTTAGTGTTAAAATATGGTGCTGTATTTTTAGGATAGTGTTTATAATACAATTTTATGTAGTATCCACATTTATTTAATATTTTTCTTCTGCAATTTTTATTGAACATTCAATATTTGATATCTCAAAAACCTGATGTGATAGACAAAAACTGATGCCGGATTTGGAATCAGCACCCCAAACTTACCTTAAAACCGTTGGAATACCTTATGCCAGAAAAAGTGTGTTGACCAGTGTAATTCAATGCATGCACTGTATTGTGAGCGGAATAATATTTTGGAGTGAATTCGATGCATCTTTGACATTATCAGCCATCGTCAATCCGAAGCCCCCCCCGCCATGTCTCACGATCTCTTTGGTCGACGCCCTCTCGGACGCGTTCCATTCCTTGGCTGCCACTCCGTTATTATTCTTGACCCTTAGCGACCTGTCCTGACCAAACCCACTGAATGTTTCGAACAGTCTGAATGATGTCATGAATCCTCTATGTAAACTCAAATATGCGTTCTTGTACACCTAGTAAATGTCCTTGTCTTGAATGCGAGATATGTATATATATTTAAGATTACTTTATTTGTCCTATATTCTCCACTTTATGCTGGCTTAAATTGCACTTAGTAGTTAAATACGCGAACTGGAAACCCAGTGCGGAAGGGAACTCATGTGTATACTTTGACTATTAAATGCTAGACAATACGTCATTCTCCACGTTTTTAAAACACACCTTTCTATATATCGATGCGTAAAATAAGCTGTCTCCCGAACACCACGTCACTTGTGTATAGCCACCCCCACTCTGATTCTCTCCGCTCTCCCCGCCTCCTGTGAAAACACACGCCGCTCCATACCTATTCTCTCCCCTCTCATTCCCCGTCATTCTTTCTCTCCCTCTCTGCCCGGCGCTATTCCAGTCTGCTCGAGTGTTGTTACGGATCCTGGTCTTCACCCACGGACAACTCAATGCCGTCCTGTCCCGGGTGACTTCTTCTCACCATCTCTGCGTTGCCCTTACTCAGACATCCTCTGCAGTGACTGGTAACATCGTCTACCGCGAGGCCCTTACGTGGAGCCTCTTCCTCCCTATTCTGTCACCTTTCTTGACCATTGGGTTCCGTTTTCTGGCCCTTTTCCATCCCTTTACTCTTATTTCTCGTCTCTACATTTTCCGTTTCCTTTTCTTTTCCTATTCATTATATCCTTGACCCTATTGCCATTCCCGCCGTGTGCCACGGGTAAAATGTTGTATACAGATCAAATGTAAATAATAATGCCAGTTGTATGCCACGTGTTTATTTCGTTGTGTAAACATGCAAAGGGCGAAAATGTCAATAAATGCTTGTGTGAACGCAGTGACCACGAACGACAGATCGTTTATTTTTACTCCGCCTGTGGTGATCACGTTGTCGACGCCCCTTAGTCATGTTGCAGAAAATCACTGCGATGACGTACACATCACTGCGATGACGTACATATCTTGAGGCTGTAGCGGACTGCGATTAGATCTTACACACACAAGACACGTAGCAACGAGCACTGGGACGCCTAGTTGCTCAAGTCAATTCATTGACCATAATTTTTCAACTAATTGTTCGTGGTCGGTCACTCACATCCTGCTGCATCTTGAAGGTGGGAAACCCCCTCCAAGCCACATCCAAAGTTTGACAGCTGATGGCGTCATCAAGCCCCACCCCCATCAACATGCGAACATGTGAAACGATGTGATCATTCCACAACTGTTTGTTAATCGATTAGTCGAGCAATTAAACATAAATCCATCGAGTAATCGGTTACTTCAATAATTGTGTATCCCAGCTCTAGCTGTAAGCACTCACCGATAATGTAGAGGGCACATGGACAGTCACCCTTCCATGTCGTGACTTGGGAATGTGGCAGCAGCTATTGAGATTCCCAGAGATGACTTGTAAAGCATTGACATTTTGCTGCTGAAAATTATCCGGTTAGATTTTAAGTCGGTGGAAAGGAAAGTGGCAAAATAGCACGACACTTTGAACATGAAAATACGTTGTAAAGTCGTGATACATTGCTTCATTATTTTTACACATGCTTCCCTCATTAACAGAGATGAGGAAAAAAGCGGCAGCAGCTGCCTTTTATTTGCCTGCAGCTCACTCTGTGCATAAAATGGTCATAGCAGGAAACTGGGACATTTTTTTGGATGCCTGTGGTGGAATCGTAGGCGTCCCTGTGGATGTGACACTGTAATTTACCCTTATGGTGTTACAGCTCCATAGTAAGTTCCCTGTGGAGGAAACTGCCATGTATTCTCAATGGTGTGAACCTTCATAGGAAGAGTCCCTGTGAAAATGTGACACTGACATTACCCTCACGGTGTGTAGCTTCATAGTAAGTCCCTGTGTCGCTGTGGATGAGACTCCTTGCTATTCAATGTGCGTTGTGTGAAGGTCCGTGCCACGCAAACTGCTCCACCTTGTGAAAAGGGCTCAACGGAGATCGCGTCAAACAACAAACACCACCAACGCATATTCTTTGGGTCTTTCGGTAAAGTCACGGAAATAGATCATGGGATCTCCTTTGCCAGTACCAAAATATGATACAAGTGTTAAGATGTTTGCATTCTGACCACGAGCAGTGCGGTTAATGCAGACATGATTCCTTGTAAAAGGTTTCAGTTTGGTGTTTTAACATCTTAACATCTGTTTTGTTGCCAGAAAAAGGCGAAAAACATATGATCATATTTTGGTACTGGCAAAGATCCCATGATGTAGATGCTCGCCCCGAGCTCTCATTACTCTGCTAGTGCGTTGTCTTTGTGCTGTATGCCTTTTGACGTCCTCTGGTCTAACACCGTTTGAGACGAGGCTCAAAAGAAAGCTGTCTCTGGTGTGGACCAATCAGTTTCAAGGACAATGCTTATATTATCAGAGTATGTTTTTTGTTTGCATTCTGACCACAAGCATTGTGGTTAATGCAGACATGATTCCTTGTAAAAGGTTTCAGTTTGGTGTTTTAACATCTTAACACCTGTTTTGTTGCCAGAAAAAAAGGGGAAAAACCTATTATCACGTAGATAGGTTCAAAGAAAATACAAAATAACGACGTAACCTTTCCGAAAGACCCAAAGAAAATAACAAAAAAGAGCTTTTTTCTTCCTGATGACCAACGCTTGTGTTGCCATCGAAACGTCAAAGTTTTTTGTTCTTTTCTTGGAACCATCTACGTGACTTTACCGAAAGACCCAAAGAATATGAATTCCTGCTGTCACGAAAGCTTTAAGTCAAGATAACACCAATGCAGTTCAATCCATGGGCCTGGACAGGATATTGCACCCGAGGTGGCAACACTTCAATAGCATTTATTTATTTACATAGTCAATGAAATAAAATAATCCGATATTTTGACCCTATAAAGAAATAACCACAATCGTTTTGCGATCTCAGCTGGTACCCAGTGTATGCGCACCCCCATCAACTAACGAATCCCCAGAGTAACTGGAACGAAGTTGATTAAAATCATTGATTTGAAAAACTGCTTTATTCTTGATCAAAAGTTTGTTCTTAAAACGCGAGCAACCCAGTTCTCACCCACACCGCACGGTCAGACATTCTCACGCCGTTAAAGAGCAGCTGGGCGTATTTCTCATCTGTTTTTTTTTGCAAAGCACCACAACAGATAACCGCATCCCATGGACCAAAAACTACAATGTCAATTCATCGCATAGTTTAAATTATTAGAGAAAAGTATTCCTAAATATCGTTATTCCACCAAGCACATTCTATATTCAGCGAAGAAACCACTGCACATTACTGCACTTATAATTTATACCCAATATTTACAATACAGACATTGCAAATTCAATGTGTGTGTAATGTTACCTGCATCTGATAGCCACAAACAATACAGTTTAAAACATACTTTCCTTAATCATTTGAGAATTACAATTTTAGTGAGTATAACAATAAAGTAATGCAAAGAGGCAGGGGTCTAATAGATTTCTTGTTTGCGGTTTTCGTCCAATGAATGGTTGTCATGAACATGTTGAGAATATGCCAGAATTCAAATCCAAATTGAAAAGCAATATTCCTTACGTGGCTTCATGAAATACATTACTTATGCATGTTTTTGTACTACGTTTTTATAAAAAAGACAACATATGCATAATTGTCTGACAGCTGTGTTTATATCACTTGATGGAATCCTGTTAAGGTGCTTTTCATATATATATAAAAAAAACGCAAATATATGTATAAAAAATATGCACCAACCATCTTGGTAAAATGTGTGCAATTTTCCTTTTATAGTGTCATGTGCATATTACAACTTTACACAAACGCAGTCAATAGGTGCGTAATACTGTAAACACATCGACTCCTCAGTGAGAGGGAGTTTTAACCCCCCCCCCTCCACCGTGGGGGAGGGGGGGGTCACCTGCTAAGAAATACGACACATGCACAGGTGCTGGCACTTCCACTTGAGTGGTCTAATAAATCATTAATTATATTATGGATTTAACATACAGCCTCTTTAGTATTGCTAAACTGCGACATTGTAGTGAAGGCGGTGCCAACCGTCATAATTAGACTTCGCAGCAATGTTTTGCAGCACCGAGTAAAGTGTTAGGAAGAGAGATCATCAGAAGAGATATTTGCATTGATGACTTCAAAGGTGTCTTCACACTGGGAAATACCTAGAGTGTAAAAACAACACGAAACACATTGCTTAAAAGATGTAAAAATGTGCTCAAAGTGAACGTAACATTTTTGTAAAAAAAAAAAGCAAAGTAACCTGCAATGCTCTACAACTGTATTTTTATTGCACTGCAGACTTGCACTTATTTGCCAAGAATATCTGAGTTGCTTTAAAATGAGGGCAAGCTCTCACACACAGTGAGGTGCAAGAAGAGTAGTTACTATGTGCATTGTCAAAGTTCTATACAATTGACGAACATTCAAAGCTCATCAACATTATATATTGTACCATCAAAGAGTTCAAAGTGCACCCTTCATAAAAAACAACAACCCACTACCTGATGTCTGTGAGCTTGATTTGGGGGTCCGTGGCCCATCACCAGCTCTTGCCTGCCCATCCGCATTGGATGTTGGTGAGGATAGGTTGCTATTCGTCACGTAGCATGGCCGGCAGTTGCGATTCTTTCCGACCCAGCTACTGCAGCAGTTGGAGCAGAATATGAGCCCACAGGACCTGTTGGATGAGTAAGGGGAGCGGGGGAGGGGGGGCAGTGAAAACGGACGCGTACCTCTCCTGCTTTAGCAGCTGTATCAGGGCCACACAAGTACTAAAGCGACTATGATAATACATGCATTATCAGTTTCAAGGACAATGCATATATTATCAGTGTTTTTTTTTGCATTTTGACTGCAAGTATTGTGGTTAATGCAGACATGAATCCTTGTAAAAAGGTTTCCGTTTTGTTGCCAGAAAAAAGGGGAAAAACCCTATTATTATATTTTGGTACTGGCAAAGGAGGTCTAATGATAAACTATTGAAGTTGCAATAGATAAGAGTTTATATGTTTCTTGATTGAGCACAGTTATAACAACTTGGCAAAATAAGCGATGGGACAATGTTTTAATTTGAAATCAGTTACATTCGTTAGTTTTGGTGTGAACGGTGTCCAGATGCCTCCTGGAAATGCACGCACCATTTACCCAGGAGGTAAAAGCCTACACGACAGCTTAATGTGGCCATCTGGTGTTCATAAATGTGTAACTGCAATACTGAAGAATGTTTCCCAGGGTTCACTTAAACTTTACTTTGTACGGCAACATCGGCGAGCCCGAGGCCTTGCTGCATGCAGTTAAGATTTTAATTCATAACACATATTGTTGGCCACATGTCAGGCGCTGTTAAAATTGTGTTTTCTCAATATACCCAGCTTGTAAGGAGGGGGATAATGATGAACACTCTTTGCATAAACGTGCAATGGGAGGGAACCTGGCTTCTCATGTGGCAGTGAATTATAGTACGCTGCATATCCGACCAATTGACTGCCCACATCCAGTGCAATATGTGCACAGTGCAACTGCTATTTTCTCTCGATGTTCAAAGATCTGATCTTTCTACATATCTGCTATGTAGCTAAGTCCGTAGGCAGGTCGGATATGTAACACGATTGCATAGCAGGCATTTGCAGCTAAACAGTACTCACCCAAGCCAAACACGAATGTCAATGCAATAGCACACATTCCGTGACTGAAAACGATAAAAGATTCATCACCGATATCCAGAAGGCACACAAACCTGCAGTGGTGTTTTCGGGTCAAGACACCGAATTCCATCTTGCAGGATGTACACTTTTTGGTGTTATGGTCTGGCTGCCAGAAGTATTGCTGCTTCTCTGCCTCCAGCTGATCTGTCTTCTTCCACAGGGTGTCCTTGTCCCTGAAGGACAACGAAACAGTCATGGTGTTAATAACGCCGTGATTTATGTCCGCAGCAATCGTTGCTGTTATCAGTCTATCGAAAGCGTATGCATTTTGAGTCTGCCCTCTACTAAAGGACATTGAGTAATTATTTTTCAATGTCACATTATGTTACGTGCAACAATTATAATTGTCGCCCTCCCTTTGCATAGTTTTAAGTACATAGCATAAATATATCACATATTCTTCGTTTTTTCGGTAAAGTCACGTAAAAGGGAAATAATAAAATAATATAAATATAAAACAATAAAAATTATCACGACGTTTCGACTGCAACACAAGCAATCATCATCAGGTGTGAAATCCACAGCAAGATATATTTATATTATTTTATTATTTCCCTTCTACGTGACTTTACTGAAAGAACCAAGAATATGAATCCCTGCAGTCACGAAAGCTTTAAATCAAAATATATAACAGTTCACACTTTGATGCACAGCCTCAACAATGTCCTGCATGAAACGATAAAACAAACTTTGCACCTGAATTTAAGTTCAACGTACGGGGGAGTTGCACAAACGAAAAAAGCACATGGAAAAGATCCATAAGAGGTTGTTTAGTTAGATCACGTGAAGACAAATATGTTGTTAAACCCACCACCAACCGGCACAGCTAATTAGCAAGGTTTGTCATGGAAACAAAACATGCCAATTCGCTACTAGTTCAGCACACTGGTATGTTGGAGAGTAAACCCACAACATTTACTATTTACTCTCCAACACACCGGTGTGCTGTACCAGTAACGAATTAGCATGTCTGTTTACGTGACAAACCTTACTAATTGTCTGTGTCGGGTGGTAGCGGTTTTAAAGACAATTATATTTACGCGACCCAAACAAAGAACATCTTATGGATAATATTGTCCGCGAAAGCCTATTACGTGTTAAACATGTCAAGGATACCTAAAACTACTTTCTTTACTCACTCGGAATCAATGTGTATTAGTGCAGAAACACGAACAGTAAGAGATCTGACACAGCAGCTCACCCCACCTGAGCAGTTCAACCAGCTTCTCCTTGAGTTGGGCCACCGTGTCCTGCTGCGTGGCCACCTCTGCCTGCAGAGACTGCTCCCTCTCCTCTGCCTGGGCCCTTTGGTCCTGCAGGGTGCTGATACTCACACTCTCCACCTGCTCCCGCTCACAGCGCAGCAACTCGTATCTCTCTTGCCAGGCTTCTTGCTCGGAGTTCTGCGTCTTCATCATGCTGTGGGTCAAATGAGCCTGTCAGCCCTGAGCCGCTTCGATAAGGTTCCTTCCCATCATTCAGCGAACCACACCAGATGCTTATCAACGTGTGCAAGTTAAGGGCAATCTCTCAGGGACACAGTGTGAAAATTAGGTAATTTAACATGTTAATCATTTTTTTATTGATCAGTCTACTAAAAAAAATTTCTGCAGTGTACTGTCTGCCAAAAATTAAGTGAAACATACAAATAATTCAATTTGTAACTGAGACAGTGAAATGTAATTCCATTTTAATCATTATTCTAGATGAAAACGACTGAATTAGAAAAAAAGTTAATGTTTTATTAACCTATTTGTCAAGAAGAGACTTGACTAGAAGGTTGCCTTTTATTCTACTTAAATTCTCGATTAAAATGTTCAGACACATCACCATGAATTTATAAAATAGCAACAAATACAGGTCGGCTACAGGATAGGATGAACTGTGATGGGTTGCAGTACTTCTCGAGAGATTGTGATAACGCCTGCAACTTCTTCTCTCTCTCTGCCAGTGCCGTCTGTTGCTGCTTTACTTGCTCTGCTTGATGTGTGTTCAGGACTCTCAGTTCCTCATGCTGTGCCTGTCAACAATTGTAGAGACAGTGGTTTCGCATTAGAGAATTGCCTGTCCATAATAGAGGCTCTTGTGTTAGATCGCGTAAATTGTCTGTGCCACCACTACTGCAGTGTGACGGAAGGTGGAATGCTTTCATTTACTTCAATAGTTAATACATCAAGACAGAACTAGAACACATCGAACACATTATAGAGACACAAACACATTCAGTCTGAATGGAGGCTGTTATTAATGTCGCACTATGCCATGATGAAACTATAAGAGGTGGCCGGGTGGCTTAGGGGTCAGAACACTGAAATGGCACGACTGACATCCTGGGTTTGAATTCGAGTCGCCACCTGTTATTAAAGCTTGGCTAAATTCCTGCTCTGAGAATTAAGAATGAATCCAACTGCCAAGCAACAAACATTCTCTCTGTGGTGCAGCATGTGTAAAAGTGCACTATCTCGTGTACATATAACAGAAATCACTTGAAGCTAACTCAGAGGAAGTTACGTGAAATCTGCTGCAGTGGGATATTCGCAAATATGCAGGTTGATGCACTGCACTGGTAAGAGTTCTAAATAAAATAACCATCTTATGGCATGACCCAAGAGCACATTTGGGATAAAATTTGAAAATAGAAACATTATTCTGAAAGATAAACCTTTATACGTTCATGGATACAATGAGACATAGTGTGGTTATGTATTTGACAGATTTGGTTAGTCAGAAATATCACGGATGAATGTGAGGAGGATTTATGGTCAATACCAGAAGGTCTTGAAATCTACTATCCAGGGACGTGATATGTGTCTGCTTCTCAGAGAGTTGAGCCTTTAGTGATTCCACCTCCTTCGAGTAAGACTGCAACGAAAACAAGCCTTGCCAATCACACAATATTTTTGAAATAGTGGTAACCTCGGTATACGTCGTTAATTTAATCCAGAAGGTAGGACTTATACCGAAAATGACGTATACCAAACGAATTATTCCCATAAGAAATAAAGGGAAAGTAAATAATCCGTTCCAGAGGAAAATAAATGATATTTTATATGGCATATTATACATTAACGGGGTTGTATAAAATAATTTAGACACTAAATTTCGATTTAAAGCTTTCGTGACTGCAGGGATTCATCTTCTTGGTTCTTTCGGTAAAATCACGTAGAAGGGAAGTAATAAAATAAAAAAAATAAAACATAATAAAATAAAATAAGAATTATTTTATTTTATAAATAAAATAAAAAATTATTCCCATAATAAATAAAGGGAAAGTAAATAATCCGTTCCAGAGGAAAATAAATGATATTTTATATGGCATATTATACATTAACGGGGTTGTATAAAATAATTTAGACACTAAATTTCGATTTAAAGCTTTCGTGACTGCAGGGATTCATCTTCTTGGTTCTTTTGGTAAAGTCACGTAGAAGGGAAGTAATAAATAAATGATATTTTATAAAATAATAAAAATAAAACATAATAAAATAAAATAAGAATTATTTTATTTTATTATGTTTTATTTTTATTATTTGATTACTTCCCTTCTACGTGACTTTACCGAAACCAAGAAAATTTAGACACTAGTTACTAAAATGCATACAGAAGCCACGTGACCACGCTCCTGCCAGCTGCGCTGGTCACGTGGCGTGCTTCAACCCCGCACGTCGCGCGTGCCTCGACCCGGGGCTCCACCCTTCATGGGGGCAGCCCCCCATGCCTCCCGCCCCTCTCCCCCACGTCCCCCACCCCGCCCCTCTCGCTTTGTTTCAGTCGTGAACGGGGCATACGCGGGTACCGTCCGCGGTGACTCATCCCGACCCATACAAGTTATAGCAAGCGCGTCGTATCCCAGGCAAGACGTCGTATCCCAAGACATTTTTCTCTCTCGAAAAAACACGACGTATACCAAATTCGACGTATTCCAAAGCGGTCGTATACCGAGGTGCCACTGTATTATTTTAAAAACACATAAGCCTCAACCACAATTATTTAACACTAATATTCATTTAAAAAGATCACAAATAAAACAAAAAGCTTAAATGAGTTATTACATATGGCTGAAATTAGTTATTACGACACATGCCATCGTAACAACACAGCAGGCAAAAACAAGAAGAAAAACATGCTTCTTCCCTTGCAGGTTCCGTAAAAAACACTCAGCGCATGCTGCTCACCTCCAGCCTGGCTTCCTGATTTTCCAGACCTGCCTTGGCAATGTCCACTTGCTGCTGATGCTGTTGTGAGGATTCTTGAGCAGAGTGAAGATGCTCATTTGCTTGCTGAAGGCTCTTGGTGACCGTCTTCAGCTCGGCCTCCAGGGTCCCACACTTGCCTTGCAGCTCCTGCCGTTCTTGACACAGGACGGAACGCTCTTGCTCTGCCAACCTCAGCCTCTCGCTTGCTTCACATGACCGTGCGGAAAGGCTTCCCTCCAGCTCTTCCTTTTTGGCTATCAAAGTCTGGACTTTGGTCTCAAGCGCTTTCTCATTTGCTCTCGCCTTCTCCAGCATACTTTTCACTGCAGCACTGTCTTGGTTAAGTAATTCTACTTGCTGTGCAAGCTTGCTTATGGCTTCTTCCAGAGCAAGTGATTGTTCTTCCACCTTTTTCTTCTCCTTGCTTAAGATATTATTGTCACTTTCAAGGCTTTTAACCCGTTCCTGCAATTGCAAATTGCTTCTTGTCATGTGAGCCAGTTTTTGATCAATGGCCTGACTTTGTTCTTCTACAGCACTGCTCAACTTTATCTCAAGGTCCAGTTTGGTAGAATTATCGACAGTGACTCCTTCTAGAGAGGTCATCTTCTCCAAAATGCCACTGAAGTCTCTTTGCTTCTCTTCAAGCTGCTCCTCCAAAGAGGCGAGCTTCCACATCAATTCTTCTGCCTCTTTACTACTTACAGTTTTTAGTTCTGCACAACACTTCGTAAGCACCTCATTTTCTTCAGTCAGTGCACTCACAGCTTGTTTTTGTTGCTCTAATTCCACGTTCAGTGTCTTTTTTTCAACCGTAAATTCCCAGTTAACAGTCTCAAGTTCATTTTCCTTCTCCAGTAAAACTGCATTCACATTCTCTAAAAGATGCTTATATTTGGCCTCCTCCTCTCTTAAATTAATGAGTTGTTTCTCATATTCGCTGTTTAGTGACTCAGCTTTTTGCGCATTTAATTGTAGAGTAGCAAGTGATTCCTCCTGGGCCACCAACTGTTTACTCAAGACATCTTTTTCCAGTTGCAGTGAAGTTATATTTTCAATGAAGGCCTCGTGCTGCCACAGTACATCTTTCAGTCTTTCACCAAGATCTTTATTCTCCTCTCTGAGCTTTTGCTCTTTTTCTCCCAAGGACAGCTTGGCATCTTCAATTTGACTTTGCAGCAGTTTCTCCGTCTCCTGAAGCTTTGCCAAATTGGACTTTAGGATGCTAATGGCGTCTCCTCGCTCTGCCATTATCCCTGCTTGTTCCCGCGCTCTGTCTTGCAGTGACTGGACTTCTTTTGCCATCTTCTTTTGCAGTGCCATGGTCTCTTCTTGAGCAGTGACCACCTGCTGCTCCGTAATCTGCACTCGTTCAGCTATAGCACTTCTTTCGGCAGCCAATTCCCTTGCAGAACTGCAGAATACTTCCCTCTCTTTCGCAACATTCGCTAAAGCGACCTCCTTATCAGCGAGGACAACATTCAGCGCTTGCAGCTCAGCTTCAAGCCTCTCTTTGACTTTGAGACCATTTTCTCTGACAATTTGGATTTCCTTATTTAATGTCTCAGTCTCCTCAAGATTGCGTTGCTCCATCAGAGTAATTTTTAATGTTTGTTGCTCTATTTGATCTCTCAGTCTATCTCTTTCATCTCTGAGGGAATTCTCTCTCTCTTTAACGACTTGTACATCTGCTTCAAGCTCATCTACCTTAGCCAGCAAATGTCTTTTGTCATTTTCAAAAGCAACATTATTTTTCTCAGCAATTTCTTTAAATGTTCCAAGCTCTCCCAGCTGTAAAACGGCCTTCTCTCGCTCTTCTTCTTGATACTTGCACTTTCTTTCCATGTCCAGTTTCTCTTGCTGCAGCCTGGAGATCTCAGTCTGATGATTTTCTGCACGAGTCTGCAATTCAAACAGGACCGACTCTCTCTCACTCACCTGCTCACTCAGTTGCTTCACCAAAGTCTGATTCTCCTTGGCCACTTTGTTGAGGTCCATTTCCCGCTGCCGGATTTTCTGCAGTTGCTTCAGGATACTCTCCACTTTCTGTTGCAGGCTCTCAGGCTGCGATGCATCCAGGGCTTTCCCATCCATGTCATCACCAAGGGCAGTGGAAAGCCAGCTTGCCAGGCTATCATTCGCTTCCTCCATACTACGCAGCTTGGCCTGACTCTCTGACAGCTGAGCCGTGGTGTGTATCGCTGCATCGTTGCTCTCCTGCAGGCTCTGCGAGAGCTCAGCGACTCTCTCAAGGTGCTTTTTGTTGGTGTTTTCGAGGTAAAAAATATTTTCTTGAAGAATTTGTTCTTTTTTTAAATAGTCTTCTACGAGTGCTGCAGAAGATACATCTGCTGGAGAAATATTATAGCATGTAGTATCGACTGAAATAATATGACGTTTAGTAACAACCAGGCTGCTTCATTATTATTCCGAAATATAATTTAACACAGCATAGATTAAGTCTGAAAAAAATAAACATAAAATTTAAGTGGCACATAAGGTGGAAAGTGTATGCATTCATTGCAACAAATTCTTACATTTAGCTGATGAATCTGGAGTGCCCTCTGTTTGATTGCTATTCATCTCCAACTCCAAAATACTCACTCTCTGTGCAAGGACCTCATTCTCTCTCTTGAGTTCCTCTTGTCTTATGAGTAATGCTTCTTTTTCTTTGTTTAGTTGCTCTTTGTCAGCACATTGCTGTTCCCTCTCCCCCCTGACCACTTCTCTTTCTCTCCGCAGCTCTTCTCTCTCTTTGCAGAGCTCCTCCCTCTCTGTCTGAAGCTCTGCTCTCTCTTTGTTAAGTTCTGTCCTCGCACCGCGTAACTCCTCCCCAGTGCTCCGCAGCTCTTCCCCATGTTTCTGGATTCCAGTCATGGCAACCCGTGCTTCTATCTGCTGGTGCCTTTCGGTCTCCATGCGCTGGATCCGTGCCTCCATCTCCCGCTTCAGCATCTCCGAGCGGTCCAGCTCCAGCCTCAGGCTCTCCATTTGTGCTTCAGACTCTGAATCCATCATTTCTGGCCCTACTGCTATGTCCATAACCTACATGTGGATGAACACAAAAGCATCACAGACCATCTGTTAAGTTCATATCTTGCATGATAGTGTAAATTCATCATGCCGGGTTGGCAGCAAACATTTGTCTCATTCTGTTTTAGCTTCATTTTTCACAAATGTCAAGCTGTCAACGGAAACTGTGTGCCACTCACCTGGGAAATGTTGCTCGCTAGGCTGTTCATGCTTGAGCTACGACTCGGTGGTTTCCAGTTATGAGTTGGCGAGAAGCCCAATGACCTCCTGTTTCACATCAATGAACAACATCACAGCAAGGTGGCGGTGCATGAACAGCAAGCATCACCAATAAGTAAAAAAATAATAATGCACGTTAAATGTTACATTCAAAAGAGGCATTGATGCACAAATAACAGACATTTTAAATTTTGTATGTGACATCATCAACATCGTTATTCCCCAATACTTCTAGAAAATGTTTAGAACGTCCGTCTTACCTTGCAAAAACTGGCCAATCAGCATCGAGGTCATGCCCTCTGGGAGCAAGGTCAAAGTGGATTTCATTTAGTTCATAGAGAGATTCAATGATGGAGGAGCTTAGGTCCTTTTTAAAAAATGGACTTCGCACATAGTACCAGTCACTGAAAGACAGAATTTTCAACAAATAGGATAATTTATTTCGTTTTAGTTAGTGGGGATTTTAATGTAAAAAAAGAGAAAGGTTAAATTAAATACAAAGAATAAACAAAATAATGTAAATTCAATGACATGATTTACAGTGAAACAGACAGATGTAAAAATTAAGTCAGGTAGGTGATGGACACACCTATAATTTATATATATAAAAATACAGAACAAATATTATTCGAGTTTAAAAAAAAAAAATACGAAGTATATAGCCAACCAGAAATCAATACATTCATAATGTCATCTGTTGAGAGCGAAAATGGTGGTTCCTGTGAAAAAATCTAAAACTGCAGTAACATAACGTAAAAAGTTTTTTGAGTTGTGAGCAGTAAAGCACGCACATTAAAGCGCCACTCATTCTTTTGAGGGGGAAAATAATGGAAATGAAAAAACCAAATTTGTCAACCGGTCAAAACCCTGGGAAGGAGAATGAAAGCGCAGTATCACCGTAATCCTGCCGGATAGAAAAATCCATGCTGCGCTTGGAGGGTGACAGATGTTGAGCTGAAGCTTATGCAGCACTGCAAGGAGCCGGCACAGAAAAAACACAGGCAGAGCCAGTAGTAGGGTTACGTGGAGAAAGAACCACACTGTAGCATGGCTCGAGAAATCTAACTTAAAAGCTGGAAAATGAGGACATACGGTGGGGGCTCTCAATTTCTATGTAAATATTACGTTGTAAAAGGCAAGCAGATTGTTAGTGGCAGTGCGTTTACTTTGAAAATGGAAATGCTGCTGCATACGAGGATGTGACTTTCGCAGATGATTTTAAAATAGAAAGGACTTCGTGAGATATAGGTTTTACTCGGTGCGTACGCTGCAGCATGAGAGCTGAGTGTCAGCTAGAGAAGCACCCATCATTTACCACGAAGAGGCTTCCCAGGCTGTGCAGTAAATCTTCCGCAAATGGCTCATGTGTCACCGAAGAAGAATAGTAGCATGCGACACAACAAATACATCAGCCAAAGGAAATGACACTCGTAATAATGGGACCCGACACATTATACGCGAGGCGTCGAGGGAGAGGAGTGCTGCACAGTACCTGGTGGTTCTGTGGTTTATGAGGCACTGTTGGAAGGTGTCGGCAAGGCGCCGGTGCACCAGACAGTAACGGATGAGAGCCCTGCCTTTTCCCAGAGATGTCTTTAGCTATTACACAGTGTGGAGGGGGAAAAAAAACACCCAAAGGTCACTCAAAGAAGATTCGTCAGTGCTCTGCGATAGCTGAATGTGTAACCAGTTCACCTTATGACACGTTTGTAAAAACGGTGAAACACGTTCATACATTTTGGACTAATTGATATTAATGCATGCATTCATGCAGCTTAAAATTTACCAGGGTTGTGTTAAGAGATAAAAAGGGGCAACAATTGTAAATTTCGATCGACACATTATACATCCATGAAAAGAGAATGTGTACAATAATTGAGTGAAAATGGCTATTAGTTCACATAAAGTAGAGGTAATTTAAGAGCCAAAGGGATTTTTGTATGTAATGACCTTGGGGGTTTTTGTATTAATTTTAAAGTTATGCCTGCACTATCTGTGGCTTAGAAAGGATAAAGCAGCTTCATTAGTCTCTAGTAATTCATGCAGTCCAAGAGTAAGGCAAAATACTCCTTTTCATGAGATGCAAGCAAAAAAGCAAAACGAAAGTTCTATCCCAATTTTCTGCCCAACTACCAAAAGGAAACTTGGTTATTTGAGCGATTTATGCATTCATGAAATACAGACGGGACACGGTGTGTTATCGCCGATCACAAGGAGATATGTAAAGCGTTTATGGTAGTCCTTCTTCTTTAGGAGACATCAATTTGTTTACTCTGAAGGGTAAATTATCCTACCTCAGAGATGGACTTCACAAAGCGTATTCCATCATTGTGGCCTTTTTGCCTCCCCAAGCAGTCTGAAAAGTAATCCCAGTAGTCCTTTCTGTGGCCCAGCAGTGTGTTCTTTTCCTTCTGGTCAAACTACCAGGGCACAGGACATAGGCAATGCACACAGCGCAATGTTCCTCACACACCGGTAATCACAAAAAAACACGGCGATAACGGAAACATGTGGTCAGTTTTTCTAATGTGTAGGGATTTCTTTACCTGTAAAAGGTATTCCAATTTTGCACAAAATGTGTGCAGGTTGCCACTGTCATCCGTTATGGGCTCTCCATGTTCTTGAAATTCTTTGCACAAACCTTCCACAGATTCTGCAGGCACAATTCAATGTTGTCATCCATTAACCCGAGTTTTGCGCTATAATTCACATTGCATTATTACACAACCACTCTTCTCATTAAGTATTTATATTCCATGAGGTAATAAAAGTTTGTCACAGTTAATCACCGACTAGGCTTCTCTCGGGAGCAGCAGTGGGCTCTACTCACCTTGCATGTCCCTTATCACCTTCTGTAGTTGGCTTTCACCAACACTCCTGGATTTTCCCAGGTTTTCCATGTTTGCAGAACAAAACGAATATTATCACCACCTCAAATGGTTCCTGCGAACACACACACAATACGGATGAAATTGTGTGAAATGATGCATGATAAATGCCACTGATAGCCTGTTATTAAAACACCTGGGCATATTAATTAATCAGCTCCATTTTCGAGACATGGCTTTGATCACAATGTTAGAACTTAGTAGTGGATTACATCAAAGGCACCAAAATATATTTAATTAAACTGATTGAAGTTTTCCCTTTGTTTTACAAGATATATCTTTAACCATTAAGTCATTTTAAAATTAACAAGTTTGGCAGAGAGACTGGGAAGATGAATGCACGTATAAAACGATAAAAGATTATGATGTATGCCGGGGGGAGGGATTTATTTATAATTTAGCTTTGGGTAAATAAACAATTGCGATTAGTGCAATGACACAGGGACACAATAGCCTGCTCTTGAACATTGGCGCATGACCTTTAAAATGTGCACTTTAAAGCTGAGGGCATGCTTTAGTGATTCCCCAGGAGAAATTAACTGGCCAGTTGCAGGAATTGAACAGTTGATGGTGGTGAGCACACTGCCCAACAGACTATACAGCCATTTAGGAAGAAACCAAAGAACATGATTTCAACCAATTTGCTTTAAACCGTCTTGTTCTACTACTCTATCATGATGCCGTGGGAATTCACAATCTGCCACCCAGTTTCGGTTGAAATGGGTCTGTAATCCCCAAATTATGTTGTCGCTTAATGGTGTATCTGGGGGCAGCAGACCCCACTGTGTATGCGCTACACACTGTATATGCATACATTTTTTATACAATAACTATAAACATCAACATTTATGAATCCCCCTTTCAGACTGTGTGAATACTGTACTTGATTAGGATGGACTGGTGATACTCGTTATAACTTTGGCAATATATAAATACTGTGCTCTTTTTCATGTCGTTTGTGTGATAAAATGCATATTAATATACCATTAAGTGCACTTTAAGTAAATGTTTACATTAACAGGTACGGCCACTAAATGGTGAATTGCGTGTCAAAACTATAATGACCATGAAAACATTGCTCAAGTCACTCGAAGCAGTTTATCATGAGATAAGCACATGTTAGCTTGAACTTGAAATCGAAATAACTCTTTGGAGTCATTAAGTCGCTAGTGTTAAACAAAACCACGGCATATCATGTTCCATGCGAGTCATGATAATTAATAATACACAATTCAGGGCATGTATTAAGTTAAATAATGCCATGATTAAGAAACACTACTGTCTTTGTACAATTACGCAGAAATTAAACATCTTATCATTAATGATCTTATATGTAAGCATCATGCACACACAATTAGAAAATGTTACAGTGCAATGCCGTTTGTAATTTAATGGTTTACATGTTGATGATTGTGATAAAATAATGGCTGGTGTCTTATGAAATTAATCAGCATTATGCTTCAGTTTTTACCTGCATTCATTATTGTTACAACCCTGCCATACAAATGTGAATGCATCTGTTGAGTGATAGAGGGCAGCTAACATAAGTACTGTACCCACTCAACGGATCTTGAGTTCACAAATTCACCAGCATTTGCAGTACAACTACCATCCTCACAGCCATCATCACTCTGGGGTAGGAATATGAAAGTAGGCAATGAGGAAGTCAGAAAGATGATAGACCAAGAGGAAGTCTGTCTAATTCTTGGTAACAGATGACAGCAGCTCGGATATTTACCAAGGTTGGATACAATTTTTTTTTTTACCAGGTAAGGCCCACTTAGCTATATAGCTCGTTTTCAGAAGCGACCTGGCCACAAATGATAGCTCAACGATGTGGCTTATCATGCGGACATTTATAGCAGCCAAATACTCTAAACGCACGTTTCTGAAGAGGTTACCACAAAAACTGCGATTCAAATCGACACGCGGAAGTAAATCAAGAGGAAGACATCGGATCAGATGGTAGACAGAATTTGCACATTGGGATTTAACAACAGCACACAAAGCGGTGACAGAAGGGAGTGGAGCGACAACGTGCCGATAGCACGATGATGATGATAAAGAAGGAAAATTGGCACCACCAAATACACCGACGGGAAACCTGTATTTAAAAACCAGGTGAGGGCCCGGTGAGACTCGGGTCTCTTCTTTTTTTGTCAAGAGACATGACGACAAGACTAGCACCACTCATTGGGAAGTCAACAAGTGATCGCCACATGGGCCCATAGGCTATCGACAGCCACAGGAGCGCAGAATGCCGGGGGCCCACCAGTGAAGACGAGTACCACCCACAACAACTTGTTTGTGCACTTTGCCATTTAGCTTTAACTCTTAAAGGCGCATCTGATGTGCGCCTCACGCTATTAGGCGACCACCACTTGATGTTGTCAAAACGTTGTCGTCTTATTGGCCTCCCATTCTCCTCGCCGCGATTTAAATTCAGCGACGTTGACACTCACTCCTCGCTCCAATGACATTTTCTGAACCAGTGTTGGAAATTCCACATTGCTCTGACGAGAGTCGAGTCCAACCATCCATCACATAGATGACAACACTCGTGTCTTTCGCCAACAGTGATAGCAATCACGACGTACAGGGGAGTTGTCTGCGAGGCACTATTATACAGCCACAACCACAACAAAACAGTGGGCTTTACACATTTCACGCTGTAGAGCGATGATAATTATAATACTACAGTCAAAAGTTTAAACGCGCCGGGGCCTGGTTGCATAAAACAACTTTATCTGATTCTTTGTTCTTTCGGTAAAGTCACGTATAAAGATAAAATAATAAATTAAATAATAGCATACTCCGACGTTTCGATTGCAACACAAGCAATCATCATCAGGTATAAAAGAAATAGCAACAAAAATCTAACCAGAAAACTATAGACAGACATATAAGCAGACAGATATCACAAAGATACACAGAGAGAGAACACGTATCGGCACACAGAGGGATCGTCTCTGTGACGAGGCCTAAACCGAAAGAACCAAAGAATAATTCCTGCAGTCACGAAAGCTCCAAAATTAAGAACTTTATCTGACTTCTACCTTGAATGTTCCACCTCAACACAGTATGTGGTCTGACACGTTTTGTTTACGTGAAATCAACACCGTATGTTGTGGTCTGTCATATTCTGTTTACGTGAAATCAACACCGTATGTTGTGGCCTGTCACATTGTTTACGTGAAATCAACACAGTATGTTGTGGCCTGTCATATTCTGTTTACGTGAAATCAACAGCGTATGTTGTGGCCTGTCATTCTGTTTACGTGAAATCAACACAGTATGTTGTGGCCTGTCATTCTGTTTACGTGAAATCAACACAGTATGTTGTGTCCTGTCATATTCTGTTTACGTGAAATCAACACCGTATGTTGTGGCCTGTCATTCTGTTTACGTGAAATCAACACCGTATGTTGTGGCCTGTCACGTTCTGTTTACGTGAAATCAACACCGTATGTTGTGGCCTGTCACGTTCTGTTTACGTGAAATCAACACCGTATGTTGTGGCCTGTCACGTTCTGTTTACGTGAAATCAACACCGTATGTTGTGGCCTGTCATATTCTGTTTACGTGAAATCAACACCGTATGTTGTGGCCTGTCACGTTCTGTTTACGTGAAATCAACACAGTATGTTGTGGCCTGTCACGTTCTGTTTACGTGAAATCAACACCGTATGTTGTGTCCTGTCACGTTCTGTTTACGTGACAACCCCCACTAGTTGGCTGTGTCGGCTGGGTGGTGGCGGGTTTTAACGACACATGTATATATTTACCAGAGGTGTGGACTCGAGTCATGTGACTTGGACTCGAGTCAGACTCGAGTCATGAATTTGATGACTTGCGACTCGACTTGGACTTGCATAACAATGACTTTGTCCCACCTCTGATATTTACGCGATCTAACACCCAAAATAACCCTCTACTATGAACTTGTTAAGTTGTTGGCGAGCACCTCCGGCAGGGCCGTCACCACGCCCGGCCGCCTTTGTCTCCCCGCACCAGAGCCTCGTGTAAAGAGGCCGAGTCGACCTAGGGGAGGCCCATGCCCGGCTCAGATAATTCGTCAGCGAGGTTGGCCGCGAGTCGGAATCGAACCCGGGCTGGGTCCGGGGCTGGGTCCAGGGCTGGGTTGGTAGCGCAGCCCGCGAACTTCACCCGCGGCTCCCCGCACACAACACCCACCGCCGCCGCCACTCGCCCCGACACGTACGAAACCTACCACAGACATCAACAGCAACGACGACGACGCAAGATGACAACTTGTCACCAAGATGGAAGGAAGTTGTCGTACTTGGCGCACGCGTAAGACGCGAGCAAGGCGGGGAAGGAGGGCCACGGATTTCACAGCACGGATAGGGCGCCGCTACCTCGCACATTCCCTACAGCGGATAAGACGCCCACCACGTGACCCGCGCGGGGTGGGGGGTGCGGGGGGTGATGGGGATGCGGGGATAGGGGATAAGGGGGTGGGGGATGAGTGGGTGGGGGATGCGGGGGGTGATGGGGTGGGGGATAAGGGGCTGGGGTTTATGAGTGGGTGGGGGGTGCGGGGGATGCGGGGGATGCGGGGGATGCGGGGGGTGGGGGATGCGGGGGGTGGGGGATGCGGGGGTGGGGGATGCGGGGGGTGGGGGATGCGGGGGGTGGGGGATGCGGGGGGTGGGGGATGCGGGGGGTGGGGGATGCGGGGGGTGGGGGATGCGGGGGGTGGGGGGTGCGGGGGATGAGGGGGTGAGGGGGTGAGGGGGTGAGGGATGAGGGGGTGAGGGATGATGGGGTGAGGGATGAGGGGGTGAGGGATGAGTGGGTGGGGGGTGCGGGGGGTCGGGGATGCGGGGGGTGGGGGATGGGGGATGGGGGATGAGGGGGTGAGGGATGAGGGGGTGAGGGGGTGGGGGATGAGGGGGTGGGGGATGAGGGGGTGCGGGATGAGGGGGTGGGGGATGCGGGGGGTGGGGGATGCGGGGGTGGGGGATGCGGGGGATGGGGGGTGAGGGGGATGAGGGGGTGGGGGATGAGGGGGTGGGGGATGAGGGGGTGGGGGATGAGGGGGTGGGGGATGCGGGGGATGGGGGTGCGGGGGATGGGGGATGCGGGGGTGGGGGATGCGGGGATGGGGGGTGAGGGGGATGAGGGGGTGAGGGATGAGGGGGTGGGGGATGAGGGGGTGGGGGATGTGGGGGGTGGGGGATGCGGGGGATGGGGATGCGGGGGATGAGGGGGTGAGGGATGAGGGGGTGAGGGATGAGGGGGTGGGGGATGAGGGGGTGGGGGATGAGGGGGGTGGGGGATGAGGGGGTGAGGGATGAGGGGGTGAGGGATGGGGGGTGAGGGGGATGAGGGGGTGGGGGATGAGGGGGTGGGGGGTGAGGGGGTGGGGGGTGCGGGGGATGGGGGTGCGGGGGATGGGGGATGCGGGGGTGGGGGATGCGGGGGATGGGGGGTGAGGGGGATGAGGGGGTGAGGGATGAGGGGGGTGGGGGATGCGGGGGATGGGGGTGCGGGGGATGAGGGGGTGAGGGATGAGGGGGTGGGGGATGAGGGGGTGGGGGATGAGGGGGTGGGGGATGAGGGGGGTGGGGGATGAGGGGGTGGGGGATGAGGGGGTGAGGGATGAGGGGGTGGGGGATGAGGGGGGTGGGGGATGAGGGGGTGGGGGATGAGGGGGTGAGGGATGAGGGGGTGGGGGATGAGGGGGTGGGGGATGCGGGGGTGGGGGATGCGGGGGATGGAGGTGCGGGGGATGAGGGGGTGAGGGATGAGGGGGTGGGGGATGAGGGGGTGGGGGATGAGGGGGTGGGGGATGCGGGGGGTGGGGGATGCGGGGGGTGGGGGATGCGGGGGATGGGGGTGCGGGGGATGAGGGGGTGAGGGATGAGGGGGTGAGGGATGAGGGGGTGGGGGATGAGGGGGTGGGGGATGAGGGGGGTGGGGGATGAGGGGGTGGGGGATGAGGGGGTGAGGGATGAGGGGGGTGGGGGATGCGGGGGATGGGGGTGCGGGGGATGAGGGGGTGAGGGATGAGGGGGTGAGGGATGAGGGGGTGGGGGATGAGGGGGTGAGGGATGAGGGGGGTGGGGGATGCGGGGGGGGGGGCTAGAGAAGATTTGAGTGAATGCCGCACAGGATGTAGAGCCGAGTGGACTTATCGATGACCGGTTCCAGCAGTGTCAAGATCGACCCCCATGGTGGAGGTTCGTGAAGGACGCTGCTTCTGGGCAGTTGGAGGCAGTCGCCCTCCAACAATAGCGGAGGGCAGAGGAACTAACGCTCACAACAACGAGCGGAACGCCGAATGGCTAAAACGCATACTCTTTGGTTTTTCGGTAAAGTCACGTAGGTAAAAAACAATTAAATAACTAAATGTGGACACACTTAAGCGGTGTGCTTTCGCTAAGTTGTCCCCACCTGAAGAAGGACGCTTGTGTTGCGCCCGTAACGTAGTGATTTATTTTATTTTTATTTTTTACCTACGTCACTTTACCAAAATGTATGCGTTTTAGCCATTCCTTGCAGTCACGAAAACTTCAAATCTAGGCTAAAACGCAGATAGGTGGCACAGCGGTGAGCACAGGTATCTGCTTGTCATCTCAGTCAGTTAACCCTTAACATCTGAGACTGTCCCGTGATCTCCTGTCAGCGAGTCTTCGACACTTCACGTGGCCTCAAAATCCACCTAGCCTGGCACAAGCGCCGTTATGACATCACTGCCACTTAGTGGCGAACGGCGGTTGTTGCTGTAGTCTAGGTGGATGAGTGTGTGGTTCAATTGATGAATGGGTGTCTGAGTGGCTGAGTGGATTGTTGGGTGGTTGAGTGGGTGTGTGCCTGAGTGTATGGTTGAGTGGGTAGATGAGTGGACTGAGTGCGTGTGTGGGTCGATGGGTGGGTGGCTGAGTTAGTGAACGAGTGGTTTCAGTGCGGTGTATCACTGGAACTCTTAAGTTCGACCCCAATACCGTGGCTGCCGGTGCTGTCACACATCTCGCCCCCAGCCATCCGCCACAACGCTACAACCCTCCGGGAAGTCCTGCGAATCGATAAAAAGTCGCATTCCCATTAATCAGGACCTCAATAACGTCCCTTGTCGTCGCTTTTGGACCCCGGCACTTAACCTTCAACAATGCGCGTTCAACCCCGATGAAGCTTGGAGAGCTGAATGGAGTTCAAAAGATCTGACGAACACCTTGTGAAAGACCCAACGGGGCTCACGGTCCACCCTAAACCGCATCCACTGCACAAACCATGACAGGCAGATGCAGACACCTGATGCACAAATGGAAAAAAACTCTCCAGTGTGCGACTGTGGCTATCTAGAACAGACCATGTCAACATATTATGACCCAATGCCCGATCCACAAATACGAATGAGACATCACAGCGATACACTCCGATGCTCCTGAAGAGGTTATCTGGCTTGACCACCCGAACGTGACATTGTAGTTGTTGCCTCTGCATTCACAAGGTGACGAGATGTTAACTACCTCGCCTGGTATGCAGGCCTGGTATGCAGGAGGTCGTGGGTTCGATCCCGACCCTGATGCCTGCTGTATATTTGGAGTTTGCGTAATCTCTCCCCGTGATGGTGTGGATTTTTCTCCGGTTTCCCCCCTATACGTTTAGAATCAACATGCTGCTATAAATAAATGTCCACGTCAAAAGCCACTTGGTTGAGCTATCTTCTGTGATTCTAGATTTGAAGCTTTCGTGATTGCAAGGATTCATACTCTTAGGTTTTTTTCGGTAAAGTCACGTAGGTGAAAATAAAAATAAAATGAAAATAAATCAATTAAATCACGACGATGAATGAAGCTTGTGTTGCCTCCGAAACGTCGTGATTTAATGGATTTATTTTCATTTATTATTATTATTTTATTTTTATTTTCACCTACATGACTTTACCGGAAAAAACCTAATAACTATCATCTGTGGTTTGGTCGCTTCTGAAAAATATATAAATAGCTCAGTGGGCCTTACCTGGTAACATATTAAAAGTAGTTAAAAAATATGGGACATTTCCCATATTATCTGTGGTGTGGACACAATGATCAGAGCGTGGTTTTGTTTAGCATGTTCACCACAAGTACGCGTGCTTAATGCAGACACGATTCCTTGCCAAAGGTTTCTGTTTGAGTGTTTGCACATGCTTAACACCTATTTTATTGCCAGAAAGGGCAAAACCCATCCTCGTAAGTAGTTTCATAGTTCGACGTCAATTGTTCGAAAACAGAAGCACGAAGCGTCCCACGCGGTTGAGGCACCTCACTCAATGACGTCACTGGGGTGTCGCCCTCGCGTCCGTGGCGTGTCACGTGACGCCCCTCATCCGGGTCCCCGCGCTCCGCCCGTCACGTGACGTCCCGCCCCGCCACAGCCACCCTCGCTGTTATGGCCGCTCTGGGTGAGGCGATCCTGGGGAGCTGCTCTCTCCTTCCTCCTCCTTCTGCGCCTTCTCTTCCAACCCCGAGCCGTTCCAATCCGTATCGTGCACACGAGACGTCGCGCCCGCTCTTTTGCATTCACGCCCCGTTTGTCGCCGATGCATGCACGCACGCACACACGCACGCCTTAACGATGTCACATCCTCTAAAGCTGAACCCACCGACCTCGCCTAGTCGCCCTGCCGTGCACGGCGAGGGATTTCCCGCAGGCGTCGAGGGTTCCGTTCGGTGTAGGCCCGTGACGCTTGGTAGACGCGTAGCTGACGCAGCCGTCTCAAATAGGAGCCGTGCTTGTGTGCGCGTCGTGTTGTTTGCTGCAGAGGGTGGGGTGGGGGAAATGTGATGTGCAAGGTTTTTTGTGTGTGTTTGTGTTCTAGATGCTTCTGCATAGCAAACGGGCGCGTCTTCCCCGTCGATGCTACTGTTATGGGTTGTGCAAATTATTGTGAAATATTTACACTTTGTCGTTTTTAACAGTCCCTTCGTTCTCTCCCTGCTCTGGTTTATGGCTGACCCTTTTTTATATATAGCGTGTTGAGAACTGCTGTCATTAAGCTAAGCTGTAAATCTAAATCACATTGCACAAGTGAATGTAAACATGTAAGGGCTTTTTTGTTATTAAATTGGCCACCGTGTTGTGTCGACGACAGCGCCGAAGTTCCCCTACAGACGCAATATTTAGGCGCTCAAAAGCTCAAGTTTAACCGTTCACCTGCATCTATCTAAACGTGATGGCTGTTCGGGCGTTGACATGGCCAAGCGTTAGCGCATTTGCAGCGGTTCGTGGTGCCATTCCACAGCCGCCCTGGTTAATACTGCTTGAGTGTTAACCACATACGCGCCGTCTAATTAACAGTGGAAGTTAAAAGCCCCGTGACGTTTTCGAAAACGCGGGCCATGTGTGTTAGATTTACGGTCCGAATATGAAATATTACTCAAATGATTTAATTTGAGAACGAATTTGTTGCCCCATACTGCAAATTTTTGCAGTATGGGGGAACAAAATTCAGTTCCTGAATTGGAGAGAAATTTATACCGACAAACAGTCTGGAAACATCATAGAACAATTTTAAAAGTACTGTACTTCTAGTAAGCTGCTCATCCAAAATTATATATTTTGGAAGCATCCTGCACTAGATAGTTGGGCAGTTCCTTGATTATTTTGCATGTGGAAAGAAAGCGCTCAAATTATCTTAACTAGACCTTTAATTTTACCGGGTACGACCCACTGAGCTATACAGCTGTTTTTCAGAAGCGACCTGGTCACAAATGATAGCTCAACGAAGTGGCTTATGTGGAAAGGGATGGATGGCATTGGTATGGATTTCAGAGTTACTAATGAGTCTTTTGCACGTGTGAGGAAAGTGGGATAAATGTTAAATAATGGGGTAAAATTGCACCCGTGCTTGATGCCAAATCACAGATTAAATTTTCCTCTCAAGGATTTTGCGTGCATTGCATCCAAGAGGCAACCAATTTTGTTTCGCGATTTTTTTACACGATTACTTTCTAATGTTCTTTTGCAGGGAAAAAGAAGCCCAAGAAGGGTAAAACCGTCAGCCTGAACGACTTTCTGGCTGAAGATGCAACTGCGGGAAGTGTATTTGTGCCACCAGTTCGGCCGGTCAACTGGGCAGATGAAACTGAAGATTTTGAAGGAGAAGGTGAATTTAGGGATGTCAGATACGTAAAGTGTTTTCAGGCCCTTTTGGCTTTTTCAGATAGTATATCACATGTTGGAATACTGCTTGCAGTGTCATATTGTGACCTGAAACGGACCCATGTGAATGTCGTGCAAATACATCTAGTATATATACACTAGGTGTATAATATATTAAAATATAACTTGTACTCCATAAAAAGTAAAACATCGGAAAGATGCTGCTGTGGGGTAATGGATAGCATACTTAACTTCATATCCAGAGGTTGCCGGTTTGATCTCTCAGTACGGCAGTTGAAGCAATAGACGAGTTTCTTAAATTCACCCCCCCCCCATATCACCACAGTCGATGGGTAGGTGACACGTTTTGGGGGTAAAAGTGTGGGTATTCTACACTTCCAAAAGGTCTGGTCAGTTTGGAAGAATAGGCCAAATGTCCTCTAGCGCTCCCTCTAGTGGAGAGCCTTCTGCCAGCATTGGTGTGAGCAAGAGCTTGCAGGGGTGCACAACCTTTATTTAAGAAGTCTGAAATTGACACTGAGGCAAACTGAAACATTGAAGCAAGGTAGAGGCATAGGATGTTTATAAACGGTGTCAAGGTTTTTTTTGAATAGTTACTTTTAGTTCACTGTCTGGAATAGTTGTAATGTAAAATCTTAATACGTGGACTACAGTGTCAACGGCGTGGCCTGCTGATGATGGTGTGTACAAGCCTTCAGTGGATCGTGCACTGCTGCCCACTGCCCCACGTGCTGCCCGTGCCCCCAGTGTGGACATGGCACGACTGCCCGCCAAACCACCTTACACCGCTTTCCTTGGCAACCTGCCCTATGATGTGACCGAGGAGTCAATTTTCAAATTCTTCACTGGACTCCAGGTTTGTTCCAAGTTTTTTTTTTCTGGCAGCTTGCTTGTGTTCAGGAAGGAGTGTTCAAAATGATATTTGTTTCCTCAGCAGGAGGTTTAGCTTGGAGGAAATTACAATTGCTGATGAGTTGTTTAGGAAAATATAACTTTATTGTACCGAAATAAAGATGCACCTTTAAATAAGTGATTTATTTATTGTCTGAGAGAATATATGTATAGTAGGTATATATTAGAATCATAGCCTTTATATATGAAAACAACCAACCGGGGGTATCTTTATTCCAATTACTGGGAAATGCCTTGTGCTTATCAAGTAAAAAATAGATTATCGTTTTTTCTCCCCCAATGCAATTTTTAATACATTAAAGAAGCGACAGCACAAGAGCTCACACTAGGTCACCTCTAATGCATGTAGTTGTGTTTAAAATATCTCTGAATGTACCAATCCTCCCCACTGAGAATATAGCACTGCAATCTGGGTATTTTATATGCATTAAAAAGGAAATTCCAAATGTGAAAAGTTTTAACAGAACTCTGTTTCAGGTCAGTGCTGTACGCTTGCCACGTGAAGCCAGCAACTCTGACCGGCTCAAGGGCTTTGGGTATGCTGAATTTGATGACATTGAGTCTCTCATGAGGGCTCTGGCACTTAATGATGAAGTGAGTAATATTTTTTCAAACTTACATCAAATATGTAGAAAAAGCTGAAATTTATTACTTTTTCTTTTATTCTTATGAAAAGCACCCTACAGATATCCTTTTAAAGATGGTGCACCTTTGTTTAATATTAGTCGTGAACATTTTGCAAGTAAAATATTTATATATTTCGGATGTGGTAAATTTTTAAGATACATCCAGACATAGTATTTTTTAAGTTAAAAACATATTGCGTTATCACTGGTATAGTAATATTCTGTATATCACTCCTTGCATGTTTTCTGCATTTATAGATGTTGCGGAACAGAAGAGTAAGAGTAGATATAGCTGATCAAACACAAGGTAAACTTAATTTTTTTATTTTTACAATATTACACGATGACCCCAGAAATGCTCATAGATAAGTCCTTGGGAACTGTCGGTATGTCTGCTGCTATATGTGGTTTTTCTTCACGTGTGTGTGAATAGACCGAGATGACCGTGGAGGTTTGTCACGTGACCGGGACTGGAGCCGTGATGACAGAACAGATAATGACTGGCGGTCTCGATCCAATAACAACAACGTTGATGACTTCCCACGCCGAAACGGGGACCAATATGGAGATCGTGATCGAATGTCGAGCTGTAAGTAGCACCCAAAAACTTTTACATCCTTAGTTTTTTCAGTAATTTTACATTAATTTGGATGCTTCCACAGTGTAATGGTTAGGATGCTGGAATTTAAATTTAGAGGGCACTGGTTCTTAAATCCCAGCCATTAGTATAAATGGTTACACCACAATTTGTCGATTGGCAGGTCGACTGGGTAAAACTAAGGTACTACCACCTCTTGCAACAAGTCTGCCCATATTGGAAGTTGGGCCGAATGCCCTCTAGACCAGGGGGGGGGGGTCATCATTGGGTCTTTCCCCCTTTTCAAAGAAACTCTCCAGCGACGTTTATTTTTGACTCATTTTGGCTAGGGGTTAGCTTGTGGGCTTACCAAAACCGTGACTAAGACAAGTGCACAGTGCGGGAAAGAGGCGCGGACGGAAGTGGCAAATAAAATAATGGGCGGGCCACGCGCGGACTCACCGCTCACCTCCTGCTGTGCGGCCCGGTTCCTAACAGGCCACAGACCGGTACCGGTCCGCAGCCCGGGGTTGGGGACCCCTGCTCTAGAGGGGGTCTAATAGTGGAGACCATTCCACCAGAAGTGACGTGAACAAACAATTGCAGGGCTGAAGCTTTACGTTTGAAATTATTGACAAATGTATTTGTCCAACCAACGTGTTAATTTCCAGAAATATGTTTACGTCTTGTTTTTTCCCAGGGGGCCGAGATCGTTATGAGCCAGATCGAGAGCGATTTAGAGATCGGGAGCGCTCATTTGGGCCGCGACGAGATGTGGATCATTACCGGGACAGCCAGGACCGTTATGACGATCGTGACAGTGGTTATGATGACAGGAGGAGCAGCGATCGGGGTCAGTTATTCTCTTGACATGGCACTTGTATTTGTCGCTTAATTTTAGAACGTAGAAATAAGAATTATGCATGAAAGGTCCAAAGTTTGTAGGTTCTTGTAGTAGATCATATTGCTTGAAGATACTGCATTTGTTTTTAAAGCGGGGCAGCGGAAAAGTTTAGGCCAAATGCCCTTAGGAGGTGCTCTCTCGGGGCGCACTCGAGGGGAGACCCTTCCCCCAGCAGTGGCGGATAGTCAAAGCCAAGGCAAACATTTCTTTCATATGGATTACTACCCATTATCTTTTACATAATTTTAATAGAAGTGTTTTGTTTTACAGTATATCATGAGTGAAAATTGGGCCTGGACAAGTGTGAAGTTTCAATCAATGAAAATAAATGGCTAACCACTGGCCACTGCTGAATTTAGGTTGAACTATGTGGTACTTGAAATGCCGAAACATTTTTAAAAGGATGCAATCATTAAAATATATTAGTAATTTCGAAAATGTCATTTAGAGTAATTCAAGCATATCCTGTTAATTATTTGCACATTACGATTTGTGCGACGAGTGCACCATTGTAAACCTGCAGAGTGATCCAATGCATTTGGCAGGCTCAGACTTCAGAAGTGGACGCCGGCCGTTTGGATCTGGTTTCCGAAGGGAGAGTTATGATGACCGACATGATGACTATCGAGGAGATCGCTATGGTGACAGAAGAGAGGAGCGCTTTGAAAGGAGAGGAGATTACGGGCGGAGGGACGATTATATCAGGGAGGAGAGAGGTGAATTTTGTAATATTTTATTGCAAAACTACAAATATTTTCTTCAGCCCGATGACTTGAAAGCGGGAAACCTTTTTTACGTAATTCGCGCTCTTTTTAATGCAACAAAATAAATCCACTGTTAACATGTAAGGGCGTTATCAGCCGCCTTTATTCGGCAGGTCCTGTACAACGGCCCAAGCTCAACCTGAAGCCGCGGAGTACGCCCAAGGAGGAGGGCGTGCCGCCACCTCCTGCACCTGCCACTCAGAAACTGGCCTTCATTTTTGGTGGTGCCAAGCCGGTGGACACCGCAGCTCGTGAGAGGGAGGTGGAGGAGAGACTTAAGCGTGAACAGGAGGAGATGGAAAGGCGCCTAAGTGAACAGGGGCGCCTCGGAAAACCCGAGTGGATCCAGAGGGAGAGGTGATGTATAATATGCCTGGTATATCCATAGCCATTTAAGTACATTTGCAGGTATGTTATATTTTAAGTGGTACAACATGCATGAAATGTGTCGTTGTTTTGTGCACCAAACTATTATTTTTATTTTCTTTTGTCGTTTTAACTTTAAAGTATTTTTTCTTTGCAGAAATCTTCAATTCTTGTTTTTCATGGAAGTAGCCTGCTGCCAAAGAAGTGTTGTTTTTGCATTATTTGTACATGTGTGTGGAAAAGGCTAGATTACTTTTTTTTGCTAACCCAGTGTGCATGCATCATTGGAGGAATTGGACTCAATTAATATTGATACTTTTTTGACAATAGTTTTGATAAATTTTATTGTCTTGCTTATTTTCATTTTTGGGAAAGTTGGAGAGGCGTAACTAAATAGTTATGTAAATTTAATGTAAATGACATGAAATCCTAAATTCGTGTAGTTTGGGAAAATACATTTTGGGCTATTTTTTTCCCCATATTAAGGGACTTCTTCCATTGTTGATGCACCATTGCCATGTTCTGCTGCCTTTTTTGTCAAGAGGTTGTGCCATTCAAGCTTTTAACATTAAATGGAACAATAAAGTAATGCCCCATGGGCAGGATGATTCAAAAGAGATGAAATAGGAAAATTGATCATTATTCAGTTATAAAATAACGGTAACATATGGCCATAACATGTGGCCATTGTTACCTACCTATGCAAATGGTTGTGAGATGGTTATTGTTTATTTAAGCGGAGAGTACCGCTTGGTTGTTCCCCCATGAAGGATGGCACAATCTGCGATGCTGCTCTCATCATGCAGCTCCGGGTGCTGGGTTGGGTTTTGCACGTCTCCTTCCAGGCGCTTCTCCACCCCCCTAGCACACTAGAGGCGAGTGCTCTCTCTTTTTGTATGTATGCCCGTGAATTACAAATGAAGAGGACATTTGCCTCGTACGAGTACGTACCTCGCGGTTGTGTTGCATAGCTCTCTGATGTCTTGTTGAGTTGTACCACGTTGTTCGTCATGAGGTCTAACCTTTCGGTTCCTGAAGTTCCCGAAACGAAACATCGGACATCATGCCGAACAACACCCGGTACAACAAACATATCGGAGAGATACAGGCAGACCTCGCTTCGTGCTCAAGATGCGGTGCTGGAGAAGTGAGCGCTAATAGAATCAGCCCTAAGAGGGCTCATCATTGTATATATGGGGATGTGTTCATGACAGCATTGTTATGTATGAGCAGATGGTAAACATTTAACAAATAAAAATAATGTATTATAACATCAGTCAGTATTATGTATTATACTCACGAGTGCATTCTCCTCTCCTCCTACAAGGCAGTGGTGGGGAGGTTTCTTTTAGATGGAGCCTGAGACTGCATCCTGGTCTCACGAGTTCTCACCTGGCTAAACAAATATTGTAGTACCATTGAAAAAAAAAATCGATGATTTTTTTGGGGGCTGTGATCGTGATCACATCCTGATAATTATCGAATTTTAGGGGTTGGGGTGGTTTTTGGTTCGGAGCGTACATCGCTCTCATTGGCTGAGTGAATGTAAACAAATATGACACTAGATACGTATCCTAGACAAGCACTGCGTGTTCTCACTCGTAAGTGCTTTTTATATTTTAGGATTTTAGTTTTTTGCAATAATTTTCTCCAGGGCAAAGAGCGCGAAAAGGAATCTGCGTTCTACCGGGTAGTGCTAAGCGAGGTCTGCCTGTATTTAGCTCCTAGAGCTTTTCCCTTGTTTTTCTTGCAGTTTTTTCCATACTATTTCATAATATTCTCAACTCTCATCCGGGTTTAACCCAGAACTTTGTGGTGGACTGCCCATCTGCTGTTGTTACATCAGAGCCTAGTTGCCTTTACGTGCCGACTATTCATTGTTACTCTTGCCCAATTACACAACAATTTCTCTTGAGGGTGCTCATTTATATTGTAGTTTTCAGTTATTCAATGTTATTGTGCAGTGGATTTAGTGTCTGCCAAAGCATCGGTTATTGAACCTCTATGTATTATAGTACAATGCTAGTAATCCAGGCGATCAAGATCAGCATAAAATGTTCACTTGTGTCATGTGCCCAATGCCGATAAGACTTTGCTGCACACACTGCTTCCATTGCTGCTGAGTTTCCAGGTTTCGTTTTTCATAGTTTTTCATAATCAAGGTATTATATATGTACAATTTGATAAAAGTTGTAATTTTAATGTATCGTGAGCATACAATATTGTTTGACAATGTGTTGCTCTTAACATTCAGGCAGTGCAAGAATTGCATGGAGGGAAAGTTTATGGTTCAATGTTGGCTTGTACGTACATTTACTGAGTTTCATTGGAATTCCTTCTGTGCACGCAGAATAGGGAGCTAACATTCTAGTCTTGTTACACAAGTTTATATGGTGCTTGTGTATTCGTAGTGCTCTACCATATAAAGTACAGAGAGATATAAGACGTAATATTTTTTCCTGAAATGTTTTAATTAATTTGATGAATTACCTTTTTTGGATTAGTATTCTACCATGCTATAAAATTCATTAAGATATGAATAAAGAAATAGTATCATTAATTAATGTATTAGATAAATTGCTATTGTAGATGAGTTGTATACTGTACTGTGAAATAATGTAAGATATATATCCTGTAAAATGAAGTATAAATGCAATTTCCAGTAATATTGGTTGCTTTTATATGCAAGGCAGATTATTTTCTGCCATGCAACATAGTGAAGGACTCCTGTGTCTACATCATGGATTAATTTAATGGTTTTTACTAATGCTATGAAAAGCAGGATATTTGCCAGAGGCCTGTCATTATACACCGCAAGTCTGCACAACTATTAAATCATGAAATACAAACATTGATTTATTTGGAAGTTTAGTAAACAAAGTTGCCGTTCCCGCGTTTATTTTTGACTTGTTAATCATAATAAATCTCGCTGCTAAGCATGATGCATAATTTATAAACTGATAAAAGTAGAAAATATAATCGAACCCTAATTCACAAAAATGTCTACATGCAACAAAAATGTTTATCCTAAAATGAATCGTGTTAACATACACATTGAATACATGCCGTTGACGATAAGTATTTCGCACACGTGAAAAACACACAAAAGCTGATGGCCAAAAATGTTGAAACGTTTATTTTTAGATCTCTGAATAGACCTTATTTGAAATAAAAGTGATACTTTCATCTCCATGGTGTCAATAAACACAGTGCAGCAATTTAAAGACACTTTTATCCACATGGTGCCTTGAATCTCATTTGTAGTTTTTTTTTGGGTGGATAGTAAAACAACGTACAAACATTCTTGCAGCCGAAAGCGCTTGGAAAATTTGAAAAAGAGTTACTAAAATTTTTTTTTTATGTGCAAACAAATAAGTCACGGGGTATCTGCCCTGCTTACTATAACGGTATTCTTGTGAACGTATGGTCTCGCCTATGCTGCGTTGTCCCGGCAGACATCCCAGCTGGCGCAGCGATGACGATCGCTTGGAGCGGCGCCCCACCAGTGACACCTCGGAGACCGGCCGTTCATCTCGGGGAGCCAGTGCCACAAGCAGTGCATCTGCCAGGGGTAGGTGTGGCCCTCTCACATGACCACAGTGATGGATTGCCATTCCATTTAAGCATGTGCGAATTGAGTGACGTGTATTATTCCGTTCGCGTGGGAGACCTGAATACAAAAATGAAAAAAATGATTTTTTTATTGTTGAGTTGACTTAAAGCTATCGCACATGTTTCACTGCTCAAAGACTACACATTGCTGCTCACCCTCAACATTACAGAGGCTGCTGCACCTATTTTACCTCATACAAACACGTTTTATGGCAAACATTTTGACCATTGTCAATCTAGCTGCTTAACAAGCTACTTTGTGGGTGTTGTAATAAAAGAAGGACATGGGTTTCACGTCATATCGGATTCAGCAACAATTTGATTTGCTTTCCCTGAGTGTGAGTGGCTCTGTCATGCTGAATTCAAAATAGACATTTGCATTAAATGGTTTTACATTTATTTTGTATGATGTGGCAGGCCCACGGGTCCGTAAAGAGAGTGATGTGTCTGGAGATAATGAGGTATTTACTCGGGAAGATGGACCTCTATCACCGGCCACCCGACCCCCTCGCCAGCCAGAACAGCAACCGCAGCAATCAAGCCAGCAGAGAGAGCTGCCGCAGTTAGTGCCACAAGCGACACCACAGACGGCCGCTAAGTTGGTGCCCGCTCCACCACCCAAAGAGAATGCTTGGGTCAAGCGTTGTGGATCTGCAAGAGTTGGTCCTACTTCACCCACGCACCCTGGTGCCACCAGCGAACACCTTTCAGAACTGCCACTATGCCAGGAGAAAACACAAGCACACAAACCGGCTAACAGGTCAGCACTGTTGGCTTTATATTTCCACATTAATTAATGGTCCCATTATTGCCTTTGCATCATTTCACTTTTGGTAGTGGTCATCAGTGTCGCTGAAAGTCCTTTTTTTTATGACCTTTGGATTTTTTTTAATTTTATGTGACATTTGTGATGTTGCTGTTGGAGCTAATCGATACAAAAAATGTCATGTGAACACCTCCACAGAGTGCCGGTAATGCACGCGCGCAAGATTTTGTAAATTATTCTCAATATTGCAATTGTTTTACCGATGTCATGTTAAGAGGCGGAGATAGTTCGTGAGCCTTTATGTTTATGCATTTTATTCCAGTGTACCTTCCAACAAGATGCCTTCCACAGCAACATATTCTCGTGGAGTTGCTGCAGACAAGGACCTAAAACTATTGCCAGATGGCAGCAGGACAACCAAGCTCAACGGTTTGTATACTTAAACATGTATTCATATTGTGTAAACAATATAAACGTTCTTGAAAATGTGGTTTTATTGTTCCATATTTCATAGTTAAGGTGTACACCATGTTTATATTAATATCTTGTTCTTCAAAAAGGTGGTTTTACATTTTTTTAATTGTATAAAACTCTCCGGCCACTAGCATTATTTTATTTGGCATTTCTCCAATTGATTGGGTTGTAATTGGAATTTACTGTCACAAATTTTGAATATCTTTAAAAAGTTGAGTCTACGGCAGTATATGCATTTGTAATCTGTAAATAATCTGTTAATTATAAGTTATTGTAAGATGTACTCTTGCCCAATTATTCATGCTTTGTTTGCTGTGTCTACACTGTGCATATCCTTAAATTATTTCAGCTCCCTAAAGATAATTCATTGCTTATTAAATTTTCATTGCTTTTTTAAAGCAATTATTTTTTCGTCAAAATTAGATATTGTAATTCTTTTCAATTTGCATAAGTATTATTCAATCGACATGTCTTTGAATTTAATTTGCCAAGTGGTTGTGTTCTTGGCTGTCCTGAACAGATGATTTTGAAGGGAAGCCAGACGCCACTACTGGCCGCACAGAGAAGGCCGGAGTGCGAGCCAAGAACAACCTGAATCGTGGTAAAGGCCGAGGACGTGGCATCATTGCTGTCAAAAAAGACCCTGACAGGTTGGCTGTTTAGACACATTACTGACAACATATATGAATATGAATCCTAGCAGTCACGAAAGCTTCAAATCTAGAATGACTCAACTTCTCGCACACAAGTAAATGAGACCACACCCAAATAGTCCAATACCTTAATTGGCTACACCAATCCAGCAACGGATCTGCTGAACGTTCATCCTCCTCATCTTCCAAGTTCCTCCACTGACTCGTTCCTCCCGCCTCTTCCGTATTATCTTGCTCTACTCCACCTGCCACATCCTCTCTCCACTCTTGTAACGAAGTCATGCCAAGACCTTTAGGCCAACTCTGTTCTATGGAAGGTTGTTCCTTCTCCACAGCTGCCACTTATCTGGAATTACCTCTCCTTGACTGTCTGAGCTGCAGAGACATCTCCCCTGTTCAGGTCCAGGCTCAATGCCTTCTTCCTCTTCTTCCTCTGTAACGTTTCTGAAATGTATCTTTATTTCCAACCTACCATACCATCACCCCTTTCTCTCTATGCCTTGCAGCCCCCCTCTGAAAAAGATGATAAAAGACAAATTCGTATTGTCTTGAAAATGCTCTGGATAATCATATCCGGCCGTTGTTCATTACCTTGACATGCAGTCACATTTAGATGCTTTAGAAACCCAAATTGGAAAACATGGTTGAACAATATTTTTAGCAGTTATATTTGTGTTGTTTTAATGTTGCACATGTTACGTGGCCATGGGAATTATTGCTTTGTGCTGTTGGAAATGAGCTTGATGTGTAAACATTTCAACGAGCAGTTCGTACTTTGTTAAAGAATACAAACTGTAATTCAAATTTAATTTAAATAAGTATTGAGAGATTATTTGCAGTGGAGCTAATAAATAGCTGCTTTATCGACAGAAAGGAGAGCCGGAAAGAGAGAGAGTCTCAACTGATCGAAACAAAGAAATACGATGAGCCTGAGCCACTGGTGAGTTCTGTGCACATGCTAAATTGAGCGTCAAGAGCCAATACCAACACTTGAACCCTAGCGTGTAATCGCACCCCCACACTCTCCCGGTTTTACTCTGGTAGTATATGTATAGCTACTGTGACATTTGAAGGTTAAGCAATGTATGTAATATTTTTTTCCGTTTAAAAAAAGATGTGGCGATGTAAAAGTGTGTGTGAGGTATGCTGTATTTCATTGAAAATAAATTGAGTTGAAATCAAGATTATGCAGTTTAAAGTCACATGTGTTGTTGGGTGCTTGATTGCTTTTTTATCTTCATATTTCAGAGTTTCAGCTCTGTCAGCAAGTTTTCTGCACTGAGTGTGGATGGAGACTTGGACTATGAAGACTGAATTCCTCGCATTGTCCCACACGCACACTGATGTATGCTGTTTCTTAATGAGGTGCCACTTCATTGTTTGCTTTTTTGCGAAAGCAGCAGTCTGCAATGTGCGGGGGACTATTTCATGCATGATGTTCTGACTTGAAAACCAATGTTGTTTTCCAGTTTTCATGTCCTTGAAAGACATTTGATTACGTGAGTTTTCTCTCTCTTAATTCTTAATAGGGCAGTGTGTGCCACAGCTGTAATTTTGCTTGGCTTTGCTCGACTCCAACGGTGATGCGGTCAACTGAAAGCTGTTCGAAGACAGCGTTGAAGAGCATAATGTATCTGTTAAGAGATCCGTCATTACAAATTTAACTGCTATTCCAAGTGCATGATTTCAGCATACGTAAAACTTGCATGTTTTGTAGAAGAGCTGGCTTTTGGGCAAGACATGCTTAAAATATGAATAGATAATATATTTATTGTTGTGGTCTTGCAATCAAATGCCATAGGGGACAAAGTAGATTCTGTGGCCATGCTGTAATTATCATTAATGTCAAGCTTCAACAAACAGCAGCTATTGTCCACTAGCTAATGGTGTTAAATCACGAACAGACATGGCAATTCTTGTACAAATGTACTGTAAACTGTGCAGTCAGCAAATACCTTAATTCATTGATGCGTATATAGCCTATTGCAAAAAAACAAACTTGCAATAAATGTTTGTATTTTACCTTCGTTTCTGCTGTTGGGTTCTTGCGTTCCTACATGTCTTTTTTAATAGACCATTATTACAACAAATGTAAGCACTGTTTTGTGTTATCCGTTTTCATGAAAATCTATTTTCTTATCCAGTACTGTGCTTGCGGTCGAGTTCAAAGCAGAGCTGCCGTATTGAGTGTTACATTTGCAGGCACCACTGATTTTTATTTAATAACTTCATGCAGTTGTATTGACTCGATTTGATCCGAATGATTTTGGGAAGCAGCTCTTAACAAAATATTGATGTGCTTTTCTCCTTCTGCTCTCATATACTGTACATATAACCTAGGGTAAAGCTTTCTGATTTGGTTCAACAGGCAAATAGATAGGTGGTATTTAAATAAGGGCTATTTTCTATACATATATCATTTTGTCGACAACATTTTATGCCCTAAATTTAAGAGTACTGTGAAGAGATTTTTTGCCTTTAACATTATGTAAATTATACTGCATCGATATGCATATACAACAGAAGCTGAATATAAGCACACCCCTAACCCTATTAGAAGTTACCCTTTGCCTCCCCCCACATCAGGGTGATGCAAGGTTGTGCTACATTTGAGAACTGTGCTTGTATAAGGTGTGCTTATATCCATCCAGCTTTTGCTTTGTGAATTTACTTTTCACCTCATTAATTCAGGTCAGAGTTGACTCAGCCCATCATCCCTTCAGGTTCAGTGGAATGACTACCACCTGCTAAGAAGCAATTGGAGTGAAAATAAGAATGGTAATGCTGGAGAGAAACATGGGAATGTAGCATTTTCATCGCCGAATCGGGAACACCGGATATTTCATTTTTTATTATGCTCGTTTACCCAGGACTCAAGACTTTCATAAGGGTTCAGCAAGTTGTTTTCAGTAGGGGGCGATGTTGCTTAGTGTAATTCCAATTGAGTAATTGGCTTGTAATTTCTGAGCTGTGGGATCATTGATCAACGCCAGTTTTATTTTTTTTCATGTGAATGTGAACAACACCCATTGTACCAAAGCTCATGGGGTGATGGACTGGCTAATCTCGCATGCAGTGCCGATGCGATGTACCCTGCATCACTGGTTCATTGTCATAAAAACATCAACGAAACTGACATCTACAGACAGCTCTGACGAAGGGTGTTTTGTATTCGCGTGGCCTAACCTGGGAAAGGGGGGTGGCACGTGATGATAATGAACTAACCAATATTGCCAGAAAGGTGCTTGGAAGGGTGAGTGTTCGATGTTGGATGGCCTGGAATCCATTGTGTTCTCTACATAGCCATTCAGTTCCTTTACAGAATATAACCAGTAGAACACTGATGCCAACGGGCAGTTTAAAATCAGATTATCAATATTGGGATATAACTTGATGGATTACTTTTAGTCACAATAAATAATCATCGGTTTTCCCGTGATGGTGAAATGTACATCCATGAAAGTCAACTTAGCCAAAATGAATAGAACAGTGTTTAAATTTTAATACCGCATTGCAATGTATGTAAAATCTTCGATATTGCAGGTTTCACTTGAATTTCTCATTTTTACAATTCAGTATGGCAAAATTGCTCAGTTGGCCGCAAAGATTACGTAATATCTGCATCGCACAATGTTTTACGAATGTCACGGAGCGGTAGATCATTTTATCTTGGGACCTCTTCAGCACATTGCCCTTCATGATTCTCCGAAAGACGTATTTTTTTTAACGCACCCGAGCTCTTTAAAATCACATTTAGTCTGGGTGATTTTTCAAAAATTAACACGTTAAATGATTTGATGGACACATTAATCAAGCTCCATATATTAATTGTACAAAAAAAACCTCAATTAAAATTGAAGACATGGTTTTTATTACTAAATTAAGAATTACGTGTTAATTTATGAATGGTTTAATTACGGCTGACTTGAACGTTATTTACGTGCAGTTTGATGATCGTAAAACAAAGTATGCAGGACACGTGCTTGCATAACATTAAGGAAACATTGACATTTATTATAAATGACTTGTCGATATACATTGTTACGAGCACTTTTTTACCTCTTCAATTCAAAGCATTTAAATGGTGCTCATTAAATATCCAAAAAGTTCTGGTTATGGTCAACGCTTACAAAAATGTCGACTACCTCGGGACAAGATATCCCCAGCAAACCTATCAGATAAGCCTACCTTTTTTGGTGCACATTCACCACTGACAAAGCCGTTTAGCATACCATTAGAATTGGTATAACTGCATGCAGTTAAAGTAGCTGTAAAATGAAGTGGGCAATCCACAAAACCCAGACACTTTCAGATCAATCTCAATTACCCCTGCAGTAGGCAAAACTATTGCAGAGGTTGTTGTGAAAGAAATTGTGGACAATTTAAAGCACTACAGGCTATTGTCTTGCCATCAATTGGTTTCCCAAGCAACACGCTTTCTACAATTGTTCACGCATTGCTGCACAAACCATCGACCCTGCATCACTCGTAAGGAAGCTTGTGTGGTGGCCGTGGATCTCTTAAAAGGTATTACATCTCACATTGCATCTCGCCGGGCAGTCGTAACACTTTGCTTCACAGCTCTCAGCCGAACGCACCTGCTACCTGTGAGCAGATTCATATTATGACGGCACATGGACATAATTCCACTCTCCCAACAGTATCTGCAACAGAAGTCATTAATGCTCGTTAATTGAACCTTTTGCTTTCTCGGTGATGTCCTTGGCGGCAAACAGCCATATTTATTTGTATTCCATACACTACAATGACCGCAATACAATTTGGATTTATATAGCGTTACAATGTAACCACGTCTCAAGATTCTGTACATCTGGAGCATATTCATTTCGGACGTATATAGTTGTATAATGCGTGTCATCATATAGTCCGTCCCCAAGGATAATGACCTATCTTGCACCTGGAGTCGGCAGTCCTTCGGCATCGTATACGGTCGTTATGTTTGTTTCCTGTGATTTGTCTTGTGTCAAGCAAGACCAGCTTTTGAACGGCACACACCTTTCCACAGAGATCACACGCACTTTGATCCGGCTGAGGGTACCTCCAGATCGAAATTCACTGGTCGACTAAAACCACCGCTTCCGACCCTTGCATCCTGGTTTGTTTCTCAGTGTCTGCAAGACTCTTTGTCTCTTCTTGGTTTTTTCGGTAAAGTCACGTAGAAGGGAAGTAATAAAATAATAAAAATAAAACATAATAAAATAATTCGCCTCGACAGACCTGGTTTCACCTGAGGACGGCTGCTTGCGTTGTGGCCGAAACGTCGTGAGAATTATTTTATTATGTTTTATTTTTATTATTTTATTACTTCCCTTCTACGTGACTTTACCGAAAGAACCAAGAAGATGAATCCCTGCAGTCACGAAAGCTTTAAATCGAAACTCTTTGTCTCTCCAACTAACCGAGTAGCTTGAGCCACGCCTGCGTGCCATTGCTGTCTGTCTTAGCGAGCCTTTCCCGTGAATCTACAGCAGTTGTACATCTCAAACTTGAGTGCATACATCCTTATCGTGCGAGCGCTGACCTCTACCTCTGATTTGAGTGGTGTCCTGCCCAGCAAAGCTGGGTAATGACGACCAAAGTTGGGGCTGCATTCGTTCTTACTCGAGCAGGGACTTCTGTGTTCGTTACTCTGTCTTGCCATTTGATCCCCATCAGACTTATCGGATGTCTTTGCTGGAGATTGTTGAGTTGGTTATGTAAGCGGCGATGGTAAGGGGGTCCAAGTTTGTGAGTCATAAGGAGAGTGCTTACAACGACTGCTCTCTACACTGCACGTTGTCCTTATTGCTATGCCTGGTTTGTCCCGTATACCCTATCGAAGGCAACTGAAAGCGGATGAGGCTCTGCTTTGTCTATTTTTAATCTCTTGGTCCAGACTACGTGTCATTTGTCACTGTGCTTCCCAGATATGTGAACTTGCTGATTGAGTTAAGTTTGTTGGTTCATTTGTATCCTGGCTGCAGCTCCACTGCTCTCAGGAGCCGGTTGATGCATTACCTCAGTTTTCTCGAGGCTCAGTTATATAATGCGTATGCTGTATATATATTATGATGACATGAGACAACCATGTGTGTAAGTGCCTCTGTTTTCCGAACTTCAACTTGATAGAATCAAACAACCAAACTTCCCTGGATGTTCCTCAAAAATGCTTCTAAATTCAAGCATGCTTCCATTTCCGATGATTGGCTCCCTATGACGCTCGGATGATTTTGTCTCACCAAGGACATCGCATTTTTGGAGAGCGGCCAATAATGCACAGTCCTACCATGAAATGCCTGGAGTTTCTTCCTGATTAAAAGCTTTGTGGATCATAAGCAATCACTCTACAAGAAAGTTTCTGCTTGGATGAGTCTGTTGAGGCACGTCACCCGCTGCCTTTATATTAATACCTGCTGTCTCCCTAACAAAGGCCGCTGTAGCTAGCCCACTTTTCTACAGCTGTGGCATGTAGATAGTTTGGCAGCCGGAAAACAGAGGTAATCTACGAGATTGACAGCGTCTGCAAGATGAAGTCCCGGTGTGTGTGAGGGCCCCGCTACCGGAACTTCCACCGAGAAATGGCTCGAGATGAAGTGGACTACTCTGCAGTCCGATGATCTATATTAGTTACTCCGCCTCGCCACACAAAAGCTGACAGTATCTACAGCATCGCCTATCATCTTCTTGATCAACGGGGCTGATATGGAAGTGGATATATTTTTTTATTAATGTGCCACAAGCCTCGGCTTAAAAAAAAAGTACTACAACCGCAGCTATTTTCTCTCTGTATTGCCCAATCGGAGTGAAATTCGGAAATATACATGGGCGTAGAGACATTCACGGGCATTTAACTTGGGACAAAGTGGTCGTTGGGTACCTGGTTTAGAAACAATCGCCCGTTGCCACATTTGGGAAATGACTAAATGTCGTGAAGAGTTGTGTACGCCACTCGGAGTAATGTTCGCACTCGTACCGTCGTCAGCAGGTTCAGCGATGGTGGATCACTAAATCGGAAGCATCAGCTTTGGCAGTTTTCTCATGCTAGGGGAATACGTTAATGCCAGGCTTTAGAGGATAGTTTTTGCAGTTAATTCAATTCCAAAACAGTAACTTAAGAACGATTGTTTCTCATGAACACCTTCCATAAAGCTAAGGTTACAGGTTGTACTTTGGGGATACGTGACACGAAGTGCATCGTTAACGGCACAAAGGAGAGTTTATTTCGTCATCTTTTGCTGAAGTTGCACTCACATGAACGTATGTAGACCGTATTTCATTATTATTTATTTATAATTGCATCCCAGCCGCGTTATACAAATTATGTGAGGAGGCGAACACACATCGTTATATAACTCGCCGTCATGTTTTACATGAGTAAATTTTGTGTGTGTGTGTGCAAGCTGCTCCTCTTACAAAATGAGCAAACATTGACAGATGTTGTCTCATTGGAGCCAAAATAACTGCAGCAAGGATATCCGACAATGGTATGTGCAGGTTGACTTCAGACAACTCAGTAAATAATAATGCTTCAAAACAACTATGGGAATGAATGAAGTGGGCCAACTTTCTACAATTCCAACAAAGCTCTTTCCTTGTGACATTGAATGGCCAGTTTCTATTGCAATGGAGTAGATTGGATCATACCGCCTTTATCTGTGCCCATAAAATGAAATAGTTTAGCCCAATTCATGGACTTTTCAGAAGGCCATTTCCAAACAAGCAACGCACTTTAGGCGTATTTGTTTAGCTATGCCATTCCCATAATGCTCATTACCGATGGGCCCAACGACGAAAGTGTTTAAATGATGTACATTGGCTTGTTTTGACACGGGGATCGGGAACATAGACATTGACAAAGAACATTGCGGAGAAATATGAAAAGTACGCAAAGAAGCACGGCATTGCACTGATACCCAAAAAGAGCAACACGTGGATGGGAGAACATATTGCAAGTTGGAGACGCGACTGTTATTGAACGTTAAGAAAAGTGAATTGGGCTGCAGCAGGAGACGTCGTTTGAAGGGATGATTTCATATCCGACCGTCGAGACCAACAACGCAGAGGATGGAACACCCTCATGGTGTTGCCGGTGCTGGGTGGACTGTTCCATCGCAGGACCGTGAGAGATTGCGACGGCCTTTGGAGACCATCCAGCAGTGGATTGACCATGGCTGATGGTGATGATTAATGCCCCACAATACGACACAATATATATATTTTTAATATAATACACAGGAAAAACTCGGCTTTAAACCAATGCATATACAGAATTTATATACAAAAATTCGCAATTTTAGATGTACGCAAATGCGTTTTATTGTTATCGCACCTTTATTTTCTTACGTGTATGTTAAGAAGACAAAGGCAAATGCTATTTGGGAGCACCTATGAAGGCCGACAGCAAACAGCAAACTCGGCGTGACCAGCACCACGCCCGGACACCTTTGTATCTCCGGTGTGGATATTGACACACCGCAACAGGAATTTCTCACGTATGACTGAGTCGACCTATGGGGAGGCCCAGCCAGTACCAGCTCAGATATTCGCCACTGATGTTGGCCGTGAGCGGGAATCGAACTCAAATAGTCGCCGAGCTTGGCAGTGCAGTTTAATGGCCATTAACCTACCGCTCACCAGCGTAACAAAACACACGAACTCCACGCACTCGTCGCACGCACGCACACACACACAGATACTAAAACCACCGCTGACCAACCCGCAGCTCGTGCCTATTTTGCAGGTCACCAGCAAGTGGCGATCTCAACATCGCGAGGCGCGTGGGGGCTCCTCCGCGCGCGTCCGATGCCATCGACCCCGCGGGCTATTGAATGCGGTGGCGTTTAAACCCAGAGCGCGGGGTTTGTGTGTGTGTGGGGGGGGGTGGTACCTGGGTTAATTGCGTCTCAACACCGCCGGTCGCGTGCTCGCTCGCATCTTCATTAAAGGCCCCCACACGACGTCTTGCTCCTGGCGGCTTAACGCGTGTCCAACAGCGGCTCTCGCAAAGGCGCCGTTGCCCGGGATGACTATTAATGAGCCTTGCAAAGAGAAACAAAAAAAAGTTAAACTCGGCTTCTCCGGTGGGTTTTCTTCTCTGATTTCTGTGCACCACAGAAGTCTAAGAGTAATTATCGCGCTGGCTGGCACGCATATAAATCAGGTGATGGGCCCCCCCCCCTCCACACTTATATCGTACCTCCACCCCCACCCGCCCCCCACGTCTCTTCATTATATATTGATGCCCTCCTTATCACGTAAAACATATTGAGCCGTGAACATAACGGCCTTGACACGTGTGTCCCATAATCAGAATGGAAGTGTTTTGCGGGGTGTCCGTCTCTCTGTGTTTTCACTGCCACATCGCGGGATTCAGTGCCGCCTTCATCTCGAACATGACGATGGCAGACCGCCTGCATTAAAGACCCAGCCAGTTGTCCTTGCTCCTGCGACTACCCACCCCCCCCAAAACAAAGACACCCCCCCCCGTATAGCCTTGACAGACTGTTGGGGCAAGCACTGTGAACGAGCACCTATGAAGACCGGCACGGCACACGAGGGGGGGGGGGGTTGGGTGGCCGACACCACGCCCGGCCGACACCACGCCCGGCCGTCTTTGTCCCACCAGTGGCGATGTTTTTACACATCGCGCCGAGGTGCTTATTTGAGGCTGAGCCGACCTAGGCGAAGTCCCGGACCCGTTCAGATAATCGCCACTGGTGTTGTCCGTGAGCGGGAATCGAACTCGGGTGGCTGGCTTCGTCACAGCGACACTCTAAGCCGCCCGCCTTACAGACCTCGCCAGCCGTCCCTGCTCCTCCGACTGCCCCCCCCACCCCAAATATTCCCATTTGACTGAGTTAACGATCTTTGGGATTTCCAACACTGAAAAGTTAACATCGACCTGAGGCTCAAGGCTAATTGGCGACTTCATGGACTCGCCTGCCGCATGCGCGATGCATTCAAACGCAGCCTACGCCGGGGCCTCTATGAAACACGTGGTCGTGTCCAATGATTTAGTTGTGTGCGGTTTTTTTTCTTCTTAAAATTGTATTCTAATTGTCCTGTCGGCGTTGTGTCACGAGAATAAGTGCTCGTTTTGTAATTCTCGCCCAGCAGCAGTGCATCCACTCCGCCCGTGTTCGAGAAGGTCGGGCGGAAGGAGATACTGTACCACTTGGTCTGAAACACATGGAAGTCGCCTGTCATCCACACTAGGGGCCGCTGCAATTCGCCACACGCCCTGATCTCGAGGCATGTTCGTCATCTAAGACGTAAATATGCGTCAAATAAACGAGAAAATGACATGCGTTTTTGGCATTGTTGATTGGGTTAACATAATCAGCCTCACCTTACCATATTAATACAAAGTGTGCCGTACTTGGCCCTTCCCCTCTTCAACCATTATATATACGGAGTGGTAGCTCTTGTAATCTCTCACTTACTTGATACAGCTGTCGTGGCTGTGACGGTTCCACCTGAAGACGGAAGCTTGTGTTGCCTCCGAAACGTCGTGATTTTTATTTTATTTTACTTTTATTAATTTAAATTTTTTACCTACGTGACTTTACCGAAAAAACCTAAGAATATGAATCCTTGCAGTCACGAAAGCTTCAATTCTAGAATCAAATCGATAATTGAGAACCCGGTGTAATCATGGGTGGCTGAAACTAGGATCGAACCCGGGATCTCACTTGTGCTGCCTCAGCTCTTAGCTGATCGAGACGATCTCCTGCTCGTTCTGGATGCCGTGTACTTTGCGAACGTTTAAACCGCAGAAGCCGTTCCAGTAACCTTATCCAAAGCTGCACTAAGTTGTACGTTTTCATTAAATCGTGCCTGCGAAACAATGCGATCACTTTAAGCAATGGGATAACGCAACACATTCATCATTTTAGGCGGCACTTTGGCTCCTAGAGCCTCCAAAATGATACTCTTATCACACAACGCTTTATTGTGATAGCAGATTAGCTCCGGGTTGAAGGGTGTAAATAAATCACAGACACACTCAGGATATAAACGGATGCAGCGAGCGGCACGTCAGGATAAAATTAATCACTGCCTGACTCTCGCATCCCATGGGTGCCCCACGTCACAGCCACGACATCAAGCAGACACGCCAAGCCTGAACATGAAACAAATATAGAAGAGGCGACGTTTCGGGAAATGGCCCTTATTTACAGCACATAGGCCAGAGAGTTATCGTGGATACGAGTTGGACAGCACTCTGTAAAAACCGTGGTGTCTGGAAAGACTTATCGATGTTTTATGATTGACAGTTGTTTCCATCATCCAATGCGTCGAGTGTTTTTTGAGCATCGGATTGGGTCAGTTGGATGGGGATGGATTTCTTCTGACGCAACAAGGGTGTTTCACCACCATCAGCCCTTGGTCAATAACTGCACCTAGCACCTATTTTGGGGGCTGAGAGTGTAAGTGTGCGCACGCGTGGGTGTGCGCGCTCCTGTGCTTCGTGAAGTGACGGCGGTACAACGGCAGTCGGAAGCAGTTCGCGAGCTGCACCACGATGTCGGCGCATGCACGACACGGGGGTGGCAATCTGAATCTCCACCTAGCCTCCCCATCGCCTCCGCTAGGTTGTCACAGCCTTAAATTACGACCGGCTACGGTGTGTGAACTTCATCGTCATGCTGTTCCGGCATAATTCAGTCGGCAACCACCGCATGCCGGGTGCGACCCGGCCTCACAGCGAACCAGCCTCAATCAGCGCTCACTCACAGCGTCTGCTGCCACAACACTACTACAGCGGGGGGGATGTGTGTGCATGTCTGTGCACGCATGTGCGTGTGTGTGAGTGAGATGCACTCGAGCCGTCCAGCGCGAACTGGGGAGCACGGTGACCCGGCAAGACAGCGTGGAGTCGCAGCTGAGCCTTTGAGTGAGACAAGGACTTGAAGGGGAGATCGGCTCGTGCGGACAGAACTCGCGACCGAACCCCCAATCCCAGCCCCCCCCCCAACCACCCCCCTCCGTCGGCAACAACAACAAAAACCCCCCCGCGAGGGAGCCGATCATCTGTGGGTGAGTGGGTGGGGTTTGGGAGAGCCCGTGGTGGCAGCGGCTCTCTGCACGCCGTCCCTTCTCGTACCGCAAGCCGAAGGCAAACGCGAGCGAACAGCGGCGCAGCGAGAGCGACCGGCGCGCACGCTTCTTCCATTCACCCTCCCGCACATCCCATCCAATCATAACAGTCGTCAGTCCGGGCCGGCAGCCAGCGAGCCAGCCGGTCAGCCGGTCAGACGGTCATCAGTCCGGACAGGCAGCCAGTCAGCTAGGCAAGCCCGTCAACCAGCCAGACAGTCATCAAGTCAGCCAGCGAGCGATCCAGCCAGCGAGTCGACCAGTCAGGCAGTCCAGTGAGTTAGGCAGTCAACCAAGCAGATAGTCAAGCAAACACGTAACCAGCCGGCCAGACAGTCAACCGTCCAGACAGTCAACCGGCCAGACACGATCCGTCCCGCGGGTCAGTGAGCGAGCCCGTCAGCCAGTCAAGCACTCATCCGTCCCGCCAGCAGGGACATCCCCGCGGGTCGCGTGAAGGAGACGCGCCAGCGGTTGTGTGCGCTGAGCAGGGAAGCCGGTAAGTTCCTTATTTTGCTTGAATGCCTTGCACATCGGCAGGCTATTAATTAACGCGCCCGCGGCAGCGACGCAGCTTTGCCAGTTGTCTTGTATCGGCAGCGGGATTCTCCCTATATTTATTGATGTGAATGAGCTTTTTTTTGGTTACAAATAATCATCATCATCGCTATTGACGCGCAGTAGTTTGTTGCTCTGGCCCGCGCGTGATAGCAGCGAAAGAAGTGGAGGATGGATTTTTATTTCGAGTGGAGTTTTCGGCCGATAGCCCAGCGCCTCGCCGGATGATCTACTCACGCTATATCGCCGTGTGTTTTAGCGCTGCTGCTTCTGCTGCTTGCTGCTGCTTGCTGCTGCTTGCTCCTGCTGCGGTCACATTATTGGCTGTTTAGATTTATTTTGCGGTACGTGGGCGCGCGCGTGACTCGCAGTCGAACACGTGCGCCGCTAACTCGGCTATTGCGTTCGCCACAGTCGCACCGCGGCACTGATGCAAAACGCCCGCGCCCCGTCACTGCGATTTACGGAGTGATAAAGCCGCGTGTGTATAAAGCGGGAAATTGCCAATCGTTTGACCCGCTGTTCGCCACATGATGGATAAAGGCGCGTCTGGGTACATTTACGGTCCTGAAGGGGCCACTGCAATCCCTCGTTATCGAGGAGTCTGTGCTGGGTGGGTTGGGTGATTGCAAGGAAATGGGGGGGGGGGGGCACTGCCCGGGTGGTTGAGTGAGTTGGAGTATGATGCGCATGCACGTGTGTGTGTGTGTATGGGGAGCGGCAGCGTAGCGGTTAGCGCATTGTGCTACGAACCCGGCGACTCGAGTTCGATTGCCACTCCCGGCCAATACCAGTGACGATGATCTGAATCCCTCCTTGGCCTCTCCTAGGTCGACTCAGCCTCAAATTAGTACCTGGTGCGATGTGTAAACAGTCGGGCGTGGTTGCTGGCTACCCACCCCCTCGTGTACCGTTCCGGCCTAATAGATACTCGCTAACAGCACTTGCCCCAACAGTGTGTCAAGGCTATACGGGGAATCTTTGTCTTTGTTATGTATGTATGTATGCAGTCGCCTGCTCTTATGACAAGGCTGCTGTTTCGCAGTGATTTTATTTGGGGCATCGATGACCCACGGGAGGGGTGCTAGTGGTGTTACCGCCGTGACAGACGGCAGTGGGGAGCTCCACGTGGTGGTGGTGGTGTAGTGTCGTGCTTGCACTGAGAGCCACGAGTCATTGCCACGGCGGCCTCGTGCTTTCGCATCGCTCACTGGGCACGATTCCCGTAATTCGTAGCGACGGGAGAGCGCGCGATCTTGAACCGCAAACGGCGTGAAAGCGACGCGCACGTGCAAAGTGCCCACGGCAAACACCAACAATCACGTTCGCATTCACGCGCGTGCTCGCGTGCGCATTCACACACACACACGTGCACTCAAATGCACACGCGTGCACTAGCGCATCCATCGGCACACAGGTGCACGAGTGTGCAGTCACATAGACGCTCGTGCACTAGCGCATTCACCAGCACACACAAAGATCCCCCGTCTAGCCTTCACAGATCGTTGGGGCAAGTGCTGTTAGCGAGCACCTGTGAAGGCCGGCACGGCACACGAGGGGGTGGGTGGTCAACACCACGCCCGGCCGCCTTTGTCTCCCTAGTGGCAATGCTCATACATCACACCAGGTACTCATTTGAGGCTGAGTCGACCTAGGGGATGCCCAGGAGCGGTTCAGATAATCGTCACCGGTGTTGGCCGTGAGCGGGAATCGAATACCGGGTTGGCAGATTGATAGAGCAGCGCGCTAACCCCTACACTACCGCTCCCCACGACGTGCACTCAAACAAACACACACACACGTGCACGAGTGCATTCACATACACGTACAGTCGTGGACTCACACAGACACACACGTGCACCAGCAGCGCGCACGCACACGTGCATTCGCATAGACCAGTGGTTCGTAACCTTTACCGCAGCCTTGCATCCCTTTGGTTCTCACTCGTAAAAAAAATGTAGCGATGTGAATAAATACACACAGAGGGTTTGATGAAACAAAGTAGTTGTACTTACGTGCCCGTACTTAGTTTGTGTTTTTGATGATTTACCTTCTAAAAAAAAATCCGGATTGTCGTGCACCCCCAGAAAGGGCATCTCGCACCCCCAGGTGGCGGTGCGTGCACCCCCGGGTCAAGAAGAAGAAGAAGCAGCACCACTGGCACAGACACAGACGCAAGTGCGCGTTGTTGATTACATCAGGCCGTCTCGCGAGGTGTGTGGAATGATGCGTCACCGTATACCTTAAGAGAAGGACCATCGACCCCCACGCGGTACATTTCGCGAAACGACCCGTGCAGCATCTGTGCACTCTCGAAATGACATCAACTTCACGCGCTATATATATATTACGGGAACCCCGCAGAGACGCGCGCACCGGCGAAGGTAATATTCAGTGCCGTTAGGAATTCTCGGAAAAGCACAGAAGAGCTGGGGACACGAAATGCGCTTAAAGTTTAAATTCGGAGCCATTTTCGAGTAAAATAGCGATACAAAAACAGCGATTGTTTCAATCTGTGTCCGCAAGGATTAATTTCCTTTATGAATAGTTGTCAGGTCGCTGGTAGATTGTAGGAGGCACGTGACTATGAGGCCCACCCGGAATGAGAAATATTAGGGATGTGGTGTGCCGGGTAATGCATATTTCTTCCGTATCACTGAACCGCATAGACCCCGGCTGAAATGAATCCCTGACCGTCAGCAGTGTTCAACGTCCACGGTGGTCCAAGTTGTTTCGACCTACCATGCAGCCATCAACCACTGCACGTGCCGTCTCATTCGCGTGCCATTTGAGGATATCCCGAACACTTTGTCTGGTCTGCGGTTCGTGGCGGGAGGCCCGAAGGGCGGAGGAGTTCGATGACCTCCGGGTCTCATTGTGTGCCCGCTTCGATGAGACGCGCGCGGTTGCAGAGAGGAACACCGTCGCTCTGTCACGACCAAATTGCTTGCCGCGACATTGGAAACTTTGTTGATTGAGACGAGCGTCATTCGCGCAAATCATCTCGTGTAATAAGACGCCCCTCCTCTCGCGCCAAATCACTGCGAATTAAAATATAAGTTGGGGGGGGGGGCGCGCCTCTGGCAATCAGACCGGCGTGTGTTTTTGTGTGACAAGAGTTGTATAACTGTATTGACGGCGGTGCACAGGTTCGGGGTGCATCGCATAATCCTGACAATGCGAAGGGATGCGCCACTTAATCTCGGTGTGGGTCAGAGTTTCCACATCCGTCGCGACCCACCACCACGGCGCGTCTCCCGAGTCGACCAATTTGCGCGCCTCAGTGACGAGTAAAGTGTTTATAACGCCGCACGCGCCCTCTGGTCGATCAGCACACGGCACGCAATGCAGAGCGCTCTTATTTAAATTGAATCAGCACCCCCGCTCCATCCGTCACGCGGAACGCACGCGCGCGCACGATCCCTTGATTTGAATTGGAGCACGTGGGTCGCGTTCGGCAACCGTCGGGCGTGTGCAGCGTGGAACGACTTAATTTGCCATTGCAGCTGGGTGTTAATTAGTCAAGCGGCGGAGCGGTCGCGGTGAGCGCGCTGCAACGATTCGACTATCGGCCACGGTTGGCGGCAGTGGATTCTGCGGCGAAGTGATGTCTGAACCGGTTTCGATGACCTCGTTTTTTTTGTCCACCCGCACGCAGTAAACAGCGTGGTAAAGTATAGACACATACACCCCCACGACCAGCACGGCGCGGCGAAGACTTCATCCAGAAGTTTATTGACGGAGAGCTGTGCGTTATCACCTTTAACGTATTCTCCGGAATGAGCCGCACTGTTGCCACTGGATATAAAGCAGAGGTTCGCGATGTGTCTGACCATATTTGTATGCATTTATTGACGCCGATGACACATTTTTGTTTGCGGCTTATTTTTATGATCAGGTACAGAAATGAAGTGAACTCGAAAGTCGTTCTCGCTGGTGGGTCTTGAGCAGTGGTTCTTCTTAGCCTGGGGTGCACGCAACCCCTGGGTGTGCGAAATGCCCTTTCTGGGGGTGCGAGGCATGCCCAGATTGTTTTTGTAGACGGTAAATAATCGAAACACAAATTAAGCACGGGCGCGTAAATACAACTACTTTGTTTAATCAAACCGATGTTATTTGTTAACATTATATATATTAACAACAGCAAAAACAACCATTGTGACTTAACCGAAGGGCTGCAAGGCTGCAGTAAAGGTTACGAACCACTGGTTCTTGCTGAGTGAGGATTGGCTTGAATGTAGACGATTGAAGACAGGGACGCGGTGAGTGGGACCTTGTGATGTGGGGAACTTGCTGGAGGTTTGGGTGCTGCGGGCAGCGTGCGCGCGACGTGCCTTGTCACCGCGGTCGAGAGGCATTGCTCTTGTGCGCGCCCTCCGCGCCAGTGTTGGTTCAGCCAGGATTGGTTGTTTTCGTCACGTTCGTGGTCGTCGTCGTCGTCTTCGTAGAATGTTCGTCTCGCAAGCTCTACCTCCACAGTGTCATCCGGTCGGTTTATCGGTGAGCTCGGACATTATTTGTGTAGAAACACACATCATCTTTGGTTCTTTCGGTAAAGTCACGAAGGTATAAAATCAAATAAATCAAGGCGTTTCGGGCGCAACACAAGGGTCAGTCATCAGGTGGGAAAGCTTGGTCTGCTGCTATATACACACACACAACCAATGATCGTGATCTTTGGTCTACTTTGGTGCTCTGCAGTGTCGAATAACGTTGCCGTATTATCCTAACCTGCTCCTTAATTGAGTATCGTTAATTTCGTCTCGTTATAGTCTTGTAAATTATATTGTTTTTTGTTTTGTTCTTAACAGTTTGCACATTCCCTCCCGCAATGTCCTGTGACAGCCGCCACTGCCGACGGTCTTGCGCCGTGGTGGTTTTCGTATAAGGTTGTTTTGCTTTGCTCAATGGGGCTTCGGCAGCTGAAACAAAGTCCGGGTGACGCTGTGGTGTTTGTTTGGAGGTTGTCGTCCTCGTCACGCATTCGCGATCTTCATCCACTCGCAAGTCAACGATGACAACAACAACAGAAAACACCCCCCACTTTTTTGCGTGGAAATTTTTTGACACTTAATTGTTGTGACCGAGTTAACTCTCAGCAGCAGAATTTTGATTTAGAATGGAGGAATCCGATGAGCTATAAAGATTTTGTTTTCTTCACAGATGTCCAGTAGGGCCAGGTCAGAACGTTACAACGACAACAATACAAAAACACGACAGCAGTGCAAAGTATAGGAAAGGTAAACAGATCACTTATATATACAAATAAAACTAAACTACTGTATGTAATTTTTTTCTTATCGGGTAAAGCCCACTGGGCTATTCGCTTCTTTTTCAGAAGCCACCTGGCCACATGATAGCTCAACGAAGTGGCTTATGCGGACATTTATAGCAGCAAAATAATCTAAATAATCTTAACTCGGGCGAGCACTTCGCTGGAAGTGCGTGCCCGGTTACTTTTTTCCTGTTCCCATCTTTCCAGCGTTTGGACCATTCGCAGGTGCAGGCCGTGCTGTAGTGTTGGGCGAGCGCACGCTATTGCCCATATGTTCGTTTTAACACCGATATTGCCTGCTCTTGCTGATAACCCAGATCACTGTAAATGCGGCTGATATGAGCTAGATTTTTTTAAGCTGAGCCTGGCTGCAACTTGAATGGGAGACTGCCTTGGAATAGGCTTTGGTTGTGAGATGACCAGGGGATAGCAGTAATAGCAATAGATTATTGCATCTATTTGTGCGACTCCTTGAATGCGTGGGGTTTTCTCGAACTATTTTGGTTTCCTCCTGCATGCCACACTCGCCAATATAATTGGTCAAACATCCCCGTTGCAGGACCCTCCTGAAAACGTTTTGAGACCCGGCGAGGCTTTCCTGGGTACTTAGTATGATAACGATTAAAACTGAAACTCAAGACCTTTTCAGGAGGGCCCTGAATCGTGATGCTTCGGACAATCCGTTTATTTAAACAAGTATTTTGCTGTGGAAGGAAATCGGTACCCAGAGAAAACCCCACGAATGCAAGGGGGTTAACAACACCGACCTTGTCCACGCACATTTGGGTTCACGAACACAGTGGCTGAATTGCAATTTCCTGACCACTTAGGGGGCCAGCAGGTTTGGGAATTTCATAAAAAATCTATGATCCACCATCCCTTGCTTTCAAAGGCGGTTAGATCAAGGCGCTTCGCGCTTACCCGCACGTCAAAGTGTTAAGTCAGCCCATCGAAAAATGCAACGTGGACATGGCAGAAAGGCGAACTTATGGATTTTTGAAGGTCACTTTTTATATGCGATAAGCAATTTTCATATGTTCCTATGCTCTAGGGGTTTGCATCCTTTATATTCATGCTTAACTACCAGTGGGCCAAAGTGATTTGAATAGACGTTGTTGTTTCTCCTCTGCTCTTTGTGGTTGACGGCAATTGTTTCACATTGTGAAGAAGGTCTGTTATCGATCTAGATGTGCGTGAGAATGAATGAGAGATATAGAGATTATTCACCAACGCAGCATTAGTGGAGCAAATGTGGCAGCTGCGTCGCATCTGGAATAATTACACTCGATGCAGGATGTGACAACAAAGGCTGTCGTTACACGAGTTGACACGTGTCACCGACGCAGTTGCATGCCTTGCGATGCGTCAGTCAGCGCACAGCAATGGAACCCAACTTACTCAGGGTTTGTTAGTTCCCTGTACCCATCCCACTGCTACCAGTTGCTATATATTTTTCCAAAATATGTCAAGGTCGAGTAAAAACGTGGTTTCCCATTCCAACGAGCCCGAGGGAGTGCTGGTCTCCTGCAGAAACGCCTCGGTCATTTGTGGAAATTCCACATTGCTTAAGTAACGGTTCGTATAGATTTGAAGTTTTCGTGACTGCAGGGATCCATGCTCTTTGGTTCTTTCGGTAAAGTCACGTGGGTATAAAAATAAAATAAATTAACTCCATTAAAGAGGCACTGTTGACTTCACTCAAAGCGGGTGCACATTTATCAATCGCAGACGAATAAAGGGACCGAGTTGACCCCGGACTGAGATTTGACCTCACGACCTTTCGATTGCCATGCACACAGTCTAACCACAGTGCCACTCAAGTCACCCAGCTGGCTCAAGCATACCTCTATGCAGGTTTTTATTTAATCTGTGCCTGTCCGAATCTGTGACCCAGAAAATATACATCCGGCACACCAAATTAAATATACATTTCGCTACGGTTGTGGCTACTAGTTGCGTGCCTACTCCAATCTACCAGGGAACTGAAAAACATTGAATAGGAAATTAAGCCCTTGCTTGTATATTAAAATGAGCATTTAAGAATAAATCTGAGCTCGTGGTGAGAGTGGTTTAACAGAAGTGTAATGTAATTAATGATAATACAACTATTTTAAACAAGTTTCACTGTTACACTAACAAAAATCAGTTCCATTTAATTTTAAAAATAAAATATAATTATGGTAATGCATACTGTGCGTACATTTACAGACCGCATGATGCAAAAAAAAAAACAGTCAGTAATTAATGCACTCAGCTCAATCATATATTTCAGCTTCATGAGATATCGACGCACACACTTTTTTGGGAAAATATGAAATTATTCCATTGGTTGGTTTGGGTTCTGCTCCAGTGTTCAGAAACAGAATCCTTTATTTAGACTGGAGGAATCCGATGAGCAATGAAGCTCTTTGTCACAGTTGTTCAGTAGGGGCGAGTCAGAACGTTACAAAAACCGCCTGGAGTGCAAAGTATAGGAAAGGTAAGCAGGTCACAAAAAATAAGTAAATCAAACTAAATCCAGTATATAAGTACACATTGCAAAAGTTTCTCAATTCCTGCCGATTTTTCAACAATGAATGCAAGCTTGGGCAAGGCAGTAAAACAACAACAGCCCAGTGTTGTGTGTCCGTGCGAAAATACTTGGGGCGCATGAAGTGCATGAGGTTGGGCTCGAGCTCGCGGGAGAGTGGCCCCACTCGTTGCTGTGACAATTGCACGACGGTGGGAGACCAAATGTGCACCGTCTTGTGAGATGTTATCACGTCTGGAACCAATGTGGGACTGAAAGCCAAATGGCCGGCATCGCACCTATCCTCTTACGAGCGCAGCATTGGCGTCGCAGAGAGACTGCGAGACAAAACAAATGACATGATATTGCTATTAAGAGGCTGCGTCATTGGCTATTAACCAAAATTAAGCATTTTGCACAGCCACTCACCTCCGCAAAGAGTAGCTTAGGCTGTTCACTCGGTGCATTCGCTCTTGATTTTGCGACAATGTAATCATCAGCTTACACGGTGATATCGAAAACCCACGGGGATCTCCCCCATGTGGCCACAAAGGGGCTCCCAACGTTTCAGAAGCATCTTAAAGAAATACACAGCCACGGCTTAACTACGAAAGGACTTTAACTACCACGGTGGCGAGATATGAACTACCTCGCTTGGTAAACAGGAGGTCGTGGTCCGATTCAGAGCCCTTCATCTGTATATTTAGAATTTGCATGTTCTCCCCGTGGTCGCATGCCCTTCCCCTGCACCTCAGATGAGCACGGTTGGCTACGTACGGTGCGAAAGAAGTTCTACACACATGCATACATTTACCTATCAATATTTCGCTTTTGAAGGTTAAAACGTCGTGGTCATTATCGGCCATGATGTTTCCTCTGCTGGATGAAGGCTTCCACGTGTCATCGCCCATCCCTCACGGGCTCGCCATGCCGCGATCCATCTCCCTCCTGCACGTGGGCCGATCTCATCGCTCTATTTCTACAGTACTCACCCTCTTGGGCATCTTCCCTCCCAGACAACATAACACAATAATGAATAGTCGCAGCGCTTTGTCACTTCTCTACTGAATGTTGGTCTATATCTGTGTCACGTTAATCAACATTGCTGGTTTTGACTCCACTCTATCAAGCTGGTCAATGCAGCTCCCAGGACCGTTTCAGATATTACTCAGAATCTAAAGCAACTAACTATTGCACCACTACTCTCACGGTTTTATAGAACATATCCAGTATCTTGTATGTTTGTAAAGCTGGAGGTCAGGCGTGGTGGGGGTAAAGTGCAGGTACTTCTGCCTTGTCCAAGATGTCTGGCCAACATGGAGGAGCAGGTCAAATTCCCTACAGGGGGCGCTATAGAACTCCTTCCAGTTGAGGCCCCTTTTGCCAGCAGCGACACAAGTTGGCAATTGCAGGGCTGGACCTTTACTTTTGCCCTATATATCTCTTGTTTTAAGCCATAATGTGAGATTGGTTTCACATTTACATACCCAGTGCCGTATGCTGGAGCAAGATAATTCACACTAGCCTAAGGCGTATTCTGAATCTCTTCCACACACATACACGTGTGTATCCAGTACATGCATATACGAGGAAGGCAGCTTTCATAGTGGATGCTGCTGGGAGCTCGACTGTTAAGGCAATGTCTGAGAATAAATGACGATGATTTATTTTAATCATGACGGGATGAGTTGTCTGAAGAGTTCTCACCTTTGAGCCCAGCATATGGGAAATTTTTAAATCGCCATATGCAATGTTTAATGTGAATTCTCAGATTACTTTTCTTTAGCTTCCAGTGCAAATTGGGTTCACATCTTGACCTTTACCCATGGCACCAGAAACTAAAAATGTCAAGTCCATCTTTGCGCCGAATATGTGGTGGTGGTCATGGTTTCCATGGTAAGATTAACCCGTTCATGTAGGAAATAACCTGATTCCGAGTTTGTTCTCAAATTGTTTTTGGAAATAAATGTGTAGAAGGCACAACACAATCCACAGTAGCAGCTGTGCTACAGAAATAGCTCGATACTCTACCGCAATGCGTTTCACAGGAGACTCGTGTGACTATATGAAGACGAATTCAACCATTGCGACTGCCGATTGCCGATTCCTTGTCCCACTGACTTGAAATCCCATTGGCGAACTCTCCAGCTCAACGAATACCTCATTTCCGTGGAAGGCCAACTCGAGTTTATCCATATTTCTCCCAAAACTCTAATGGACAAATCAATTTAGAAAAGTGAAATTTCCATTATTTTCCCAACTGTTCAAGTTATCAAGCGAGCGAGTGTGTGGGGCACGGCTATCGCAGAAAAAAATTATTCCGAGTACCAAGACTTTCCCATAATTTTACTGGCGAGTAAAGCGTCATCACTGCGTTGACGGCAGAATTAAATACTACATTTAATATAATATTCATATTTCTGCCGTAATCAACATTTTTTTTTATTGTGACACGTTTGGTGATGTGTTCCGATGTAAGCGATTTAGATGAGGCCCATTAAGCGAAATTTGCCCAGAGAATTTGGGCTCCAGTCCGAAGCACCAGCCATCCCATGGTGACTAAAGGATAGGAAACATGGGGATGGGCAAACGCAACTTGAGCGCGTACCCGAGTTGTCTGGCTCATGGAGGTAGAGAAACATTGTCCAAATATCCCCATTCAGCTCCCTTCCCAAAAAGCCTTGAGATTCAGTCGGGGCTTTTGAGGGTAAATAGAAGACATTGCTATTTATGTGCAACTATATATATTTTTAAGTGGACAGGTGGCTCGGTGGTAGAGCAAGCGGCAATCGGAAATGTTGGAAGTTTAAATCGTTGTTGGAGTTTGACTCGGCCCATCGTCCCTCAGAGGTCGATACAATAGGCACCAATTTGGTTGAAGTCAACAGTGGTTGTCCTCCGGATCGACTTACCCCCAACTCACAGGCATTCAGAATTGCTGGCTCAGGGCTGTATACAGGAGATGAGCACCGCCTTCATGCTCATTTGACCAGGAAATCACTTTGACTTTTGTTTACTTAAAGAAAATAATCCACATTGTGCTATTAATTTAAATTGAGAAATGATAAACAATGATTTATGTTATCAATATGATCAATGATCTCGGGCAGTACATTGGCAATTTCACGTGCAGTATTGGGACAACGGCCTAGCAATAGCAGTGATACTTGGTTTAGGCAGTAACGAATATCCAAGTGAAAAAACGCTGGCTTCGTGTTAAACGGACGTTGGCTTTGTTCGATTCACCTGTAAGGCTCGCGTCATAGCTCTGCCTCTGATGCTCTGATGCTATGAGGCATGCACAATCTAAAGCTTCTATTGAAGAATAACGTTAAAAAATAAAACAAAAAACGACGTTATTAAATGTTGCGTGCAAACGTATAACTAGTTTGTTTATTTTATGCAATTGTTTTCTTACAACTGGTAACTATTTATACAGAATGTTCCATCGCTGTATTTTGAGTGAAAAAAAAATCTGTTTGCTGTGAGATACACATAGATTAAAAAAGTATTTTAAACCCCTAATGAATGATAACTTTTGATGCTGCCTTTGATTTCCTAAGGAAACGCGTAGGAAGCAATTCTTGCCGGGGTTAAGTTTCATAACGGCTTTGGCATTCGGCTTGAATGCTTTAATATGGAACCACGTGGATGTAGAATATTAAGCAGCGCTGGTCGGAGAAAACACATTCCCAGTGCCTTCCATCCACCAATATGAGTCGGACCGTCAAGGACACTCGGAGGCATGGGAGATGAGGATTTGCGATGGGAAATTCTGCCACGGGGAGTCCTGTACGTCGGTCTCAAGCTGGCTTCTTCACTGAGCATCTAAATTATTTGGCGATGTCGCGATGGCGGCGGCGGTGGTGCACACGCACAAATACGAAGGGGGCCATTGCCCACAATGCTATGAGGAGCAATTTCCCGAAACATCTCCCTATTACGTATTCTCCCCCCCTTTTTATTTTAAAGAGGCGCTGTTATTGACGAACGGTGTTGCGTTTTGTGTTGTGAGAGTACGATTGCTTTCTTTGTTAATTCAACTTGACAGTCCTGCAGTGGCTTATTGTACACATTAACAAAACTACTGATGTGCACGAACGTTGTTATCGTACACACAAACAATTTCATACTTTTTACACCATTTAAACGTGCTTTTCCTAAACGATAATACGAGTGCAATATGTATTACCAGAGTTATAATTGCTATTTATTTGCATGGGTAATTCTGTAACTCAGACGCTCGGTTTTAATTTCCCTTTCATTTGATTCATCACGCCCGAACCATGGCTACAGCAGCAGCAGCAGCCGCGTGCGTTCTTAGGAATGGGAAATTATGTTTTGAAATTATGAAAATAAGCCGCACACTTTATTACATTTTTGCAGATATTTGTTGGAGCAAACAAAATGCACCGTATAAAAGAAACACTTTGTAATATTGCACGATAATTTGCTGTATAACAGCACACCAAGTACCAATCTCGCACGTGAAATTGTCATGCTTTGTGTCTTAAAACACTTTGAGAATTGCTTTGAAAATCTTTATTAGTAATGCCCATCATCGGTCGTGAATTGTTAACATGAAAACAATCTATATCCTGATTGTGAATCATGACTTTGAGTGCTTTGTTCTGAAGTATTGATAATTACAATATCGATTTAAAGTCAAATTTCATAATGTATCCTCATTATAGAATATTGATTGTAAAATATTACTCATGCATTTATTATTTTGCCAAAAAAGACAACAATGACTGTAATGTCCAATAGTTAAAATTCACTATCATGATACATAATCGGACTCTATGAGCGTCAGACAGTGTGGCTAGAGTGTGAACTCAGAGAATCGCAGTTTATGAGTGCGACACAGTACAGCTGATGTGCACATGCAGTTGTGTTGTTGGAGCCATGATGTGATGGTAAAACGGGTTTCTTGACACAAATTGGACACGGCTGCCAATACCGTTTTGGCCGTGGCGATTTTGCTGGGACTGCCGCGGAGTAAACGCAGTGTAAAGTGGCGTCGGCCAAGAATCTATAATTCTTCGTTGGACGGCCACACGCGCGAGGCCTCCAGAGGGACATTGATTACCATCGCACTTGAACGTACAATGTTCACACGCTCACGTTGAAAGTTTATTTCATTGAACAAAATTAGAACTCAAGAGACCAGGATATTTTCGTTCTTTGAGAGTGACCACTGCCCCCGGCTCGCCAAAAATGACAAAAGCAAGAAAGATAACAAGTACAACAATGCAGCAAATAGACATCGGTGCAAAAAAAATAATCGTATTGTAATTAAAACCAACTCGATAAGAAACATAAACCAACCGCGTTACAGAAATCTAAAACGGCGCACAAACGTAAATTTTAAATGAAATTATTTCCTGGAACAAAATCTGCCTCGGACAAATTACTTCACAAAGAAACTGCAGTTACAGAACAACCATAATGGATTTAGGATGATTATTGCACGCGTAAATCTTGACTTAAAGCTTTCGTGATTGCAGTAATTCATATTATTTGGGTTCTTTCGGTAAAGTCACGTGGATAGGTTAAAATAAAATAACAACAACTACGACGTTTCAATCGCAAGACAAACAGTCGTCGTTTCCTGATGACGACCGCTTGAGTTGCGATCGAAACGTCGTCGTTTTTTGTTATTTTCTTTGAACCTATCATCGCGACTTTACCGAAAGACCCAAAAGAATATCGCACTGGTATATAAACAGATAAGTGAATGTGTCGAATGCAATTGCAAGTTATACAGAATCGACAGCTTAGCATCACGTTGTGATTTTAGATGGAAGAGTAACCGAGGGCATTTATAAAGCGATGGAATTCCAGGTGTGTTTAGTGCAATAATGGAGAATGAATGATAACCATTTGAATTGCTTTATTCTCTGTTACAGTGCAATTCGGCGTTGCAGAGGGGGCATTGCACAAACAACACAGGTCCCATGATGTAAAGTGCAAAATATTTTTTTTTACAAAAAAAACCTTCAAGGAGGGTATTGTGGCGGGCAAAGTCACGCGGCTGGGCATTACAATGCAATTGAAATGGACAGGGACACGTCTGATTTACATAATTGACCTCATTGAAAGTTAAACGATAAACAATGCATTCCTGGTTATGGTTCATTGTAAGAGACGTCATTGTGTTTTGCACACGTCACAGCGTGTCTTCTGCAGGATATAAATTCGCAACAGCATGCAAACAAATCCGGCAGACATTAACCGGCCTTCAATGTGTTTAATCATTGGTATTGTATGCAATTATTAGCATCCAACTTATTATTTTTCACCGCACGATATTGCAGCATTAAAATCGATGTTCATCGTGGTATTGAGCGTGCACAACTTGATGTATAATCAGGGTATGGTTTCATGGTATCCGTACAATTCATAAACAGCCATGTTCTGTTCACTGCTGGATGAACGCCTCACCACGTCGTTACCATCCGTCATAGTGCTGCGACGCGACCGTGCATCTGAGTTCTGCACGCACGTCAACCGATTTCACTGCTCCATTTCTGCGGTGTCGTCCTCTGGGGCTTTGTTTTCTTTCTTTGGCAGCCGTCCCTTCAATTGATGCGCTCTGCCCAAGCCCACGTGCTTTTGCTCATCGGTGAATATGATGTCTCTCATTTCGGTTGGTTCCTTGAGCCACGCGTTCCTCCTCCTGCCTCTGATTGCTATAAGCAACGTCATCTCTCCACGCTTCTTTCAGTACAGTACTTATGAAGTACCGTTGATGACTCTTGGACACCGTTGGTGAGGCACACGTATTTATTCCCATAAGCTGCCATGCATAACGGCTCTCTCTCTAACACCCCTACACTTATGCAGCTTCAGTACCGTTTTCTTTGTCAGTGGCCATGTTTACGATCCATTACTTTTCCATAATGACAGAGAACAATTCTGCCATGAAAGCGATGCAACGTGAAGATGGGACACGTTGTTTTCTTTCTTATATTCATCAAATACGAATATCCCAAAACACTTCGACCTGCTCTCGCTAATCTCTTTCTACGATCATTTGCATACAGGGTACACCTTCAATAAACTCCCTACGTATGCATAGTCTAATGTGTTTTCCAATTGTGTCACTCCAACAAACTGAATTTTGATTTGTCCAGTGAACGTGTTGCACTGTATATGCATTTTATTTTGCTCACTTATCTTTAGCCTGGCCCTTCAGGTACCTTTGGTAGATTCTTTAAATAATTTCTTGCCATCCACTTGTTATAATGATTCAATTCTAATCGGTCTAATTTCTCCTGCCATCCTGAACTATGTATTGAATGTTAACCATCTTGTTTTTTGCATGTAACTTATTCATAGTTCACGTGAATGGAGCAGTCACACAGTGGCTAGCACACATCACTATGAACCCAGTAACCTGGGTTTGATTCACGACCATGGCAAAAGTCAATGGCGATCGATACCCGAACCAGTCCAGGGTCCTCCGGGTTTTCCCTCCACATTCAGAAACACGCGTTTAGATTATTGTCTGGTATACATTTACACATGATAAGCTACTTCGCTGATCTATCATTTGTGGCCAGGTTGCGCCTGAAAAAGACGCTAATAGCTCAGTGGGCTTTGCCTGGGAAAATAAAACTAGACGACTTAAAATGTTTTGCTGATTTGCTTACCTTTTCTATACTTTGCACTCCGATCGTGTGTTTTGTATTTGTTTTTGTTGTTGTAACTTTCTGACCAGCCCCTCCTAGACATCTGTGAAAAAGAGCTTTATAGTTCATCGGATTCCTCCAGTATAAATAAAGATTCTGATTCTAATTGAGTCCCAGCCTCTGCTCTTCACTAACCCGCACTGGCCAGCAGCCCACGTGACGGCGTTGTTGAGGCCTTCATCTAACAGTAGATTGACGCTGGGGTGTAAATTGTCAAATCAACAGTCCCATTATGCCTTCTTGGTTCTTTTAGTAAAGTCACGTAGAAGGGACATAATAAAATAATAAAAAGAAAACATACAATTTTTTTTATTTTATCAATAATTATTTTACTTTATTATTTTATTATCTGCCTTCTACGTGACTTTACCGAAAGAACCAAGAAGATGAATCCTGCAGTCACGAAAGCTTTAAATCGAAAAAAGCCCCATTATGTATGCACGTGTGAGTGCGAATTTCTCTCATTCAAATGACGTCGGTGACCATATGCGTTGATGAACAAATAGAGAGATTAAATAAGTCCCGTGTCTTATATTTACTCGGAGGACTTATCAAAGACATTGCACACGTGCGCACAGCGATACTGAAGTGTGAGGCACGTGACAAATCCCAGCGTGTTTTAATTTGGTGGCTGGCGATATTTATACGATTTCTCCCTCCGCTCACCTGATAGGCAGCTCTGCCTTCACTGCGCATCGCCGCTGCTGCTTCCCTCCTCGTGCGTTCGATATTGTCTGCTGTGATTTGGGTGCAGTCTCTCCTGACTCCCGTCCTACTCTGCCTCAAAATCGGCTGCGGGGTAGTGTCCCATAGGAAATGGGCAGTCCACAATCATTTGCCATTCGAGTAAAGAAGAATAAAAGCCGTCTTTGCATTCCAATGTCGCAATCACGATTCTACACCTGTATTCAAGTCCCCATTGTACATATGATCAACTCTGCACCGGCGTTGATAATAATTGAGGTTATGCAGCTCCCCCCCCCCTCTCCACTCCTCTCCCTGATTCATGTCCAGTGCTGTTCGTCGATACGCACCTTGGTGATGGGTGGCGCAGTGACACCAGCACACACAGGAGGATTGGATGGCGATCTCAGCCTGATGGACGAGCTTCCTTGCATGGCTTCCTTTGCTATGGATTAAGAAGAGCTTAACGGCCTGATTGCCATCCTGGAGAAACGGCACATTATGCCAGATTCCAACCGACAAATAGGCGCTTCTTATTTAAGTATGGGATGGGGTGGGGGTGGGGGGAAATGAAAAGGCTCCGATTTCGGAATGAAATGAGTTCACCTGGTTTCATGCTGTAGTGGATCGCAGTGACCCGATGCATGCATTGTATTACCTGTTCAGTCCTTCTCGACAAGATTGTCTTAACATGCAACGCTCAACCGCGCGCCATGTAAATTAAAGCTGACAGCGTCTGCGCCTTAAAACCAGTGTGACGTGGTGGAAATATCTCAATTGCGCAAACGTATCTATGCAGGCTAAATTTTTTTTAACCACGCATGCGGGATAACAGTGGAGAATGTGTGTATCATTACACGGACAAGCATTAAACACATCCTCTGTAACAAATTAGCACGGAGCAACGCGTTTCACCGAGGTAGAACATTTCACATCGAAACACAATCAAGGCTCGTCAAAAAACGAAGGGCCTTCAACATGGAGGTTCAATATATTCTTGTCGACGAGGGAATGCTGCGGCGTTTCATATTCAAACCGTCTCGGACATGTGAGTACTGTGCAAAGGATTTGAGAGCAAATACTGCGGTTTTTCCAGGCTAAGTTTGTGATCCAATTGTCTTTTAATGGCGGTGTGATGTTATCTTCCTTGCCCGGTATATAGGAGGTCGGGGGTTCGATGCAGACTCTGACATCTGCTGTATATTTGGAGTTTGTATGTTCTCTCTCCCCGTGGTCACGTGGATTTTTTTCCGGGTCCTCCGGTTTTTTTCTCCATATTAAAAAATATGGGGTTTAGAGTGTTTAGCTGCTATAAATTTCCACGTGATAAGCCACTTCGTTGAGCGATCATTTGTGGCCAGGTCGCTTCTGAAAAAAGAGCGGTATAGCTCAGTGGGTCTTACCTGCTAAATAATTTAAAAAAATAGAAAAAAACGTCTTAAACCGGGTTGTCACGTGTCGCGAGTGGATGGTTTCATCCCGATCAGCAACAAACTGCAAGAACAAATCTCATCATGTTAAACTTGGCATGTAATTGAATTTGTCTTAAGTCCAGTTCTGCAAATAAAAACAATGATCAGGTTGACTGCCATGTGATGAGCATTTATAATTTTGCAGGGTGTGTGGAAAAGTGGACCCCGAAAGTTTGTGAATTAAAGCAAGTTCTGTGATAGCCTCCTTCTGCAAGCCCCGTTATCGGTATTAACAGGTTGATACACTGCTCTGCAATCGCTCTCATGAGCATTGTTTTGCATCTCGTGCTATGACTGAAAGAAAGTAGCGCATAACGGCAAGATAAGTGGCAGAGAGCCACAATACTGGTCGTCATGGAGAAGGCGACCGGCAGGGAATGAGCGAAGTGCCACTCAGTGGGTACTCCGAATCCCCATGTAACAAAAAAACAGCTGGTTATTTCTTGACTTATTATCACCGTCGTGTGCTCGGTCACACAAGGTCCATAACGCCTGAGATCGCGGTGTTCTCTAAACACAATGGAAGAAGACAACAATGGTTTTTGGGGATCGTCAGTTCCGTGTTATACTCTGACCCAACACAGATTTGCACAGGAAGTATGGCATCACAGATTTTCTTTGTTGTTGGGAGAACGTGATGCTGTTGTTTGCTTATGCCTCACATGTCCCCAGCTTAATTATGACGATGACAGCTATTGCTATGCCATTGCTTTTTCTGTCAGTTGTAATTAGCGTTGGGCTACAGAGATCCTAACGGCAAATGAGTGCATTGCACTAAACTGTTGAGTTGAGCAGAGTACTGTATATATTCAAGATGTGGCCTTCACAGCCTAATATATACGTGTTCCCCCGGAGTGATGAAGTCTGCTTCTTTGCAAAACTTCAAAAAATACTTTGCAGTGTCAATTTCCACCGATTCTATTCCACGACATCCAAAGTGATCAAACAAATTACTCTCAGATCAAAATCTGACCGCAATCTGAGGCAGTTGCAGCTATTGGCTCACCGCCAGGAGAATTTAGTCTTGAGAGAAAGATTGCAGTCATTAACTGGAAGACTTGAAAGCTTTCATGCAGTCGGCCAGAAAATGTTATATCGCTGGCGAAGGAGCAAATATTTCCGACGAGCCTGTCATCTGACAGTCTTCGTCTTCGCATTCCCATCTGCACGTTTCCACGTTATCATGACAGGACTATTCTCTGTTTATCGAAAAGTAAAAAAAAAGAAGTTGTTTCTAACGGCTCAAACAAGCGTTGGGTAGCAATCATGTCTGTTGGAAGGCTGAAGCCAGTGATGGACATTCCACATTACCATGGCAAGGGCCAGTTTGTCCATAGGGCAACCTATGAAAATGCTGTTAATGTCCCATAAACTCGTTCGTTCCTTCATTTCTCAGTCCGCTTGTCCTGGTGAGGGTCGTGGCTCCCATAAAGTAGTACTCTTTTTATTCACCCAAGAGAGATATAGTGCTTATTTAACCCCTGGTTAGGATATAAACTTGTGACCATTGCACCACCTGGCTGGGATATTAAATATTTATTTCCACTTAGTCTTTTGTCAAGCCACAGTTGGTTGAAGGCCTCCCTGCACACTTGGGGTTGTTTGACCATATTTCACCATGGAGGTTGGCAAAAAGGGGGGCCAGGACTGTCAGATTCTCAATCTCCCCTCTACCCCTCCCGATTATGGCAATGGTGAAACAAAGTCAATACAATCTGAGGCAATGGATTAGGAAAGCCACTATCAAGCTAACAAACATCGCATCATAGTTGCCAAAATTAGGATGTTTTAAAGACGCACAAACGTTTCAACATTTATTTTTGCTGCAGAATTTTGACTGCTAAATCATTTTGGCTCCCGCAGGAGTACAACGGTTTACGAACTGCACTGAATCCGGTGGCCAGAGTTTAATTCCTGGCCATGGCTCACATTGATGGCAAGTTTTATCTGAGCCCTCCCTTTCCAAACACAAACTGATCATCGTGGTGAAGCCTAGGTCATACAACTCCCATTATTGAAATGGAGTAGAGAGGCCTTCAGGGGCGGTTTCTTCATTAGGGCGATTGGGCGACGCACCACCAATGTCATTCAACCACAGAGTCACGCTAGCCGTCACTGTGCCTCTGAATATAGTCCAATCAGCGTCATGCTACGTTCTGTGGAGTACCGCCTCTTTTTGGGCGATTTCCCTCCAGCTGAGAATCGCCCCGAGTGGTCCCATAGACTTGCATTCAAAGATGTTTTTTTTCGAACGGGGGCGCTGCAATGCATTCTCTATGGCTTCCGGGAGGGCTCGTCCTAACGTGCTTACGTCATCATACGTGCTTACGTCATCATACGTAAGCACGTTTCATCCAACAATATAATTTGTCGCCACCTAGTGGAATCTTTAATAAAATAAACCTGAGTGGTTTGTTTTAATAGTGAGTATAGAAACTAACAAGATGTATTGTAAGAGTCACTTTATTTTTCATTAATATTAAAGAAGTGAAGTTGCCTTTACATGCTTAAGCTGTTAATTTATCCATTGCATGGGTGGACCTTATCCTTATCAATCATCCAGACATTTGCCCCCCCTGAGAGATTTTGCAGGAGCCGCCACTGGAGGCCTTTATTCAGCAGCGGATTGACAAAGGCCTAAATCTTTTAATTTATGTATGCTAGATACACAGATTGTTGATGGACAAGACTGGTAATGGAATGACAGCCAAAGGAGATAATCCTCCTGATAGATGGCTATCACAGAGATCAATTGATGGCCAGGGGGTAAGTCCATCACAGAACTGTGACGAATTGTGGCCCCATAAGGGGACTTTTCATACAGCAGTAGATAGACCATGGTTGATGATGGTGATGAGATTTAGAATGCTTATAAAAGTTACATGTAAGTATTATGACCATGAACGCAATATCAATTTGATTTCGGTCGATCGTTTCGAATGCACAAACAAAGTTCCACTCAAGATTATAAAGGGCAATTGGTGTTAGCATGGTCAACAGAGATTAACCCTGATATTTTAAAAATGCCTAACTTATTTATCCGAGCTGTTTCCACTTTGGAGACATGGGCACATTACAGTGCTAAGAGGTTGGGTGATGTGCTTGTGTACCAATCCCTAAGCAATGCCTGACCTTTGTCCGTTCATGTTCGGAATTATAAATAACTCCCTTGTCCTCTGGATTATTATATTTTTGCCAACCCATCGGATTAACGCTTTTCCTATACATTTTTAGCGTTTACCAAAGGCAGCTTTTGGCATGAATTGATTTAAGCTTTTCCCTGTGTGTGTGGCTCTGCAAGAGACTGTTCATTGTTGGCCCTAAGATTGACAAGAGGGTTAGAACATTTAATTGACATTTTCATGCTGCTTGTGTCAGGCGATGCTTTTTGGTCGCATTACAGCCCTGAAATGACTTGCTCGTGCCACTCATGGCTCAACATTCTCCACTAGAAGGAGCTCCAAAGAGCCCCTCAAAAGGCTATTTTGATCTGCTCTTCTATGGTAGCCAAGCATCTTGGAGGAGGTATGAGTAGCCACAATTTACCCCCACCACCAGATGCGACGAACTCTGGTGTGTTCCCATTTACTGTACACTGCGGGGTGGATGGAGGCATCGGGATTTGAGACGCGTCCATAGTTTCGACTGCCATGGCTGGCGAACGAACTCGACCACCTCCTGGAATGCAAGTCCAGTGTGCCAACCACTAACACCGTGGCAGCATCCCACTGGCGTCTGGTTTGTGGGGTGTTTTTATTTAGTTCAGGTAAACGTTGAAAATTTTACTTCGATTTTCAGTTGCCTCAATTATCACACGTTGATGGTGACATCGCTCAATTAGCACGGTTGGCTACATCTGGTGCAAAAGACGTTCAAGTTACATACATACATTACACTGGTCAACACACTTTTTCTGGCATAAGGTATTCCAACGGTTTAAAGGTAATTTTGGGGTGCTGATTCCAAATCTGGCATCCGTTTTTGTCTATCACATCAGGTTCTTGAGATATCAAATATTGCATTTTCAATAAAAACTGCAGAAGAAAAATATTAAATAAATGTGGATATCTACTATCCTAAAAATACAGCACCATATTTTAACACTAAAGCAGTCACTGACTCGCAACAACTTGCAATCATAAGTGACAGAGTTAATTTCGGGTAAAATAAATGAAAATGGGGTATGCCGATAGCATAAAAATGAGATGTGATAGAGCAAATCTGAGATCAGATTTGGAATCAGCACCCTGAAATTAGTCTAAAACAGCTGCAAAAGTCCAGGCCAGAAAAAAATGTTTTTTTGTTGTTGACCAGTGTTATAGCTCTGTTTGACCAATTTACCTCTGGCATGTAGTCAAGGTCAAGCAATTTTCCTTTGGGACTGTATATTTATTGTATGATGATATAATAATAATAATGTCATAGATAAAAAAATATAATTAGGCTGCACTGATTAATAAACCTGAATTCCCAAATGTGGGAGATTCTCAACGTGATTTGGGTGTGTGGGCTTGGCAAGGCTCTGCTCCTATCATGCTTTTCCTCATAGCTGCTTATTTACACCTTGGGTGCGTAATGCAAAGGGATTAAACGCTGTTCCTGGCCGTGTGCACACTCTGAATCAATTTCAGTGGGCCACAGATAGTCGGATACGATCTGTTTCTCCGCCAGCTCCAGGGCACACAGATGGCTCTCGGAGGCACCGTTCTGTCCGCAGCACCTAAGCATTTCGGGCTAATGTGACACGGCAGTGGAGGCTGATTGAGGACATTGGGCATCCAGGCCAGCCAAATCAAGCCATTAGCCGCTTGCCGCAAAGAGGCGTTGTTGCAGCCAATGGCTATAATATCTCTAATGGCTGCTTAAAATGTGTGCCCATAGCACGTCGGTTATGGTGGCATAATTAAAGTATAGCGCTGGTTAGTTTTGCACGATAGAACAATAATGGCTTTCTTTGAACATCAGCATGCATTTGAATGGGAATTGTTGCTGCCGCAGTTTTGTGTTGTTGCCTTTTTACGAATTGTTCATAATAGCCCCATTATGTCAGTGTTAAAATGTAAGAAAAAACTTGCCCAATGCTTAAAGCTATTATCAAGTTTCCCCCCCCCCCCTATTCTTTATTTTTTATTTCAGCCTGCAAATGGGCATATAATGTATTCATGGTGCTTCCATCTTAAGATTAAAATTGCTTTTCCAATATTGGGAATTTAATGAACACTCTCCTCGTAGGATTACAGAGCTTACATAGGATTAGTGCAGCTTTCTTTTAAAAGCAATGACATTAGAAAGAGCACTAACACCTCTCTTTATTGACGCTAACGTGATGAAGATTAGGTGTTTCCTTGATGGCCGCGCCGTAGCTTTTGCACGGGGCGTGGAGGGGAGTGTGCACTCACGAAACACGAAGTAATGGCTCTGAAGTAATGGCGATCGGTTGTAGTGTGTTGGAGCTGATTTTGCATTGTTATAAGGAAGATGGCCTTTGTGGGGAAATTGTTTTTTTGTGTTTATTCCATTGTATATGCGTGCCATTTTGCTCAGACAAAGATCGCCCCTCGTAGACTTCACATGCTCGTTTATAATTCGTTTATTTTGGTTAAAATTGCGTAGGTAAAATTGTATTTTTTAAAACTATAATCCCCTACGACCCGACAAAGCCAATGAAATCAAGTTGTCACTTGGACAAAACTAACCCTCGACGAAGAAATAATTATACATCGTAATTTATTAATCCTAATCTTGGTAGGGAAAGCCAAAATATAAAATGTGCCTTAACAGACTGTTGGGGCAAGTGCTGTTAACGAGCACCTGTGAAGGCCGGCACGGCGCACGAGGGGGTGGGTTGCCGGCACCACGCCTTGCTGTCTCTGTCTCAGCAGTGGAGATGTTTAGACATCGCACCAAGTACTCATTTAATGCTGAGTCGACCTAGGGGGGGCCTGGCAACTGTTCAAATATTTGCCACAGACGTTGACTGGAGCAGGAATCTAACTCGGATGGCATGGTTTGTCGCGCACTGCACTAACTACGATACTACCACTTTACCATCAATACAAAGACCCCCCCCCCCCCATAGAGCCTTAACATACCATTGGAGCAAGTGCTGTTAGTGCACGGCACACGAGGGGGTGGGTGGCCAGCACCACGCCTGACCACCTTTGTCTCCCCAGTGGTGATGTTTGCACATGGCACCAGGTACTCATTTTAGGCGGAGTCGACCTAGGGGAGGTCCTAGACCGGTTCATATGCTCATCGAACTCGGGTCGCCAGGTTTGTAGCGCAGCGCGCTAACCACTACACTACCGCACCATCATGCACATTCACACACTCACTCACCTCAAAATAAATAATGGTTTCATATTGGCTGTGACCTTGTCAAAGCAGTTCCAGCTGTACTGTACCATGCAGGCATTGTTGATGTGTGTGTGATGCATGATTGTATCATTGCCTATTAGCAATGAGTTTCAGGTTTATTTCCTTTTTTAAATCCTTTATATTAAGTTCGCGTGCTTGCTTGCTTGCTTGCGTGCTTGCTTGCTTAGGACCGTGCAAATCTTTCGGTCGTTTTTTAACCCACTTCCCGTGATCCAATCGAGCTGACATTTTCCACACAGACTCGTTGTGCCAGACAATTATTGTTCGTGAAAAAAAATTCCCAAAATGTTACACTTTTTAGGCAAAAAAAAATTATTTTACATATATTTAAATAGAACGCATTCATGGCTTTGGCTGAACGTCAGAGTGTAAGAGCCCAGAGCGTAACCCCTCCACAGGCCGTGGCGGAGTAGCGCAGTTGGTAGCGCCCTCGCTTCCCATGCCAAAGGTCGCGGGATCGATCCCCGCGTCCTCCACAGGCGAATATATTTTTAAATCCTTTATATTAAGTTCGCTTGCTTGCTTGATTGCGTGCTTGCGTGCTTGCTTTCTTGCTTACGACCGTGCAAATCTTTCGGTCGTTTTTTAACCCACTTCCCGTGATCCAATCGAGCTGACATTTTCCACACAGACTCGTTGTGCGTGACAATTAATTTTAGTGAAAATTTTTTTCCAAAATTTTACACTGTTTAGGGAATTTCTTAAAAATATTTAATTACCAATTGCTTAATGCTGGCAGACAATCATCTGACCCATAGGTGGCAGCCATCTCAAGCCAGAGGACGAGAGGACTCTAGCCGCCACGCATATAAAGGATTTAGAGTGAAAAACTTTGTTTTTACGGGTTAATTTTTTTGCATATTTGATTCAAATTTAAACAACTTTCATTGTTTTGCATTGCACTTAATGGTTTAATTACTTTAAAAATGAAAAAGTTGAAGTAAATAAAGTTCGATAAGTAAAACAATAACTTTTATAAAAGCATGATTTGTTTTTCTTGCTGTGGTTGTCCCACCTGATGACGATTGCTTGTGTTGCGATCGAAACATCATGATCTATTATTTTTCTACCGACGTGACTTTACCGAAAGAACCAAAGAGTATGGATTCCTGCAGTCACGAAAGCTTCAAATCAAGCATGAATTGTTAAATTAATCAATCAAAAGTGACATGTGACAGAGCAATGAGGGGAAAATGTGGACGTGACTCTGGATAGGTGACGCGATTTGCCTTGATGACACACTTTGTATCCATTTCAAACAAAAATGTTTTCAGATCTATCAAACAAAATTCATAACTAGGCCACAGGAACCAAAAGTGTTACCACTGCACCAACCTCCCCGATATTTTTTCCAACCATTTTTGTTCCTGCGAAACAAGTTTTTGTATTGCTCATTTGACAGCCTCAGCAGCACCTCCCCAATGGACACCTTCAACATATACATATGTAGATTTGACCGTGCTGTATACTGGCACATCTGAAGCAGAGGATCTACAACAATATCTCTTGACTGTGCTTGGCCATAAAATGAGGGAAACGAAGCAAACGATCACATTTACATCAGGAAGAGTCTGTGATAAGGCATGCCAGCGCGCCATATGTAAAACTGGTTTGCCTAGTTGCCTGTAATCTGCAATTCTCTTACATCGTGATGGAAATTATTTTCACTGAGATGGTGCAGAGCTTAGAAACATTAACCTATTGGAATGATATGCATTTTCACTAGCTCTGGATTCGGTGTTGTGTAAGGGAAATGAAGTAAAAAAAACATATATTTGACATCACCCTTATTTTAGCAACATTTAATAAAGCCACTTTTTAGAATATGAAAGGATGACTTCAGAGCAACATTTTGTTGACCAAAACAGAGGTAATATGTTGTAAGTCTATTCTATGACAGATGGTTGAAACTAATGTAATGTAAACCTGCTTTCGTGCACTGAATTGTGTTGCCTTTGAGTTATAAACATTCATCTGTGTTTGGCTCAACATAAATATAAATTTTCTACCGCAGCAGCGTAACTCAATGAGGTATTGGGACAGAAATACAATGTCCAAATTAATAAAAAAAAAATCAACAAAAGAAATCCAACAACTCTCAGCACAGGTCTATTACTATATATTTTATATAGACGCTAGGCAATGTATTAATATTTATGACTTGTGAAATGTGATGGGAAGTTAATTTCCTGGCTACACAAAACAAATGGTGAATTGTCGTATTGACAGTAAGCAGGGCTTAATATATCTGTTGTTTGTTGCTGTGAATATTTGACATTTTCTGGCAGCAGATGGGAGGCATCCATTGTAACACTTGCAACACTTACGCACAATTCATGGCACCTATCTAGCGCAACGGCTTTTTTTTTTTATTCGAGACGCGGCCTTCAAAAGGTGTCCCAATGATATTCTCATGGTGGTAGGACACTGATTCAAGCATTAATTACATTCCGGTGTGCACATGCAAAGATCCAGAGCCCTGGTGAACCACATACACCTTTTGAGAATTGTACTTGAAGATACAAGCACGGGCGACTTCAGATGAATTTCAAACTTGAGCTCAGGTCAATGTTAACATGCACTTATTCCATCATGCCAGGAATGTAAATTCTGCCATGAATTGGATATTTTCAGCTCACTAGTGTCAGTAATTCTAATTCATGTCAGTGTCGTGAACACTGTGGAGAAAATTATATATCCATGGACTTGGTATAGTCATGAATTTGAATTTTTTGGCACCATGACTCTCACTCAAATCAATAGATGATGCCAACCCAGGGGTCCGTTCAAGCAAATGAAAGTGGATGAAGATTAAAATGATTATACCAATTCAATTGACATTCCTAAGTCACTTGGTGTTAGGCTAAGTCACCCTAACACACCATGGGCAATGTACTGAAGTTATCATAAGACGTACAAAATAAACATCTTAAAATAACAGAATACAGGTAGCCTGGAGAGAATGTTTTTACTTGAAGTAACCTGTTCACGTGACGTCAAGGGATTGTACAAATGGCTGCCAACAAGTAAAACAAGTAAACCCGTAAAAACAAAGTTTTTCACTATAAATCCTTTATATGCGTGGCGGCTAGAGTCCTCTCGTCCTCTGGCTTGAGATGGCTGCCACCTTTGGGTCAGATGATTGCCTGGCAGCATTAAGCAATTGGTAATTAAATCTAAAAAAAATTTTCCTAAAAAGTGTAAAATTTAGGCAAAATTTTTTTACGAAAATTTATTGTCACGCACAACGAGTCTGTGTGGAAAATGTCAGCTCGATTGGATCACGGGAAGTGGGTTAAAAAACGACCGAAAGATTTGCACGGTCGTAAGCACGCAAGCAAGCAAGCGAACTTAATATAAAGGATTTTAAAAAAAAGTAATATGTTCACACGATGGCATACTAGTGTTCATTTTGTTGTTGCCTACATGTCATCGGATAGGTGACCGGGTGGTTTACGTGCATCACATCTCACGGATGATCAGAGAGGAAATACCTCCTGAGTCACCTTTCCTCATCCATTCATAATCATGGCTGTATTTTTTGAAAGTAGTTTTTGCGGTTTGTAGAGCTCCATTTCTCCTGATGGACCGTGAGGGATCATCCCAGGATTGAGGGGAAGGGTGATGATTACAAGTGCTGTGGCAGGAATGGGTAATGCTAATGCTCGCGATTGATCGGGGGGGTGGGTGGGGGGTCCGGAACACTCTCCCCACACCCTGGCAAGCCCTTTATAGTTAGCGCTGATGAATGACACAGTTCAAGAGTCAAAATGCGTGTTCAAGCACCAAGCAGGAAGTTGTGCAGTATTTTGTGCCCTATTTATGGACAACATAAATAACAATTAATCCTCCTTAATGAGTTTTTTTTGCTCCGGTGCACTCGGGCTATCGTCAATGGGAAGCCCGCGAGAAGAGGCTAAAGACCAGGACAATAATTACGTCGCTCCCAGCAGTGACGAAGGGATACACTGGGTCTTACGCTACTGGTGCGGATAAATGTTGACAATTGCTGATAAACTTTACGGAGCTGCACAAATTGTAAATAGAATGCAAATGACTTAAATCCCGAGGCCATGATGGTTCAATGGTGTTGTGTTTTCTCCTATTTATTCCCATGAAATAAAAGACATTGAAAACAAATACTGCTTTGGAGCAAAGTGATTTAAGTCAACCCCCCTTTTCATTGTTGTTTGTCAGACGATAATTTCATGAACGCAAGCTAAAACACATTGTAAAGATTCATTTAAAAAAACAGGCTTAATGAAACATTAAACTGCCATTTAAAGGCGGAAAATTTAAATGGTGGAATACAGTATTTTTATAACTTGTTTTTCTAAATTGCTCTTAGTTGCTTAAATACCCCATCATTGAATGTGCAGTGATGTATGCACTGCAATTTGATGACCTCGAATCATATGCAACAAACAATATATTCATGTTTTCTTTTATTTGGATTAAGCTTAAATCCAGAGTAATGCATAGTATGCTTGGCCAATTATGAATGTTTAAATGGTGCTCAAATCTAAATTTTTATTTCAGTTACATGTGCAGTGGCAGTGCAGTCATTTGCACTGTGGACCTGAGGACTGAGCTCGATTCCCATCATGGCTAAAATGAGAAGTGAGTGACGTGTAAAATAATTCCCATGTTTGACCCCTTAACCACCAATTGGCACTGACCCGCTTGATGAAATATGGTCAAACAACCTCATGACTGACACAGCATGGCGAGACCTCCATTGAGCAGTTAGTTGATTGATAAATGGCTATACATCATGATTATTATTATTATTTAATATAATGGAATGCAATGCGTTTCATCACAATGCTAGACATGATCTACTAGGTGCAGGGAGGCGGGGGAAGTGCTGATGGGTAGAGTGAGATCTCCGTGTGGGCTCGAACGCTGGAATTGCTTTAAATTTGACTTGCGACGATGATGATGGCGACGTTTAATCACGACATTTTGAATGATTGTGATGTGTGATGCATGAGCTGTATTCCTTAATGAAAATGATCTCATTTCCCATGCTGGTATTGTCTGAGCACCAACCAGTCATTAGTTCTATATTACGTGCTTGATTGGGTGCTGGATAAGTGATTTATTGGACACTGGGCTGAAACAGGTGTTTTGAAATGATTACTGGTAAGCCTCATGTGCACAATAGTTTATGCTCACAACATCGTATTCACACCACACGCAGAGAGCACTGTACATCAAACCATCATTTAAATGTGTCAAGTGAAAAAGGTTACATACAAATTAATTACACTTAAAGTGAAATTATATTGCGCAAGATTAAGCCGATATGATGTGGTAGCATCGGTAGAATGTGAACTATCTTTGAGAAAACAAAGCCGAAAAGATAATGGCATCTGCACTGTGAAATTTCTTGCAATGCCAATTTAACGAATATGTAATTTTGAACGTATTTGTATTTTGGATAGCATTCGTTTTTAGAAAATGTGCCGTTAGTACATTTATCAATCGTACATTCATTATGTTAAGTAGCCATACATTCGGATATAGCCACAATCGGATGGATAAGTACAAGCACCACAAACACGTCAAACAAGTAAAAGTAACCACAGTACATTCCGAATACGACTTAAAAACACAGATCATCAAACCACACGCAAACGCTTGTGCATCGTTTCGCTGTGCATGAGATTCCCACGTTGATTTGATGTACATTGCACCAAGACATTTAGGCCAAGTAAAAATGTTGCCCTGGGCTAAGCTGAAGTTGGCTTAACATGAATCAGCTACTGCCCTAAGCCTTTGCTCGATAGCACCGAGTCGACCACCCGAGCAGATTTGATTTTGGTGCTGGGCAATTCCAATCCAAACCAAAGCTGCCCATGGCTTATCGCTCACCAATGCTGGCAGCTCTAAGGGGACTGTTTCTTCGCTGGTGGTGCCACGTATGAGTGGCAAAAAAATAAACCAGAGTAGACTGTTGGAAGTAGGACATATCACTGTACTTGAAGAGGGGGATAACGACATGTAATTGCATTGTTTGAGTGGTGTTTTAATATGCGACGGACACAATCCAGGACTTTTAAGGCTTACGGATATCCTATGGCAGCTATCGAAAAAAAGAGGACAATCCTGGAAAAAAACGTAACAGGTGGCAACCCTAACCTTCATTCGAGGATGCTGTTTGGGCGTAGAAGCTACTGGGTCCTGTTGTCGCAAACTGGAGCAAGTGTGCCAAAACAACGAATTGTATTTATTTTGGTTTTTCACTCTCACTGGAGCATGCTGATCCTGCGTGTATGTGAAATGTGTCTGTGTGGGGAGCGGGGGTGTAGCGATAGCGTGCTGCGCTCCGAACCCGGCGACCCGAATTTGATTCCCGCTTACGGCCAACACCAGTGAAGATTATGTGAATCCCTCCTGGGCCTCTCCTAGGTCGACTCGGCCTCAAATTAGTACCTGGTGCGATGTGTAAACATTGCCACTGGGGAGACAAAGGCAGCCGGGCGTGGTGCTGGCCACTCACTCCCTCGTGTGCCGTGCCGGCCTTCATAGGTGCTGCTTGCTAACAGCACTTGCCCCAACAGTCTGTTAAAGCTATACGGGGGTAGAGCGGTGGAACGGTGGTTTGGCTCATCTGCGTGTGGTTCCCTCGCGATGGGTGAAGTCAGTGGCGAGGTGATATCTAAAACGGTGCAGGGTGTTCCACCTTCACCAACCCACACTGATCCAGTGAGTGAAGTGTGGTCAAACATCCCTCATCACTGGTACGGCAATGGCAGGCCTTCATTTAACAGTGGATTGCTAAAGGGTTGTAAGCGATTCAACAATATTATTCAGTATAATTATATCATACCTACTAGATAGAAGCTTCCACCTGTGTACGAATCTAAAATATTTTTTGACAACGAAAAACACCAAACGGTTATTTCTACGCGTCATATTGAAAGAATTCCGTGTTGTCATCGAAACGTCGCACCAAAACTCACCGTTTTCTTGATCGATGCAAAGCGCCCTGTGTTTTGTCGCATCCGTTTTTTTGGGGGCTCTGTTGCGTTCCAGTCGGCGGCTGTGAGTGATGATGCCCCCCCCCCCCCTGTGGTGGAACAGTGGTGCAGCGGGGGGGCATTTTGTGCTCGTGTGGTCGCGCTAGGCCTTGGCAAGGTAAGGTAATTTACCCCTTTTACCGGGTAAAAGGGTAAAGGTGTCGACATGCCAAGGGTAAAGGGTAGGGTAAAGGTAGGCTCGTTGCTTTTTACCTTTTACCTTACCTGCTAAAGGGTAAAAGGTAGGGTAGAGTGATTGTATTGTGCTAAGGTAAAAGGTAGGGTAAAGGTAGGCTCTGTTTTTTTACACTTTTACCTTACTTGCCGTCATCTCAAAATGTTTAAAAAAAGAATATCCCACCCCAGTTGACGTACATTTTAATCGGCGGCTAAAAATCAAACACTCAAGTGAAAATGACCACGTTAAACGTTGCACTGAAAGGATGAACTGTGTTCCATGTAAACGATACTGGACTTGCAGGTACATTCCTTTCTTAGAAAGGAAATGTGAGAGCTTTTGAGGGTGGCGTTTTAAATGCTGCTACGTTGAGTCCCCCCCTCCATGTTTCGTGAAAAAAGGTGCACAAATTTGAGGAATATGGAAACGCTGTGCGCACCAAGATGTTGTACGGCTGAAAAGTTTGGAATGTGCGAACCTTTCGTATGGAATGAAGCCATGCTGTCAGGTTGGTGTATTCAATGAAAGAGTACTCAATCTTGAGTACTCTACTCAATCTGTTAGCAATGTGTATCGTACCCACATTTGACTACAGTATTATTATTTGCTGCACACCCTTTACATTCTGATTCTGATTACCAGTTGCGTTTTCGCGTGGAAAGGTTTGAATAGTCTGTACATCCTTATTTGACACGAACATTCATGGCCAACCAAACTAATTCCTGGCACCGGCTCAACACATTCTGGCACACTGCAATAATATCGAGGCAGCAGTCAGATATGTTTCCCCTTGGGATCAAATGGAAGACATAAATTATAGTTACGGTAAAGGTTTGGGATGTGTCAACTTACTTCTGATCGCTGATCTTGATAACATGTTGTGGGTATAAATAGATCTGTGATATACCAACTTTGTTAAACTGGACTCTAATGATTTTGTGAATAGGGAGTCGCATTGTGTTTAAGTGCTGTATTTTTTTTTCTGTGGCTGCTATTGCTGGCAATTTGCAGCCATGCATATTTATTAAAACCTTGCCTCCTTTCGCAGTTCACATATACCGCACACAATTATATATTAGAGTAATTACATTTTAATTGAACTTGCTTCAAGGCATTTGTTTATTAAAATTGTCTTAATTGCTAAGTAAGATTTGTTGGTATGAATATGGTGATTGCATACCAATCCACGACTCTTCTACGGTGCAATAAAATGCATTGTTGGATTGTATTTCATGCTCGCACATCGAAGCTTCTTGCCTACACTGACCCTCACTAACTAGCGTGGGGAAGTATGGTCAAAAACACTCCCACGACTCATACGGCGTGGGAAGGCCATCATCCGGCAATGGGTTGTTTAGAATTACTGTCAGAAATTATGACATTTTGATTTAAAGCTGCCGTGACTGCAGGGATTCATATTCTTGGTTCTTTCGGTAAAGTCACGTAGAAGAAAATTTTATTATTTATTATTTCCCTTCTACGTGACTTTACCGAAAGAACCAAGAATATAAATTATTACATGTTTAAAACGTTCAATCATTTACCTCTGCAGATCTCCTTGCCTTGAAACTCATCCTATTTGTCTTTTATCGAGTTCTTTATGCAATCTCAGTGTGCTTGTTCCATATTTAAAATATATATAAAAATAAAATATTTTATTTATTATGGCTTTAGTTTGGGATAGCTTGAATGACTGCGCCAGTTTCCACTTCACTCAAAACACCTTTCTCATCGTCTACAAAGGTCAGGGCACATTTGACCCCTTACCCATTGTGCGTGGTTATTGGTATAAATACAAATTTTTTTTTTAATCCGCTTATTCTCATGAGTGGTTGGTTTATAAATTGACCGTGATTCTGCTCCCAATGATCTTCAAGAACTCCTTGTGTCGATGTGTTTTAAGATGCGAGGCTTATGGGCTCTCAATTCTTCACATCGGTTGTCTCTCACCTCGCTTTTAAGTTACATTATTAATTTCTAATTATCATTATTGTCCATTTGTTTTGTATCACGTTGGAGAATTACATCTAATTTACATTAACTTTCGCTGCTCTTATTTATTTTGCGTTAACTTTTAATTTACTGTAGTTTGTTTGTTTCAATAATCAGAAGCATTTTGGATGATCCAAAATTTAATTTGGCAGCTTCTTTTTTATGATTACTAAGTAAACTGTATGGAATCAACGCAGATTTAAATCAAGAGATAACACACCGCGATGAGCAGAAAGCTAAATTAGCAAGCATCTGTCATGTCCTATGAAGAGCGCTCTTAGTAATTTATTTTTGATGTTTCTGTCATCACTTGTGTGTGTGTGTGCAATGCTACAATCCCGATGACATCGGTTCAATTCCTGGCCACGGTTAATGTCAGTGGCAAGTAATATCTTAACCGGTCCTGGGCCTAACCTAGGTCGACTCAGCCTCAAATGAGTACCTGGTGCGGTGTGTAAACATCGCCACTAGGGAGACAAAGGCGGCCGGGCGTGGTGTTGGCCACACCACCACCACCACCTCGTGCACCACGACAGCCTTAATAGGTGCTCGCTAACATCATTTTCCCTCCAACAGCTTGTGTAGGCCATAGGAGGGGATCTTTGTATTTGTGTCTGTGTGCACGAGTGTATGATTGCTTGACTGTGTGTGTGTGTGAGGAGCGGTGGTGTAGCGGTTAGCGCGCTGCGCTACAAAACTGGCGACCCGGGTTCGATTCCCGCTCACGGCCAACACCAGTGACGATTATCTGAACAGGTCCTAGGTCGACTCAGCCTCAAATTAGTACCTGGTGCGGTGTGTAAACATCGCCACTAGGGAGACAAAGGCGCCCGGGCGTGGTGTTGGCCACCCACCCCCTCGTGTGCCGTGCCGGCCTTTATCGGTGCTCGCTAACAGCACTTGCCCCTACAGTCTGTCAAGGCTATACGGGGGATCTTTGTCTTTGTGCGCACACACACATTGGGGTAAACGTAGCCTTAATTCAGAGCTGGTTCTGCGGCTCATATATCAGTGCAGCATGGCACTCCATCATTGCCTGGCCAGAAATAATGACACAGCTTGGAGATGGAGCCATGGGGTGGGACAGAGACGTGGTGACGCTGCGATTTATCGACGCTCGCACGGCGCGTTGTGTTTGTGCCATTTCTTCTGGGTGGTGCACGTGTCACAATGTCCAGGCTCGGGTCACGGCTGGTTTTGAGCGATGGCTATGGGGGAGGCTAAGTTGCGTCGTGGTGGACAATGGATGGAGCTCATTCATGCAGATGAGATGTTCTTCGTGAAACACTCGCTACAGGTGGTCAAAATAAAATTTCAAAATCGTCACTCTTGGGTGAAAACATTGTTGACAGTACTTGTGCGTTGACGCTTTCATATCGCGCATTAATCGATAAGCACAACATGATATGCAACATATTTCGGACACGTTTATATTTTTTGTGGTTGGTATTTGTATATTTCCTTCTGTAGTGCTTCATGTGTACAGATACATTCCCAAGAGTGTATTTAAAACGTGTCATTGCTAAACATTCAGCCGTCTAAATGAGAGCTAAAGAGCATCAAGTTTGTGCAATTTTGGAGACTTCGGCAGTATAGAGCTATTTGCGAGCATCCAGATGTGTTCTTGTGAGCTTGAGATTGTGTTTATTCATACCGTACAGTATCTTCTTGTTATTCGCGAGGGATACATTCCAGAGATGCTCTTGATAGCAATAGTTAGTGGATAATGATATTGGCATACGAATATCGTACGCGCAACATCTGCAAATGCTTCTAAAGCTTCGAGAAGTTTTTTCTATATCTCTGTCATCTCTATCGTATCACTTTCTCTCCCATCACTTTATCTCTAATCACTTTCTCTCCCATCACTTTCTCTCCCATCACTTTATCTCTAATCACTTTCTCTCCCATCACTTTATCTCTAATCACTTTCTCTCCCATCACTTTCTCTCCCATCACTTTATCTCTAATCACTTGATCATTCATCACTTTATCATTCATCACTTGATCACTCATCACGTTCTTTCTTTCTCTCTCGAAGCAGTCGTGTAGAGTTCCAGATGCGATTCACATGTAGCCAAAATTGCGGAAAGCAAGTTTGTAAATAACGAGGGAATACGGCAGTATTCACAAACACCACGTAGTCAAGTGATCAATGCAGGACAACAGCAACTACATTCAATACACATAGCCTATATATACTGGTTTTCTGGCAGGAAGGGGCCATACAATACTCCATGTTGCTGTTTCGTCAATAACAGATTACTGCAGTGCGTAATGTCCTAATCTGATTTCTGCACATGCTGATTAATGAAGTGCTCTTGCCTCGCTCCATAATAAAATTTGGAGGTTTCGTATCTGACCATGACTCCAATTGCCTGCCTTGCCGAAAGCCCATTCCAAGGGTGTCTGGCCATCTGCGAATGACCGCATGCTTTCCCCGTTTGCGTGTTTGCTGTTATGGGAGTAGAATGCCCTAGGCCAGAGTCAGTGCAGTGAGATTCTAATTTTCAGCTCTTTCGTGAAAACAGTAAAACATAGCACACGTTTGTGGGACTTGATGTTAACATTGAAATAATTCACATGTGTGTGTATCCCTCGGAGAGCTGAGGTATCTCAATGGAATCTACTCGCGTTCCGTATACAGTGACTCGGTTAACCGCAAACGTACTCTGCAGTTTTAGGGCATATATGGTAGACGCCTGCTGCATTCGCTTGTGGGAGCCAGAGCTTTGGCTAATCGCAGTCCAAGCAGGTAGATGTTCAAACTCGTTTCTGTTGCCCTAATTTTCAGTAAGCAGGTAATAATTAACAAGTAAGCTATACCCTTATCATGTTTCGATTTAAAGCTTTCGTGACTGCAGGGATTCATCTTCTTGGTTTTTTCGGTAAAGTCACGTAGAATGGAAATAATAAAGTAATAAAATAATAAAACATAATAAAATAATTCTCACGACGTTTCGGCCACAACGCAAGCAGCCGTCCTCAGGTGGAGAACAGGTCTGTCGAGAAGACAGAGTCTGAATGACACACCCCAGGCTTGGAGCGACTATTTAAGCTGGGATGGAGGGGGGAAGAGCGCCTTGACAAAATAATTTGCATATCAAGAGGAATTTAGCATATTCGCATTTCACATAAATATGCTAAATTCCTCTTGATATGCAATTGCTTTTGTCAAGGCGCTCTTCCCCCCTCCATCCCAGCTTAAATAGACGCTCCAAGCCTGGGGTGTGTCATTCAGACTCTGTCTTCTCGACAGACCTGTTCTCCACCTGAGGACGGCTGCTTGCGTTGTGGCCGAAACGTCGTGAGAATTATTTTATTATGGTTTATTATTTTATTATTTCCATTCTACGTGACTTTACCGAAAGAACCAAGAAGATATTATCATGTTTTTGAGTTAAATATTCATATTACTTTTTTTTTGGCGCTTGTAAAGAGTCTTTATTGAAAGGTTTATGAATTACATTTTAAAATAGCCATACAGATGATTGTGCAATACGTTTTCCTTCTTATGAACATGAACGCTACCGATTTTAATTCAAATGAGTGCAAGTTGTCGAAGAGATATTGACCAGATAAAAAAAAATACAATTTAAAATTGAACTCCATATGAAAAGGTAATGGAGTTTGAGTGCTGTCTGTGCCTCTTGTAACAAAGTATTAGCGATAACTTGATAATGGAGTCTGCTTCGGTGCCATATTTTCACAAAAGGATTAGATGTGTATATTGTAAGTACGTACGTTACAAGAATTGCATCGCGAATTCGTTGAACATCTTAAACGCCGAGCATGTCGCTCTTTGCAATGCTGTGCCCTGTCCTCTGATGTTGCCTTCATGCGGCGCAAAGGCTTGAAAGCTATCGGTTTGCTCTCGGCATATCCAGTTGCTCAATCAGCCTTTATTTTTGAGATATTTATGAGGGTAATGTGAGACGCTGGGAGTGGAGGGAAGGACGTATTGATTTTTATCATGTCCGGCCATCTGGCCTGGCAGGTATTGGAAGCGTGGTTTCTGTGAGCTCTCGGGCAATCGGAAGCAGCATTAGCCCAGGGGGTGGCTCGACAAAGGACGTCTTCTGCGAATGCAGTCACTGGTCGGCGATATCTCACAGCGCCGGGCGTGGCACGGTTAGACCGCTCACCCAGAAACTCCCGTAACAATGAAAGCGCAAGATTAATTAAAATATGTTTTTAAAGGCATTGTTCAACCCTAATTAGAACCTACTTTGCTTTAATGGCATAGAATATGCATACGCAAGTGTTCATGCAGCAAGAGAGCAGAACGGCAATTACAATTATATAATTTGTCAGATTTTGCGAAGTGTGTTTTATGAGGCATGTTTTTTGTTTGTTTACAAAGTCTTTGAACGATGTTAATGAAATAGAAGAGTGAGCCTGAGAAATCTGGTGCCGGCATATTTTACAAGTCATGCGATTCTTAATTTTTTTTTTGCCACACAACAAATATAATTATCTGGATTTTTTTTCATGGATTCCAAAAAGTAAATGCAATAGACTTTGTACCACTCTCTTTGTATTGAAGAGCCCGACAAAAACGATATTTCACGCAATAAGTGCGATATCAATAATTCAGTTACTTCCGCATTGATTTTTGCACCACCTCCAATAAATTTTCCTAATTGCCTGAATGCCAAATTACACGGCCAACAAAAGTAAAGCGAGATAAAATAGGTGCATAGAGGTGTTGCGCAACAACTGCATTATGTACCATCAACGAAAATGCGCATTACAAACTTAATTCACTAGTATGTATATTTGACATCTAGGCGACGTTTTCTAAATTATCCTTGATACATGTAGAACTACTAAACACTTAGTAATAGAACACGCACTTTCCCGTCACCGTGACATGTACGTATTCGCGGGTTCTGTCTGGTGTGCTGTTGGCGTGGGGGGGCTCTGAGATCACTCGGGTAATGCCCCCCGCCACCAGTAAAGGAAGCAACACATATGTTACAAGAAACAAGTGAAAGAGAGTAATTGAGTAAAATAGCAAGGCTGTTTTCAAAAAGGGTAAGGTGGAAAGTCGGGGAGGGATAACGCGCATCAACTGGGTTAGTTGTTCAATCCATTATTCATCTTGTTCGACTTTGTAAATGCTTCTGGGGGGGGGGGGGCACTGTGCGATAATTCAACTCAAACTCGGTTCTGGGTGATGGGAAATGGACTCGTGCTGGCAAGGAGTAGCCTCAGGCTAAACAAGCTACATTTGAGAGGCTCCACCCAGCACCACCAAAATCACGAGGCACCTCCACCCATCTCTTTCCTTTGAACATGATTTGGCCAACACCAGGGGGACCTGGATCAGTTACTACAGCACGGTCTTGGTGATTTATTGGGCAGAATTTGAGGGCGCAATGTTTGTAAAAATATAATTTTACAAATTAACGCCCTGAGCCGTAGCAATCAACCCGTCGGCTTCTAAGATCAAAGAACGTTGAATAAATAGAACATTCGACAGTTTTCTTGTAGATTAAACAAAACTACATAGTTGCCACCATGGTTCGTACACTGGTCGAGCTATCTCGAGGTCGGTGTGGCAGTTTAACCAACTGTGCGAGTTTCTCAATTCCCCCACCCGTGTCCAACCAAACAGTGGAAATAGGCACACCACAGGCGATCACGTGGTGGGGCGAACGGGGGAAACTCCAACCTCTTTCAAGATGTCTTGGCCAGCATGGAAAAGTAAGCCAAATACCCTCTAAATAGGCTCTGGAGATGTTTTTGTGGTGCTCATCCGCCAGTGGTGGCGCGATGTTAACTATATCATCTGGTATTCAGGAGGCCATTGGGTTCAATCCGTATCCTGACACCTGCTGTATATTTGGAGTTTGTGTGTATCTCTTCCCGTGGTTTTGTCGGTAAAGTCACGTAGGTAAAAAATTAATAAAAGTAAAATAAAAAATCACGACGTTTCGGAGGCAACACAAGCTTCCGTCTTCAGGTGGAACCGTCACAGCACGATTGCTGTATTAAGTAAAGAGAAATTCCAAGAGACCTGACCTATACAAGGTTCCACCTGAAAAAGGAAGCTTGTGTTGCCTCCGAAACGTCGTGATTTTTATTTCACTTGAAATTTTACTTTTATTTTTTACCTACGTGACTTTACCGAAAAAACCTTAGAGTATGAATCCTTGCAGTCACGAAAGCTTCAAATCTAGAATTCTCTTCCCGTGGTCGCGTGGATTCTTCACGGGGTCCTCCGTGTTTTCCCTCCACATTTAGAAACATGCGTTTAGAGTATTTAGCTGCTATATATTTCCACGTGATAAGCCGCTTTGTTGAGCTATCATTTGTGGCCAGGCCACTTCTGAAAAAGAGCTACATAGCTCAGTGGGCCTTACCTGGTAAAATAACAAATTAATTTAATAGTTCAGTTCAATAGAACAAAAATGCAGGACTGCACCTTTACCGTCTGTGCTTCAGCCAGCAGTGCATAAAGAAACATTATGTAATGGGTCGGTGATTTACCCCACACCCCCCCTCTACCTCTCCATCAAAATTCGATGACTCGTTACAATTGTGCGGTCGCAATTCTATTAAAAAATACGATTCTTTTTTTCCACGTTGTAGGACTTCTCATGGCTGCAGGAGTCACACACGAGTGTTTTACTAAGAAAAAATATACGACTCAAATACTCGATGAGTTGATGCACATATTTGCTTCCTTAATATGCAGCACAGAGAGAGAGAGAAGCAATTCGATGGCAAAAAAACCTACATCGGGCTACACCCTTCGATTGCTGTCAGTGAAACAGTGATTTGGCATATTACAGCAAGCAGCTAGCTTTTACCAAGCAGAGGGTCCAACCCCAAGCAGGTGTTTGCTTAAATAACAAGCGGTGTGTGCGTGCAGTATGTGTCACGAATGCCCATGAGGAAAAGAAGCCCTGTGTGTGTGTGTGTGTGCACGTATTAGCAGCTCTCCTTGTGGTGCAGATTGAGTGCTGCTTCAGCCACCGAAAAACAAGAGCACCGTCCTTTTTATTGACACTTATTAAAATGGCTGCTGCTAGGCAACACAATATAACCTGGCTCCGCTTTGAAATCCAGCTCCCACGTGTAACCATTTTCTCTCTCTCTCCCAAACTATTGCCAGCAGCAGCAGGAGTCCTCCACTGTTGGTAATTACGATCAACAACACCACCACCATCATCATCATCATCATGATGATATTCCATCTGTTGACGACGTTTTCTTGTCAATTCCACTCCATTCGTATATGGATCTTCACACTCCATCAGCCCATCCCTTACTCGGTCGCCCTCTGCCTCCGTTACAACTTTCACGAGCTCTGCCAAGACGCGAACTCGGGAGACGGGGAGGCATCGCCTCATGGGGTGGAGGGGAAGGGCCACCAGGAGCCACCACCCCGAGTGTTGACGTCCACACGTGACATGCGGTGACAAGAGATCACGGAGGTCAGGGGTCAACTGTTGCCAATCTGGCTGCGGGAAGGAAGCGACGGCACGTTATTGTGACATCAATAGCATTTGGCAGCGGTCACCTCTAGAACTTGACGTGAGTGCCTCCGCAAGTCACTCGGAGAAGCTGCCTCTGCATTGTGGGGGGGGGGGCACGTGGAGAAGCACTGCTGATCATTAGTGGGGGGGGCGGGGGGTGGAGGACTCCTTGAACTCGCCCACTGTCTCATGCCGCTCTCACCAACGCGATTCCTTCACTGTCCATAAGACCCACACTCAACTGCACCTTTGTTGTTTTTGAGAATATCAGTCTGACTCCTTTGCAGTGGATGAAAGGCGAGAGCTCCGATTGCCCTTGGTTGGTGTTGGGACTGCGAGCGGTATTTTAAACACATCTTGGGTTTCGATGAAATAATACAACAGCGGCATGTTATTATTATTATAATTATTATTATATAGTCTCAATCTGTAAACAGAATATTTGATTAAAGAAATCGTCATCAAAACACTGCAGAAGCATTTCGACATTGCTTGACCTAATGAGAAGCTCGTGAAAAATGCACAGGCCCTTTGTTCAACCCATCGCTGGATGAAGGATTTCCCCACCCCCTATTAGTTTTGTGGAGGTTGTTTTACCGTACTGCCCCATACTGGTTTACGTGGGTTGGGGAAGGCGTTGGAAATAGGACCAGCTCAGATATCACCTGGCACTTCTGTGAGCTGTGACCAGGAATCGACCGAATTCAGGTCACAAGGTTCATAGTGCAGTGCGCAAGCACTGTTCCACAACATTGTATTTTATGTTCTTTATATTCATTAATAATAGCGTAATATAATGCTGGTGTTTAGAGTCTTAAACTTGTTTTTTAACCACCGCTGCAGTAATCACAGCGGAGATTGAAGGTTTTGTTTTCAGTTACCCAAGTGCAAATATACATATATTTTTTGAAAAAAATCGTGACGCCTATTGCTGCGTGTGCAAGGCGGTGTGTAACAAGACACAGCCACGGACGATCATTTTCTGCTGCTTCCATGGCCTTTGTATTAAGTCATAATTGTATCACGCCACTGATATCACACTCCGGTCAGGTGTAAGCAAATCAGCGGCACTGCTACGACTGTGTGAGCCCTTGATGCGACCCATGGAAAGCAATGACCTGGCACACACGCGGGGCTGTAATTAATTTTTCATTTAATCACGTGGGTGGCGAGAGCCGACGTGTGAATGCATTGAGTGGTCCTCTGCATTAAGAGCCCCATCACTGGAATCCAACTTAACGGATACTCCTGCTGAGACGAAATCCCTAACGTCCGAATGCTACTGACCGAGAGACGTTGGGAATTAATACTGGTAGGAACCACCTGGTTACACCAGCCCACAGGGGATTATTGTGTCCGTCGTGCAGGGAGGGGCTGGGTGGGGAGGGAAGGGTGGGGAGGGGCTGGGTGGGGAGGGTGGGGCTGGGTGGGGCTGGGTGGGGAGGGGCTGGGTGGGGAGGGTGGGGATGGGCTGGGTGGGAAGGGGTTGGGTGGAGAGGGTGGGGCTGGGTGGGGGGTGGAAGGGGTGGGGCTGGGTGGGGTGGGGCTGGGTGGGGAGGGGCTGGTCACCCCGTGGTGCCCTTATAAAACTCAACGTTTATCCTACTCACGCCGGCTTGTGCCCGCCCTCACAGTCGGGCATATTTGCGGAATACACCACGCCGCCGTTGACCCTGGCCATTGACCGAGCAACCCAACGTTCCTACCAGCTCCCTCCGCAGGAATGTGTTAAATGCACAAGGGCATGGAATTTAGCAAACGGTTGGCAAAGCCGGCAGAGACGTTGGGAACCCTTACCCGCACGTCTGACGGGGGCTGTGTCTTGTATTGAAGCTGTTCCCATCGCAGGCTGCCCCTTCCGGACCATCTCCCCTGTCCATTTCTCACATCGTGTATTTTATTATTCATGCTTGAAATATTTGAAAGGTGTATATATATATCTTATTTTGAAATTTATACGTGTGCGTTTTATTCCAATGCTTTAGAGTCAACAGCTATTTTTGGCGGTTCTGCACTTTTTCACGGGCTAGTCTATTTTCTCTCGCCGTGTTTGTCACAGTGAATTGAAGATGGCAAGTGTTCGATATTCTGACTATAATAAGGTGCGCTCAGCTTTGCTGATACAAGCTATTACCGAAGGCTGGGAGGGGTATGCAGCCTTGGCTGTTCTGGTTTCTTTGAATGATATACGTCTGCAGACGACTCATAATTAACAAGTGCAGTCCTGTAGCTAGGATAATGAAGTGTATTATAGAAAACTAAAGTAATGCTAAAATGTGTCCGTGAAGTCCCATGAACTTTTGATATTCTCATTCTTGTAAATATTTGTTTCCTTTGTATTTTCAAAAGCAGGTGTGGTAGGCCGCTCGTATCTTTGTATTTGTTTTGCCAATTGTAATTGGGGGCTAACGGAGTACAAACCAAAAACACATTCACATCCAGAAACAGCAAAAAACAAGCCCATCGTCATTATCTGCCACGATGAATCTACTGCTGGATGAGGCCTCCCCAAGCCGTCACCACCTCTCATGGCCCTGTGGTGTAACAATCCACTGAGCACCGTCACATGACCAGATTTTATGGCTCCATCTCCGCGGGGAAACATTTGCTCAGACAACAAATAAGGGTGAAATTCCTCAACCTATTGCATCTGGTCGTAATGTACAGTATCAAAGAGTCATGCTCCGGTTTACATCGGAGATGCGTTTCCGAAATGTGCAGCGAATATCGAAACGAGGAAGATGAAAGCGATTTACAGGGTAGGTGGAGGAGTCTTCTTTGTTCTTTCGGTAAAGTCACATAGAAGGGAAATAATAAAATAATAAAAATAAAACATAATAAAATAATTGTCACGACGTTTCGGCCACAACGCAAGCAGCCGTCCTCAGGTGAAGAACAGGTTTGTCGGAAAGACGCTGTGGCCGAAAACGTCGTGAAAATTATTTTTATTTTATTATGTTTTATTTATTTTATTTTATTATTTCCCTTCGACGTGACTTTACCGAAAGAACCAAGAAGATGAATCCCTGCAGTCACGAAAGCTTTAAATCGAAATGTAGGTGGAGGCGTTGAAGGCTGGGGCGACGGACACGAGTAAGGACGGATAATGCTGTCGGTGACGTCACGTTTTTGGCTGAGGTGATACAAATCGAGTCGTGGTATTAATACAGTTGACGACGTATTTAAGAAACAACCTAAACCGAGGTATTACTGTATAAAATTCACTTAAGTAAATTTTTAAGGGATCGCCATTCTCGAAATTGAACGTCTTTTAAAAATTTACATTCTCGAAATAGCCTTGAAAGGAGGTGCGCCATGCCTCCCGGAATGTGTTTTAATTCATACGGTGTTATGCTGTAGTAAGTATGCATGCATGCTATGCTGTACCGTTCAAACTAATGTTTTAAATTTGAGGCAGGAATTAAAGGGTCCACCTTTTCGAGACTGTGAATGCTTGATTTTAGTTTTGCACGCAAGCATTTTATTTGAGAATCAATTCCATCACTGCAAGAAGCACATACTACTGTTCTCCTCTGAGGAGCTCTATGTGCGCTGTTGAGATTTTGTAACCTTGTACATTTGTTATATTGTGATTACACCGTTAGGACAGGTCTCGGATGTCGTGGTTGTGGCGGCGGGGACAAAATGATGGCGAACTAGCGGTGGCATGTAACGGCTTTGGCCATGACTTCTTGATCTCGAATTTGTCAATAACAATAATAATTCAGTTGTGGGAGTCTTCGCTCTCCTAATCGGAGAACATTCCCGACACAGCTCGCTTGGATGGTCGTGATCTACATAAAGCAGACAAGCTGATATTGATTACTTTACGCCTTTTGTTCCTTGCGTGACAGTCATTTTCAGAGAAGGCAAACGGCGACAATCAAAGTGTTCCACCATCAGTCGGCTTAACAAAGCGGCACATAAAAGTACACAGCCACTTGTGTTTAACAATTGCCATATAAATGGAAGGAAATTGAATGATGACAGCGCAGTTTGAAATCGGGCCCCAAATCTTTGTCTACACAAGGTACCCAATTGCATTTTCAAATACTGTCATTGGCAACAAAAGAATGGCACCATGAAATGTCCTGTTTTTTTTCGGTTTGAAAATATTCAATAAAGATTTTAGTCATTCTTGGTGGAAACATTAGAGGCAGGTCGATGTTTAAGCGTTCAAGTCTTCATTGGAACATGCGATTATTGTGATTAAGGTAATTTGTTTACGCGTATGTTTTAAATATACGTGCTTCATTTATAGCCTTAAAATGTTCAGTGTTAGTGGCATTTTATTATGGTAAATATTTTTGTAAAAAAAAAATCTTAGTCTTATTCCATTAACAAAACACATGCGTTTTTGTTTTGGAGGAGCAGTGGCATAATGGTGAGAACACTGTCATGAGTGTGATTCCCAGCCATGGCTGACATCAGCGGTAAATCTAAAACAGTCCTGCCCACCCCCTCCATGCTTTGCCTGCCCATACAATGTGGCGAAGTATGGTTAAACAACCCCTACAATGGACACAGCAGGGGATAGGCCTTCATCAATGGCTGTACATTTGTTTTATTAAAATGAGGTTATGAGACAAGACTGCTACATGTATAAATACGGCTTGGATTTTGGAGAAAAAAAAATTTTTTAGGAGAAACTTTTTCCTGAAAACGTGCATTGCGGATTTCGAGAAGCTATATGCACAACCTGCTGTTGCAACATCATTTATAATGACAGTGCGGTAGATTACAATGTGGGTCGCTGTATATTTTACTGCAGGGGGTTACCCAAAAGTGCTGCACAACCATGTATCACAATGGACAAGGTGCTACCACAGCTGCTATAGACTAAGGTTATTATCTAGCGCAGTTGTCATTTCTAAATGTTGATCATTAATCTGTGTGTATATTAATTTACAGGTGTATTTATATATATACTGCATACAAAGACAAACCTCCCGCCCGTATAGCTTGTACAGACTGTTGTGGCAAGTGCTGTTAGCGAGCAGCACCTATGAAGGCTGGCATGGCACACGAGGGGGTAGGTGGCCAGCACCACGCCCTACCGAGTGGCGATGTTAACACCAGGCACTCATTTGATGCTGAGTCGACCTTGGGGAGGCGCAGGACCAGTTCAGATAATTGTCACTGGTGTTGGCCGTGAGTGGGAATCTGGGTTTGTCGTGCAGCGCGCTAACCGCTACACTACCGCTCACCACACATATACACACACGGGTGCACTTTGAGGCTTCAGGGCATGTGAAGTTCTGTAAATAAACATGAAAATCTGCTACACACAGGTGCGCATTTTTTGCTATCTATAGAATAAATACTGATTAGATAAAGAAGGCTTTTGTTGTTCGTAGAAAGCATGAGCAGTGGCTCATGGGCCTTCTGAAAGTGTTTTTAAGTAGGGCTGCCTGTGATGTGAATGCTTTGTTTTTCCATGAAGGAAATGTGTTTTTAGGTGCACAAAGACTGACCAAGCAGTATTGTTATTATACGCAACCCATATTAAAAGAGACATTGTTAAACATTCTTAATTTCACGTAGAGTTTTTTTATTACTGCAAATTGCAATTATCTGTTCCACTGTCCATTTATTTCAGATAAAAATAAACCTAAGATATGTTTACATGATACAAGATTGCAAAATTTGAGATTTAGCAAAATTTCTCCCAAAGATTGCAAAATTTGAGATTTAGAATTTTTTAGCATTTTTTGGAAGAACGTAATCAACCAGGTAGGGTGTTGACTGTTGTGTTAGCCGACTCTCTGTGTTGTATTGCATTACATTTCTAAGTTTACAAGGTTTGTTTTCTCATTCATTCATACCTGATGACGGTTGTTTGTGTTGCAATCGAAACGTCGTATTCTATTACTTAATTTATTTTCTTTCTACGTGACTTTACCGAAAGAACCAAAGAGCAATTCTTGCAGTCACGAAAGCTTCAAATCAAGTTGGTATTGTACTTGTACCTGTTTAACGGTGGGATTTTATAGCAGAATACACAATGTACCACGAAGACAAATACTGGAGCTACAGCGGCACATAAACTTATTTTAATTTGCCAGATGGGCGGAGGAGCAGCTGGTGCTTTCGAGCCAGGACAGAGTGTGAGGCATGTTGAGTAGTGGGGGAGGTTGTCTGTGATTTGTTTCTTCCTCATGAGCCACATTGCGAGTGTATGTGTTTTTGTTTGGGGAGTGGTAGTTTAGTGGTCAGTGTGGTGCACCACGAACGCAGCGATCAAAGTTCGATTCTCGCTCATGACCATCACGAGTAACGATGTTCTGATCCAGTCCTGGTCCTTCCCGAGGTCTATTTGGCCTCGAATGAAGTGCCTGGCACGATTGTGTAAACATGGCCACGAGGGAGACGAAGGCAGCCGAAAGTGGTGCTAGCACGTACCACCTCGAGTCCCTTGCCGACCTTCATCGGTATTTTCTGACAGCACTTGCCCAAACATTCTGTTCAGGCTATACGGGTGAGCTTTGTCTTTGCAGAGTGTGCGCGAATTGGCCTCCGGCTACGACATTCGTAGCAGGGTCTGGTGAAATGTCTGGCAGCGGGAACAGTACATTGAGTAGTGTATTTTTCTTGTTCAAAGTCTATTGATTTACAATTTTAGTCGCACTTTTAAAAACGCTGAGACCAACTGGAAGAAATTTAATACATGTTGACGAAACACACGACTATGTTTTTGCTGGGTTGTGGTTCCTTCATAGCCGTGGCTAAGAACTCTGGAAGTCAGTATTGCTTGATTTAATTAATGCTGTGCATACACTTGTTTCTCAAGCAGCAGAGTCCTTTTATTCATGTTTTCCAGGCACTTTTATTTGTCTGATGATAACATTAATTTCGTGTGATAACAGAGGTGAGTTTTGAAGCGTATACTTATTTTAATTGCATCTGCCTCTGCACATTATGAACAAAAATAAAATGATAAAAAATATCAATAGATATTTAAAAAATAAATAAATAATAAATGCCCAAATAATTACAATTGCAGTAATAATGTAACATTATGTACCTATTCTACATGTTGGGCATGCATTGCATATGAATGGCTGAAATCTTTTATTATGAATACAATCTTAGTCAACTTATAATATATATGTTGGTAAACCTAAACAAAAATATCGACTTTCAGCCATTCAAACAAAGTTAATTTTAATAAAACAAACCCATGGTAAACAGAAAATTAGAAAATGGAAATTATCTCTAGTTCGGGAAAATTAAATAAGTAAATGATAAGCAGGCACACAAGCAGTTCAATAAAAACTAGACAAAGCGTGCTATCACTTTACCTTTGTTCTGCCCTTTCGCTGAAATTGTTCTGCCACACGATCAGTCAAGGTACTTATCAAACTGACTACACATGACTGTGAAATACAAGTTTTGGTCCACCCTTAAGAATGTCTGTATAGTTGTTCTACAAAGGTCCACTCAAGAATGTATGGGCCACTGTCAGAGAGAAATGTGTCTCTTTCAAGAAGAAATACCTCTGAAAGTAATTTTTAAGCCAACGGGTAAAAAAAAGAAAAAAACTATTCCCTGGCTCTGCCACCCCATCACCTTTTTCTTTTAAATGGCTTTGTCTCCTGTCCTGGGAGGTTTTGTTACATACAACATATTACATTACCATGCAAAGTGTCTCAGGGGAGTCAAAAGAAGAGACGCAGCAATCCATCTATCACGTTTGCAATTGCTCAATTCCCATTTCTCTAAACAGGCATTATCACGATGGACTTTTGTAGCATGCTTAGCTCGTCACGCACTTTGTTTTATTTAATTCGTTTTTCAAAACCTATGTTTAATCCTGAGCAAGAGTCTTAAAAGTAACGAAAGGTCTGCTTTCCGTACAGATGTGTCAGGAGGCAAAAGGCAATAACGTTTGACACTCCCGTGTAATATTTGTGGCCTCTAAAAAAAAAAAATCTTCTACTCTCGCGTCTGACAGCTCCAAAAATCGGGCGCTGGCATCGCGGCCCGATGCTGTGTCCGCGCGGGGTTAATTTCCGTGATCACATTCGGCCAGAGGTGAGTGGCTGCGCAAGCCCCTGGCTGTACGTGGATTTGAGATGGAATGGAGCACCTGGGAACAGATTGCTCGCTTTCAAAGCTGGGATGGCTGCCTGCGTGCAAGTGCCTTTTATCGGCGCCGAGACCGACGAGCAAAGGGAAGCAGCACATTGGTTTCCCTGGCGTGTGCAAGGGGTGAGTAGTGGGGAGAGCGTCACGGGCGGGTGGGAGGGTGGGGGAGATGTGGAAGCTGCAGCAAGGAGGCTCTGCAGGGGATAATGTGGTGAGTCTGCAAGGTCCTTCATTGGTCAAATTTGCTCGTGTTCGTGCGGGCAGGGAGCAAGTGCCTCCCCATCACCCCTTGTCGTGTGGATGATCCATAGGTAACCCTGCATGAAGACAGAGCTGCACGGTTTTTGCTGTTGTAAATAAAATATATTTTCTTGTTCTTGTGCACGTTTATGCAGCTCTATTTATGTATGTTAATACACGCACTGTAGTTTGATTCCCGCTCAACAGCCACTAACACCAGTGCCGATTAATGATCTAAACCTGTCCTGTGCCTCCCCTACGTCGGCTCAGCCTCAAATATGTACCTGGTGCGATCGTGTAAACATCGTCACCTAAGGAGTCAAAGGTGGCCGGGCATGCGTGGTGCTGGCCACCCATCGTGTGCTGAGCTGGCCTTAATATGTGCTCGCTAACAAGACTTGCCCTCACAGTCTATGAAGGCGAGATGGAGGGATCCTTGTCTTTTGTAGTGGGGTGTCTGTGGTCGAGTGTGGTCACTCGCAAGCAGCATTTTTGCTTCTTATAAAATACCTCTAGATTTGAAGCTTTCGTGACTGCAAGGATTCATATTCTTAGGTTTTTTTCGGTAAAGTCACGTAGGTAAATTTTTTTTTTAAATTAATTAAAGTTAAATAAAATAAAAATCACGACGTTTCGGAGGCGGAAGCTTGTGTTGCCTCCGAAACGTCGTGATTTTTATTTTATTTTACTTTTATTAATTTTAATTTTTTACCTACGTGACTTTACCGAAAAAAACCTAAGAATATAAAATACCTCGTCGGACATGCCTCGGCGGTTCATCAAAAGGGGTAACCACTCTGTGGGGAAGTGAATGGTTAACAGTTGACCTCATCCTCGCCGCTCACCTCCACCACTGCTGGCTCAAGCCCATAGGAGACGAGCAACCCCCCACCCCTCTCACCATGCGCAATTGAGCAGGGAACTTCTTTGACTTGGATTTTTTCGTTTTTGAAATATTTTTTTTCCCACAAAATCCAAGAAAGTACATCAAATATGAGACTCTTTTTTTTTTATTACACCAAGAGACTAAAACGCGATTGTAGAACAAACAAGAATCTGTCTCATTGAACGCAGTTTTTGACAAAAGAAAGGCACCGGCGCAGGATGCTACGCGACAAGCATTTGGCGATCGGTGGCTAAAACTCAGTGGCGTGGCTGACGATAGTGGAAACTCACTTTGTGGGATCACCAAAAGGGAAATGGAGTAGAAAAATCAAGTCGCACAAGGAACTGAGCTTCACCTAGATGCAAATCAAGATGAGCATGGGAAGGCCTTGATTCGGCAGTAGATCGAGATTGGCTGGTGATGGTAATGGCGATGGTGACACCTGAAAAAGTATCGTTCGGTTCGCGTTTCGTTTGCATATTCTAACGTTTTTCGCACCGTACCCAGCCAACCGTGTTAATCGGAGGTGTGTGGCGGAAGGACAGTAAACTAAACACAAAAATAATTTTTAAAGAAATTAGTTTTCAATCTAGATTTAAAAGTGCATAGCTCCAGTGGCTTCCTAGTATTGGAAGGAAGAGCGTTCCAGACGTCCGCAGAAGTGCATCTGAAAGCGCGCGACGCAGAGACCGTCTTTGTTCGATGGCCAGCCAAAAGCCGCTGCAAGGATTGCTGTTAAGATTGTTATGACTGACCAAATGTAGTGTTTGCCGCTCAGTCTGTGTGCGACGACGCTGCACACGCGCTTCGCAACACAAGTATTAGAGACCTGGCTTCAGTGAAGCAAAGTAAACGCAATGAGGTTGTATTGATTTTGTGGCAGACTCCAGCCACTCCACAATAATGTGGATCATTCACCACGCTACTTGTTGTATTTCACAACTTTGTTCAATAGAAAAAGCTCAATAAATTAGTTTCTTTTGGACTTGTGTGAGAATGTATTAGGACTGAGTTTAAGGATTACATTATGTTGATATTGGATTTTCATGTTATTTGGCCAAAGCTTTTTTTTTGTATTTTAATATTTAAATGTTGACGCCTTTATTTGTTTATGCATTAAAACGTAATCTCTTAAGAATTATTATAAAAGTTTAAGTTTAGATTTCTGTTAGTAAAACAGTCATTTTAGTGTAAATTTTTTTTAATATTAACGCTTTAAGTAAAAGTGACATCACGTGATCAAAATTCCGTCTCATCGCAGTACTTTTGGCAGTAAAACCACAAGTGATTCTATGGCAGTGATGTCACTTCCCGTGCAGTCACATTTTCAGATCAAACCGAAACAAACTAAAAATTTGCATTATCCAAGTAATATAATATCCAGACTGGATTTTCTAAATGTTCACATAAATCTGAAAGCCAAAACACATTCGTGGAATACAAATCTAACAATATACGCCAGGTGCCTCTGGTTAGGATGCTTAACTCAAAATCTCGGGAAGTAAGTCCACCATCCAGTCACGGGTCAACTCAGCCCATCATTCTACGGGCAAAATTCGACATGGTTGTCACGAACACTGCCTTAAAAGGAAAAAAAAGTATATGATAGGCCACGTATTGTGCAATCGCCCTTCTTCATTGCACACCATCAATTTATGGGGGTCGATAAAATGAGTACCTATTTGTGGGTTTGACCTGAGATAGATATATATATAGCATTAAATAAAACGACGTTCTTGTGGCTGAGCTGTACGTCCACCTTATTCTGCTATATTTGATCATACATGTCATGCACACCTTTGTCCAATGTATCTTAAATGTAATTGTTGCTTCCTTGTCAAAAAGTAATTTATCCACACAACCCAAGGAGTGTCTACTTATATGCTTTATCTGCCCTCATACGTGTAAAGATATCGTTGCAATCGAATCATTTAGTCAGCCACTGGATCCTCTGCTAAGAATTCACAAGGCAGCCTCCGTGCCGCCTGGCTGACGTTTCGCCCCTCTCTCTGGGATAAATGTGCGCCACCTCATAGCCAGCGAGCATGGAAACCATTGCCAGCAGCAAGGCACGCTGTTATTAGGGGGTTACGGGGTGGATTTAAGCCACGCTGGTAAATTCACTGTGCCCCCCCCCCCCCCAGTTCAATATTGCTCGTTGGATGACAGGCCATTGAATGTCGTTGTGGTGTGGCGTCTAGTGGGAGAGAGTGGGAGATCTGATTTTCTCACCACGCAGCCGTAGCAGCAGTGTGTCCAAAGTCAGCAGTGCATTTTGGCGCAGGGTTTAACGCTAATTACGGTGCCATACCCGACCTGCATCCTCCCCTTCCCCGCGGCGCAGAGAGGCAGCAGAACCACGTGACCGCCAGCGTTGAGCGCCGACCGCTGTGCTTGTTGATTTGTTGTCCTTTCTCCAAATTCTATTTTGACTTTTTTTCAGTTTTGGGGCCGTCCATAAATGACGTCACGCAATTTTGGACGATTTTTGACCCCCCTCCCCGCTTTCGTCACACGACGTCACAAAGTCAGATCTCCCCTCAAATGACGTCACAAAGCTCTGCCCCCCCCCCCCCCCCCAAAATTAAACATGCTTCAAATCGCTTTAAACTATTGTCATTGTAGTGCGTATTTCATGTGGCGCTGCACTCTGATGTTGTAGGTGAAAACATTTATTAAAAAGTCTATTTAATTAATTAGAACGTGTTGTCTATATTTATTTAAAGTTGCGCATTTTGATGTGACGTCACATTTCTCAACCCGCCCTCCTCTTCACACATCGTCACAAATGTCTGACCCCCCCCCCCCCCAGGTGCGTGACGTCATTTATGGACGGCCCCTTTGCTATGACACCATGTCATGAAAAAGAAGCGTTCATTAAGAGTTCTGGCAGAGTCACTGCCCGTGGAAGCAGTCAATCAAGAGATTCCTTAAAGCGATCTCTTTGTATCCAGACTAAGTGGGCTAGCTGCATTTCCCCAACTGCCATACAACGTTAAAATGTTCAATGCATGGGGCAGCAAAAACCACTGTTTTAGTCTTTGAGTGGAAAGTTTGCCAAGTAATGTGTAAAACCACATTTGATGTTATTTAATGCAATCATTAGTGACTGCGCTGACAATCAACTCGCTGTACTTGATCATTTGGTTTAATAATGGGTGGCTGGAACCTGGATTCCAGACTCAGGATCTTAGCGACGCCAGCTCAGTGCTCTAACCCCTACGCCACCCAGATACGTCCCCACTGAAGTGTTTATTTTTTTAAATCCTTTATATTAAGTTCACTTGCTTGCTTACTCGCGCTTACGACCGTGCAAATCTTTCGGTCGTTTTTTAACCCACTTCCCGTGATCCAATCGAGCTGACATTTTGCACACAGACTCGTTGTGCGTGACAATTTATTTTAGTGAAATTTTTTTCCCAAAATTTTCCACTTTTTAGAAAAAAAAAATTCATATTTAATTTAAAATACCAATGTGATAAAAATGAAACTCTTACTCAAAAAAAACAGAAATGAATAATAAAATAAAACCGATGCCACGCATATAAAGGATTTATAGTGAAAAACTTTGTTTTTACGGGTTAATTTTTTTAATTATCAGGCCACTCCAAGCCGACCTTTGCACAGTCACGATCCACTGCTTAGTACTTGTACAGATTCATTGTTTGCTGTACACACTTTGAGGTAATTTCTGAATGGTAATAAGAATGCATCTACAGTCAATTAATTGTTTGTAATTATTTTGTGTTCTTCCTTGTTCAGTGCATATTGTAGAAAATTAAAATTCTGGATGTATCAATAATTATTGCGTTCGGATATATTCCTATCGTTGTACTATCAGGCTTTATTTTTCTGTAGCTCATATAAAAAAAACTAAACTATTTTAATTACCAGATAAAACTCACTGAACTATTACCTCTTTTTCGATTTAAAGCTTTCGTGACTGCAGGGATTCATCTTCTTGGTTCTTTCGGTAAAGTCACGTAGAAGGGAAGTAATAAAATAATAAAAATAAAACATAATAAAATAATTCTCACGACGTTTCGGCCACAACGCAAGCAGCCGTCCTCAGGTGGAAAGCAGGTCTGTCGAGCAGGTCTGTCGAGTAGACTCTGTCTTCTCGACAGACCTGCTCTCCACCTGAGGACGGCTGCTTGCGTTGTGGCCGAAACGTCGTGATAATTATTTTATCATGTTTTATTTGTATTATTTTATTATTTCCCTTCTACGTGACTTTACCGAAAGAACCAAGAAGACTATTAGCTCTTTAATCAGAAGCGACCAGGCCACACGTGACAGTGGCTGATTTCATACGTGGGAATTTTTAGTAGCAGCCAAATAATCTAAACGCATCTTTCTAAATGTGGAGGATAAAACCATAGGACCTGGAGAAAAATCCATGTGACCATGGGCTGTCAGGGTCGGGATCGAACCCACGGCCCACCTGTATACCAGGCGAGGGAGCATCCTGTCACCACGGAGTGCCAACTAAACAATGCCATTGTTAAACATGCAACGTATACATGTTTATCACGTGTAATTAGAATACCTTTCTGTGCAAACTCCAGAATATTTACCATGTTTATTTTCGTTTTAATAAGAGCAATCGTTTCAATCATCAATAGTTGTCATGACAATGTCAGCATTCCATCATCTTCAAAATCATCACTGATAGTCGTTTGAATGTGCACTTGTTTTATTACAGATGTATTACTTGTGTATGCAAACAGGCAGCCTAATTGTGTACCTAGTGAGACATTTATGGAAATCACAGAGAAGCCAACATAATCTGAGCCATACACAAAGGTCACCTATGCAGATGCATTCATGAATATACCTTGTGAATATGATTGTCGGACAAAAATGCAGTGATCATAATAAAAAGCTATTTTCATATTTTGACATTTACTTTAAGTTTTATTTTGTAATTTCAAAGACATTTTCCGAAGGGTTTAATAAAGTCGCTGAGCCGTTGGTTACATCAAATCCCTTTGCGAAGAAATGTGGCTTTACACGCGTGCATGTCAGAGTTGGAGTACCGCGAGGTAAGATAAAACCACGCGGTAAGTGGCCAATCTGTTTCCGTTCACTTAATTAGAAGCTAATCCCCATGAAATCACATCTGCTGTGGAGTGTGGCAAAAGTTGAAGAGGTGCAAATGATGCCGGCTGAAGGTGAGACAAAGTGATGTGGGAGCGCGAGTGAGACAGACACAGGCATGAAGCCTGGGATATGGAGACTAAGAGCCATTTGCAGACAGGAAGACAGAGACGTGGGCAGAGCATGCATGGAGAATCACTCGCGAACATTGAGCCTCGAGGGGACGTCAGGTAACGCCACCCAATCTGCTACCAGCCAGCACTATCTCAAGATGACATTAACATGTCACTGAACTCCAGTTTATTTGGACAAGACCCAACCTCAGTGCTCTTGGGCATGTCTGCATGTCACCGTTATGCTGCACGCACCTGACAGCTACAAGAAAAATAGAAACCCCACAGATTCCAGGAAATCAACACAAAGGACCTACCCAATTAAATGGCTTCCACACTCCCAGCTGCACACTTACTTAATTGTTCGCTCTTTTATAGGGACATTTTGTTTGGCATTATTTGTAATATTTCTAATATGATAAATATCTGTCTCGTTCTGGTTTACAATAATACATACACATTGATTTTGTGAAACTGCATTGGCAGTGGTGCACAAGCACTAAAATTAAAAACTCAACACATTCGTCAATAACACTGCCCTTAGAGGACACAAATATATAACAGACGACGTTTTGAAAAAATGCCTCTTCTGCATGGCGCGGACGGAAGGGGCCATATCCTGTAACGTCACCCATTGCGTTTTTGTCCTTCCATACGGAGAGATGTTTTTGTCCAAATGATAATTTATGAAAATAAAAAAGTGTTCTCCAAATTCTTAAAAAAAAAGAAACAGCAATTGGATTTATCTCCCGCCATTTCATAACAAAGTGCAAATAAATCATAAAAATAATAATAATCGCAGCGCTTTGGAGCAGAAGATGAAAATACATTCCCTTAACATCAAAGGTGTGCCGTTACAGGGAAGCAATTAATTCTAATGCCTTTGGTGCTGCTGTGTATATGCTTGAGTGCGGCATTTGAGCGAGACGATGAAAAATTAATAATCAGACCTGTGGCGGAAAGAAAGTCAAGCAGATGGTCTGGCTTTAGGAAGATGGGACACTGGTTAATTTGGGCAGAGATAGAGGCTGAGAATTGGTGTTGGGCAAACAATAATCTGCTGGCTTTTTTGCCATTATGCTAATATAATTGGTTGTGCATGTGGTGTTCATCACGCCTGTTCCAATGTATTTTGCCAAACATTTTGGCAAATATTGTCAGTGATGTTATATCCTCTGCTGGATGAAGGCTCCCAACGTCATCACCATGACATCCAGGATATGTGAGAGAATGGGTGACATGCTTAAAAAGGCCTTCATCCAGCAGTGGATTGAGTGGGTGGTGATTATTATACAATCTGTACATTTTTATATTTGTATTTGTGTCCAACTACATTTTACGTCGACTTCATCAGGAAACGTTAATATAACCTGTGCTGTGCAGTGACTACTGTGCTGTTTGGCATACAAAAAAAATCAATCACTTCTTCACGTGTCATCAACTCCTGAAGCAGAGAAATCCCATGGTATTTCTCATAGGTGAGAAATGAGACCAAAAAGGCATCGTGCTATTTTCACGTGTCACTTGAAGATAACAAAAAAAATCAATGAAATTAATACAGCCTTGTTGCTATGCGTTACTAATTTAACTATTTAAAAAAAAACATGATGGGCAAAAAATAATGCAGTCGTAAAATATTTCCGGTCATTTGAATATTTCTCATTATCCAACATTATGTTTTCATATAATCTTTTTTTCCCCCCCTTTTTTTACTTTCTTAAATAATCCTTCATGCGGCCACTACAAATTTACCCTTTCTACTGCTTTGATCCAACTCTCCCGAAAATTACATGCACTGCTCATTATTCCTTCCTCTACATCGCACAATACTCATAATCGGCACAAAGCATGAAATAGTATTTCGCACACGCATCAAATATATGACTACTCCGGACCAGACGCGAGATTCCCTGTCAAACTTAGGAAATTTCAAATCACAAAGGGGTGGTTGGAAAATTGCAGCGTGACAAGGAGATTTCATTAAAAAAATCCTCACCTACTACCGCTTATAAGAGTACTTTATCTCCATAACGACTCCTAACATCAATATGTTTATCATCATTCGCTCATTTTCTATCCACTGCTGAATGAAGGCCTCCCCACACCATTACCATCCCTAGTGGGCACGGGAAGCCACACTCAATCGCAATTGTTTTGCCTTTGTTTTAATACTGGGAAGGGCAGTGGCTACGTTAAGTGTGATATCTGGAACCTCTTCTTCTGCCTCAAAACATGTTTCCCTAGGGTCTATGAATTTTTCTTCTTGTTTTATTTTTATTATTTTATTACTTCCCTTCTACGTGACTTTACCGAAAGAACCAAGAAGATGAATCCCTGCAGTCACGAAAGCTTTAAATCGAAAAGTCTATGAATTTGTTCATTTTTCTATATATTTCTGTATAAAATGGCAATAGTTATGCCATTTGGTGAGTTTCCCTCATTTCCATACTGCGAAGGGCAGTGATTAGTTATTAAAGTGCAACTTCTGACTCCATCTTCCTCCTTCATCTGAACCAAAAATGGGTTTATGAATCCAATTTTGCTATAGATCTTAAAATTCCTCGGATAGTTTACGAACCATCTCTATCATGCTCTCTAATGGGCTACCATTATTTTTGCTGTTTTATTGCTCCCATAGTGTATCAGACTATCTTTAATCACTTCCATGTGATGAAGTAATCAAGAAAACACTTTCATGTTTTACATGTTTATAACATTGACTTGATACAATTTTAGTTTCTTCAATGTTCATGACATTCTCTTGCATTACGTAACTTTGTCAAGTCATCAAAATCTGCTCAATTTCTTATTCCTGCGAGTCTTTGTATTTTGCTTATTCGTATTTACTGTATTATCTTTAACATTTTATATAAAAAGAAACTGCATTTCATCATATTGCTGGCCAAGGGCAATTTTCAGCTTAAAAGTAATAAATGAGCTGGCTTTTGGCCAGCCATTGGACAAAGACGATCACTGCATCGCACGCTTTCAGATGCACTTCTGCGGGTATCTGGAATGATCTTCCTTCCGATATTCGGAATGTAGACTGAAAACTAATTTCTTTAGAACTGCTTTTTGTGTTTGGTCTGTTGTCCTTCCTTAGCACCTCCAATTAGCATGGTTGGCTACGTACGTTCCGAAATAATTTAAACATGCAAACATACAAATACACTTATCTCTTGTGAAGACTGTGTTTGTAAAAAAAATAAACAGTTTTCATGAAAATTGCACTGATTTTTACAAAATGAAGAGCATGCAATGCCAACACAAAAGTAAAGGTACAAACATATATAAAATATATCCAGATTGAGCGTGGATTCCTGCACATATTTAGGTGGAATTACAAAACAACTCCAATGTTGACATCTCAGTAGAAGCATACTGGCTGTTTGTTATAGGTTATGGGGAAGTTACTAAGCCTCCAACCCCATACCAAAAGCATCCCGCACATTCACTTAAATAGCAATTGCACTGCGCAGTATCTGCAAGCACTCCGAGGCTTTGTCAGCCATTGTCTATTTTGGTTCACCTTTGATGAAGAGAGAACAAAAATGGGCAAATGGTGATTGCGAACAGAAGAGCTACCCATTGACAGTCTCTGATGAATTTACTGGCAGTCCCTGGGCTGAATTACATTGATCTATTTCTTCAAAAGGACCTCTCCCTTTAAAACTCGTCAGCGTGTGTAAGTTCATGAGTTTTGTTGAAGCAAAAAAATCGCCTCGGCGATGAAATTCCGTGTAATTCCATTTGTGTCACAAAGTGAATTACTGTCGCATTTTTCAACAGAGCCAAATGTGATTAGGCTTCAAGGGCTGCCGTTTGGATACATTTTACTCGGTGTTACTCTATCATGTTTAGACTATTGGTTGCACAATTAGCAGTAAGCCATAACTCTCTACCTCCCAGAAATGTTTCGGCAGAACTCATCGACCTTACATTCGGAAACTCTCCGTAACTATATAAATGATCGCGTGCTAAGAGTAGGAATATATGCTTGCATGGACATTTCCAATGCAATGCAGATTTGCACAACAAGCCTCAGGCCTTTGATAAATGCAACAGGTATCTCTGCAATTCTCCCAGGACACTGAATGATGAAAAGCTATCGCTGTCACTTGCATTCGACCCGTCTGTGTTCATATGGAAATTTTAGAAGTTTTTTTTCGTGACCATTCATTTCAAGGTAATTGTATATTCGAATAATACAGCATTGTGACATGCAGTAGACGTGAGCCTTCGTAATTGAGCAAAGCCGCTGGCAATGTCCTATGGCTTTATGCTGCCATAAGCAAGGCAACATTTGAGTTTTCTCAATTCGACATCCTGAATTAAATGTACACAAAAAAAGGCTGAAAATTTTAAAGTTGTGCCAATTACACTGTCAATTTTAATAATTACAATTTTAAACCAAATAAGTACAGACATTCTTAAATGCCCAACATCAAACGCTATTTTCTAAAGCTGTCCACATTACTGTGTATTCAAATAACCAAACTGGAATACAGTTTGGAATTAGTTTTGCATGTGCAATACTAACATTGTACAGATTTATGAATAATACATACTGTATACTGAAACTCCTCTGACTGAGTAGTGGAAAAGCACATTCACGTGTAAACAAAAAATATCCTCTTCCTAATATCTGTGTAGGTTTTTGTCATTGTTCTGTACAGCTGTCTGATGGGGTTTTGGGTCGTACCACATGCTGTTAGGTATCATGACCGAGGTTTTACTCCATATGCCCAGGAGCTACTTTGGAAACAGTATATTCAGGGAATACACATCGGTGAGAGCTATGCACCACCATTATCCTAAACATCTCGTCACTGATTGTGGAAACAGCGGTAGTGATGGCTATGAATATAAAGTAACAACTCTCGTAATCATCATCATCCTTATCTATTTTACTCATGGATAATCAGAGCCCATCCATGTGGATATTACGAGTTATACATACTATGAGTATTGTGCGAATGAGGAGTTTCAATGCATTGTATTAAAAATGCCACAATTCCCTTAATTTTTTTCCATAAACTACTCCAGCAAATTAATGCACAAAGCAGTCAAATTTACTCTCTCTTTATGGTCATCTTGTGCATGTTTGAAAACCCTCCCTTAATTTTCACAAGATTAAGCACGGGCAATTTAACCCCTTATTTAATGTACACATTTGAAATTAAAATATTCTTATATCATCACGGTCATCATTCATTATCGCCACATTCAGCCGTTAACCTCTCTCTTGAATTTCACAAATCCTACTGGAATATTTCTCAAAGCACACACTTGCCACAAATCATTCAAAGTTTGGTGTGCGAATGGCAGCAGTTTTGCACAAAATTTTCACTGCACTAGACAAACTCTTAATTAAGGGATATTTAAAATGTTGGCCATGGCATTGGCACATGATGCCTCATCTTTGAAAACAAAGGCACATGGGGTTTAATACCTCGGTATTCGACAGATGGTGTATTCAGATAAAGCCACAGAAATTAGCAGGTGGTGGGATTCAAACCATGGCATTCATGCGTACCGGCTTGGTGGCAAGAATGCCAAGTAGTTGGTGTATCCAGCGCCGTGCTCAGGAAAGCTATGTCCGGACTAAACATTTCTTTAAAAAAATACTGTGCAAAGTGAATTAAGAAAATGTGATGTGTCCCGCTGATTAAAATTTCAAGCAGATGTCTTCTTGAGATATTTTCAGACACAAAGATCTATATCTGCGGATGAGCATTAAAATATGGTGAACAAAAGCATCTGTTTTTATTAAATATTAAATTTGTATTGATTTATACACGTTTTTATATGTGTAAGGAATGAAAAATGGCCACATGAATTGAACGTTTGGGATGAAAAGTTGCTTCGTAAGGTTTGTCTTTTTGCATTGTAACATCGCAATTGCAGCTTGTTTTTAACTTTTTTTCGAGGGTTTTGTCGTCTGAACTAGGTAGTGAGTGGATGGTTACATAAATGGTTATGGATGAGCATGGCAATAATTGTACAAAGGTTCATTGAAATCACAGTTCTAAGTGTTGCCCTGTTAAGTTTTTCACATTATTATTACAATTCACGAAAGACAGCCAATTGTTTTGAGAATTAGACACCAAAAAAATCAGTGGAACCCTAACATTTGACCCATTTTTTTTAGAAGCCCCATGGTTATGTGCAAATCGCATAACATCATAATTGCATTGCTGTCAAGTGAATATACTGTACTGGTAATAAAGTAAAAGAGTGTTTCGATTTAAAGCTTTCGTGACTGCAGGGATTCATCTTCTTGGTTCTTTCGGTAAAGTCACGTAGAAGGGAAATAATAAAATAATAAAATAAAACATAATAAAATACAATTCTCACGACGTTTCGGCCACAGACGCTGTCTTTCCGACAGACCTGTTCTTCACCTGAGGACGGCTGCTTGCGTTGTGGCCGAAACGTCGTGAGAATTGTATTTTATTATGTTTATTTGTATTATTTTATTATTTCCCTTCTACGTGACTTTACCGAAAGAACCAAGAAGATACAATAGTGTTTTGAACGTGCAAACGTTCATCCAATAGCTCGTAGGCAAACGGTTCTTGGCTGTATTTTTACATTTGTCGACTTTATTCAGAATTCAGCCGTGTAAATTCACGAGACAGCACAGAAAACAGTGACTGGAATTATATTGCTCGAAATTTTCCGCAAAAAAAAATGACAGGCAACAGTTAGGGAGGTAAAGTACTGACAGTAAAAGGAAAGGCCTATTAACTGGTCTTTGGTGTGTGTCCCTCTGCTGGATATCCTTCCAGGTTTGACATGATTAGGCCTCTATAAAGTGTTGCGTGGCAGCAATTTGGCAGTACATTACTGAGCTTGCTGTAGTGTTTTTAAAGTTATATAATAGTGCAATATTTCCTATCTAACAGGTAATTTCCTCTCGAGCAGCGGCTGCTATATCCAGCCCATAATACAGCAGTCCAAAATCTAGGCTGACATTTGTTTAAATAAAAAATTGGTCTCATAAGTTCGTCACACGGTGGGGTTTGATGGATGATGGGCAAAACCCGCATGTAGAGGGCCCCCATCCACAAGAACACCAGCAACCCCAGCGTAGAGCCTGGCCACTTTCCACATTTGTCCTGGCTTGCATGACGACCACACTTTCCCAACTCACCGATCTCCATGGTCATGAAGCGTTTTGGAGAGCTGGACTGTGAGTGTGGTGATGGGATTTGGAGGGGTTTTTTCATGTCATCTTCAAAACATGGGTCAAGCCCGATTGAAGGTTGTTGTGATTATGCTCGCTGAAGACGTGGCTTGTATGAAGCCCCATTGATACAAATTCACTGTACTGCATACGCTCTGAAATATATCAAAATACAGCATTCATGAAAATTATACAACCGCTTTCAGAGGCATTAATGGGACAAACAATGATTGTGTGCTGCCTCGTTAGTGGTGGTAAATCTTAATGCTGTTTAGAGTTGTGAATTATAAGTAAAAGTTACAGCTTTGTCCAGAGAAGCTGCTCCGGCTGCAGATTGTTGTATTTTGCCACATGCACCCTTTGCATTGTATTGTCGTGCTCGTATATAATGTACTGGCAGGTCGGAAACGTCGAGGAATCTGTCTATGGGATGGATGCAATTTACAGTCTGATTGCAACCGAGTAACGCAAAATTGGAAACTCTTTTTCAAAGTGCACCTGCTGTCTCGCTTTGATCAAGCACGTACAGCCACTAACACAACCTGTGTGCATTCACGTTGCTTTCTCATTGGACACCGTTACCAGCATAAACCAATTTAGCAGCACATGCATTTATATACAGACAAATACTTTGGCATGATAGGAATGTGGACCTTGACTCGTACATTTAAGTGCAACGTTGTGTTGCAATATATATATAACTGGTTGTGTTCAGACTTTTCACTTCGTGTAAGTGTTATTATCTTCTGGTCGTGTGGTCAGTTTTGTTGTATTTGTTTAAAAGTTGTAATGTCATTGTGGTTCCAATGGAACTGCGCTACACTCATGTGCATATGTTCACAGAACACGTGGATACAATCAAAATTGGAACCTTAGACAACAACACTCTCGCATGTAACAAATCAGCGCGCATCTATGATTATAGCCTTTCCTTCCAATAAAAAAAGCTTCTAAATCCTGAATTAGAATTTTCACAGAGCAGAAAGTTGTAAAATGTTACACTTGGCATATTCAACCGGGGGAAGAATGAGTGTGCATACGTAATTAGATGACTAGGAGCTAAAGTATCCCATCTGTCTTGAAAAATGCAACTGTGTACAAGGTCACATTTGATAAAAGCCACTCTGCATTGGTAATGCACACAAGAAAACACGAATTTGGCCCCACGATGTGATTAAGCCTTGGCACCAGGCCGTATGCAATTGCTGTCTGGTGGCTCCTTAGTCAAGCATCCGTGGAGCCACGGTAATACAGAGTAGTGGCTATTGCAAATTAAACCACGCACTTTCGGTTGGTTTTTATGTTAAGTGTAATTGGCATTAAATATGACCCAATTTACTATTTAATGGGTCAGCTGAAGAGCATAGATTTAATAGAAAAAAAAGTGGACACGTTTTACAGTTTATTTACACAGTAATACATTAAGAACTAATTTTTACAGATTTGTTACGTAAACAAACGACTTCATAAACCGTATTAAATGCATCTGCTCTTGTAAGTAATCAATTGTATGTTTTAATTCAAGGTGAGCCCTAAATCCTGCGCTCACGCGGGTCTGCAGCTACAGCAATAGTAACTTCTCACCAGCTAGGAAATGCAACAGAGAAGAATGACCATTGCTCAAGGGATCTTTCGGCCGATGCATTCCATAGTCCTGCATTCGGCAATTGCTCAAGCATCTTGTCGGATAACTTGTAGTTGAGAATTACAGTACAGTATATGCATGAATATAAAAATTTGTGCAGATAAAAATGCGCAATTTTCAAATGTATTTTATGGCAAATGTTGTGTGGGGGGGTGCATCTTGTAATCCAGTGGGTGTGAGTGAAACCATACTTTGGAACTCTATTGACTCCAGGCACAAGTTTGGGGTATGTCTCAACTTCCGGAGCATTTTACAATCTGGAGAATACAGTGTGTGTGTATATATAATGCATAACATGCAGCGATTTAAAATGACAGTTCTAATTTCTGAAGAAATCTGTCCTTGACTCAAGACTTGTCCTTCCCTATATGTCTCATTGACTGCAACCGCAAACTCTCTGAATAGAAAAAGTTCTAAAAAGATTCCGCACTCATTCATTCACTGCACGGTGTCCTGCCCTTTATCCCGAGATACCATTTCCCAAGATTATACCTCACTTCGTAGAAGGCAAGCTGGGTAATGTGGCCGAGTGGTAGCACATTTTCCGATTATTGCAGAGGTCTGTGGTTCGATTCCAGAAGCTGCCCTTGGTTAATATTGTGGTAGTATTTACCAAAAATATGCACCGGCTGCTTCGTTGCGGATATTAAATATCCCCTGATGTCATTCGAAAAAGAATAGGCCATGTGTGCCAGCGTTGTGATCCAAGTGTGAAAAATTACTTAATTGGGTCAAACCGCGGAGCAACATTGTACCATATTGGCCGACTTTACTCGTCTGTGAAATATAGTGCCTCTTTCCACTTTATCAAGTGTGAATTATAAAATGTACTAGATTAATGTAAATTATAGCAACATTGTATCATATTGGCCGACTTTACTTGTCTGTTAAATATAGTGCCTCCGAAATAACTTTCCACTTTAAGAAGTGTGAATTATAAAATGTACTAAATTATTCTAAATTATCTACGTGCGTTAGGGGTGAAAAAAAAAACCTACGCAGACAGAATGAGTTTTAAAATAAGCTTATTCCGTGCAGGATTTCTGTTAACATATCGGTACATGGAGTAGTGCATCACACCAGCAATTCAATGTTATATAAAAGCAGATAAAGGTGCAGCCCTCTCATGTATTGCTCATGCTACTGCTGGCAAAAGTGGCTTCCACAAGCCGGAGTTCTGAAGAGAGTTTATGGCCTACTCTGCGATGCTGTCCATAGCTCTTGGAAGAGGAGGTAGTATCCTCGATTTACCTTACCACACGTGACCTGGCAACCGACGTAACTGTGGTATACCCATTTATGCTGCTGGGTGGACAGAGGCGGAGGAGTTTTAAGAAACTTGCACGATGGTTTTAACTTCCGTGCGGGGAGATATAACTGACGACCTCTGTTTGGATTGCAAGTTGGGTGTGCTAACCATTACACCACAGCAGCATCTAATGTTATATTAATATACAAATGGAAAACATCAATATAGAAACAGGACATACTAACTTTCAAGGTTTTACTGACCTTAAATTACAAATATCTTAATTGTAATAGTTTTGTTACCCTACCTTGAGCATTATAGTTTTTAATATCACTATTGTTTTGCATTTATATAATTACAGTATTTGATCTAAATACATTTGGCGACTCTAATTTAATAGCAAAGAAATGATCTGCATCAACGATAAATAAAAAAAACACTTAAAAAACAACTATTGTCTTTATAAATGTATAATTCCGGAAACCACCTATCTCCTTGAGTTATATTCGGTTGTGTTGAATAATTTGCGTCATAATCAACGTTTTTGGGTTTAGATCGCGTTTTTTATAAATGTGTCGTAACCCTCCACCACCCGACACGGCCAATCAGTAAAAAAGTGTCACGTTGACAAAAGACAAATAGTTCGCTGCTTTAGCCCTAAAGCCCTAAAGCAGTGAACTGTTTGTCTTTTGTCAACGTGACACTTTTTTTACTGATTGGCCGTGTCGGGTGGTGGAGGGTTACGACACATTTATAAATAACGCGATCTAAACCCAAAAACGTTGATTATGAATAATATTGGTCGCGAAAGCCTGCTACGTGTTAAAATAATTTGCGTGCTGGCTTACCGATAATTATTTTGTTGTTTCTCTTTCAGGAAGCTGCTGTGTTTGGGTAATTGAGTTTTTCATCGCTCCGAGGAAACTGTTATTTGGCCAAGGACGCGTGCCAGGAGGGAGTTGGATTGTGTTTTCATGGCACTCTTGCCTTGTCTGATGGAATTTGAGTCACAGTTGGCAATGTTGCCATTCTGAATGGCCATTGCGAAACCCATCTCAAAGAGGAAAAGCGAAGAAAGAATGGACATTCTTCTCAACTCTGCTGCAAGTCATCTTTTCGTTTGCTGACACTTGAAAGGAACTCCTCAACCGTCCAGACGTGTGCATCTTTCAAATAATGCAATACACACGGAAAGATTGCTGCCAAATACAGCACCCTCTGAATTTATAACATCTAAAACACTTACAGTTGTATATTGCTGAATCTTCTACAAATAAAAACCATTCATCAACAACCTTATGTACAGGCCTCAGGAATAAATTGTCTTAAACCACGGAGGATTACGTCTGTATAGTTGACATCCCTTCATTTTGTCTGCAGGGGAGGTACAACAGACCTTGGGACAAAAGTATTGACATGAATAAACTGGTTTTTAAAGTTTGCAACTTTGAAACATTTTCCTTCAGATGACGACTTCAATCAGAATCGACTGGATCAGTTTTCCTACCCTGGATGATTCATGAGGGACGTTTCTGTGCTTTCTATTGTTGACTGGCATTTCTGTGTTTTTACTTTTGGAGAAAGCAAAGCCCTTTGGGAGTTAAAAAAAACATAATTTTGAAAAGTGGGAAACTGCATCTGCTTTGTAAAGTTTGCAATACATCTAGCATGACGATTAGGTGTACCGTGTGCAACATTTTTCTTTACGTTATCAAGTCAGAATTAAATTTTCCATTTGTTATTTATTTGATGGTTTAGATAGATAAAAGGAACATTTTCATTTCAGAAAAAAAATCCCATCCCACTGGAAACGCGGAGAAAGAGAAGTCGGAGCAATGAAACGCATGATGAGGATTCAAAAAACGTCATTCGTTATTCTCGAGCACAGGCGCGCTGCTTCGTGGCGTGGAAGAATATCTCTCCTGCGTCTGATTTCCATTTCCCTGCTCGCACTGTGGCCTTCAGGCGCATCTGTACACGCACAGGTATCATTCAGCAGTCCGTACCAGTGGCAAAAAGGTACGTACGCTGGTCGGCAACGTGCACTCCTGCACCGTCACGACTCCTGTATTGTTACGCTCTGACAGGTGAACACATCACTGTTTTCATTTGTGTTCCGATTTCCATTGCTGCACCTGCAAGAATGCCTTCTATAGTTCTTGTGAACAAGTATGTCCAGTTGGAGAGTTCCATTTACGTGGCTTTGTCAGAGTCCTTGACATTTCGAACTCCGTAGTAAACTGAACAGTGATTTTCTTTTTCTCTTGCAAGAGCATATTTTTTATGACCATGGAATTGTGGTAAAGATTGTTAAAAAAATCATTTTCAATAGAAAATATTATATAAACAAATATAACTAGTCAACGAATAATCAAAACCGTGTGTGAAACCATCCCCAATGTTTTGTTTGGGGATGTAAGGAGAATGCAATCGGCTGGTAAAGTGTTTAAAATTCAGTGCAATTAAGATGTTGCTTCGAAATTCTGTGTCTGCATGCTAATCTTTAAATGTGCTAATCAGTGTGGGGCTAGGAATGTGCAGAGTTGATTGAAGTATTGCAACCTTACGTGTTCATTTTTTTAAAAACAACTATCACCATGGCTGATGGTGACATTCATGGGTTGAATAGGGAATTGAATGAGTTTGAAAAATCCTATACCTTTTAACATTCTTTTCTAGTTTCCCTCGAGTAATGCCTGTGCCATTGAATACTGCACTTTGTCAATGTGGATTGTTTTCTTTAGCTGCTACAATGTAAAATATTGCCTGTGTTGACTGTTTCCTCAAACGCATCAAAATAGTATTTCTTGGCTGTTGGAGTAAAATGCGCTTCTAGACACTGATAATTAATGATGAATGAAGATGGATTGCTGGTTTTGATGTTTCAGCCTTTCGGTGTGTTCATTAAAAAAACACCAAAAACCTTGATAAATCAATTGTGGTTATAGCACCGCTAATTGGAAGCATTTATTAAGGTTCTTGTCACTCCACAGACTATAAGAAATGAGTTATGACTTAGCTCTGAGAGCACTGCCATCATGCTGGGAACTAATCATAATGCATAATTCCCCTAACATTTCCACATTATACAGCACAGCATTAAAATAAAAAAAGAAACTCAAGATTGAAAACTTGAAAAAAAATTACGGAGCAAACGGGCGAGAAGCTATTCACGATGCCTTTTCCAAAATTACAGTGTGGAAAAGTGGTGTTAAACAAAACAAAAAGAGAAAAAACCGTGCCGGCGAACGCACAAGCGCTAGCATACATCAGCTCACCGGACGGTAACCCTTTGTCGCCCGTGGCAGCGGATTGCATTGCCGTGAAATGCATTCACCTTCTCGCTGGGAAATTGCCTTGGAGCGTGTGTTCGTGAGATAAACTCATCGCAGCCGCTCGACACTTTGCAACGGCCCCGCGTGCCGCAGCCACAGTTTAGAAAAACGCTTTGGGAAAATAAAACAAAATTAGATAAGCAAGTGAAGGTAGCAGCTCCTAATCGCACAACGCGACGTCAGCCTTTTGAGGAAGAGGCCTAGAACTTGGTTAAGCACTCTTAGGTATTTTTCGGTAAAGTCACGTAGGTAAAAAATAAAATTAAAATTAATAAAAGTAAAATAAAATAAAAAATCACGACGTTTCGGAGGCAACACAATTCTTCCGTCTTCAGGTGGAACCGTCACAGCACGATTTTTTTTTACCTACGTGACTTTACAGGTGTTGTGCATGCCGTGGATGGGAATGAACGTGCGGGGTAATCTGACACTCTCTCGCAGAGATTCTTTGCCCGTCTTTCTCTGTAGCCTCAAGTCAAGGGGGGAATCGAGAAGACTTGTGGTTGTTAGAAATAAATAAATAACGCCGCCAAACGTCTGTTTCTTTGCACCTGAACGGCTTTGTGGCGTTGCACCGATGGACCCAGAGCAAGCGTCGGTATTGACGAGGGGAGGCGGATAAGGAGAACTGCACGGGGACTTATAAGGAAGCAGATTACTGGCTCTGACGCTATTATGGAGGTTTAATGGATTTGAATTTTAATTAGCCATCAGCAAATGTTAAAAGACGAGTTCATTTTGGATATAATTAAACTTTACAACTCTCGGGAAAAAAAGTAAAGCTTTAGAAACAGGTTCTTTTTTTCTTCTTGGTTCTTTCGGTAAATTCACGTAGAATGGAAATAATAAAATAATAAAAATAAAACATAATAAAATAATTCTCACGACGTTTCGGCCAAAACGCAAGCAGCCGTCCTCAGGTGGAGAACAGGTCTGTCGAGAAGACAGAGTCTGAATGACACATCCCAGGCTTGGAGCGTCTATTTAAGCTGGGATGGAGGGGGGAAGAGCGCCTTGACAAAATAATTTGCATATCAAGAGGAATTTAGCATATTTATGGGAAATGCAGATATGCGATTAGTACTACTTGTGAAATGCGTAGGAGGTTTGGCGGGGGGTTTAAAGTCATATTATGCCCGTGCATTATGCAGGATTAGCAGCATCAAAGAGATGGGATAGGGGTAACATTAATAAAGGGAAAGAATGTTAATAGTATGTAGCTGCAGTAACTAAACCACCACGTAAACAACTAAAGTATAAACTACATAGTATCATCAGTATACTAAATATACTCTCCAATAAGCTGAGCTACTAACAGTAAGTAATACATTACAATTCTACGTCGCAAAAATATGATATGCTTCCAGCTAAACTTTATTCTCTTACATCACACCGGTCTACACCATACTATATACTGCAGTATATATAGTAAGATGAATCCCTGCAGTCACGAAAGCTTTAAATCGAAGGTTATTTTTGTCTGCAGTGCATGTTAAATGTGTAAACATATAAATAGGCATTCAATGTATTCAAAAGCTACGGCAGATGTCCAGAAACTTAAGCCACCCTTGATTGAAGCATTTGGCTTTGTCAGGGGGCTGCTGTGATCGTAAGTACGCACGAGAATTTCCGTGACATTTGTCTTCCGGATCAACCTTTGTGTGTAAGCAGCAGAGGCTGCAGTCGTGGTGTGCAAAGCCACGTGTACAAGCCCACTGCTACCACATCGATGCCGGGAGTGGAGTTATATTCGTAGGTTAACTTGGGGTTAAGCATGGTCAGATTTCACAACAACCACTGGACTTTCAAAAAGTCCACTACGATCCGCATGTGAGCCTCGGGAGAAGCTTCAAGGACCCTCAATCACTGTTAGAAATTGTGCTGTTTGCTTTATTCGCTGCTGTTTATATTCCGTACAGGCCTGCCACAGAGGCCGTGGGGAAGTGCGTGACAAATGTGCAAATACACTCTTGCCAGGTGCAACCTTTTCTCCTTTTACCGTGGAAAATGAAAGTGTGTTCACCCGTTCCTTGTCGTAAAAATATGCGACGAGGATGGAAGGTACATGAATGTGGAGAATCCCGAGGGAATGACCGCCAGTTTTTAGATTATTTGACAACATTAGCATGCTGTCATTTTTTATAATATCATGGTAAAAACACGTTTTTTACGAGAGCTTTCAAACCCAGGCCTTTGATGTCAGTGTAGATAGTCATAACAATCGGTTTTTATGAATATGATTTGGTCAAAAGCAAGATTATTTGGTTTGTGGCTATGGCTTATGCTGTTGGCATTTGTCCTACGGAATTATAATAATGTAGCTTTTGTTTGTATGTTTAAAAGATTGCTTCGAAAACATTAAAATGCGGTCTCAGAGACATGTTATTTTAGTTTATGCCTTTTATTACACATGAGTGATTAACGTAGTAATTACATTACATTAATTAATTGATGAATGGTGTTTGAATTATATTTGTTAAAGTATTCATTGGCGAATTAATTGAGTTGTTTAATTAGTTAATGCATTTGTTTTCAGACGCATCTCTTTAAAATCCTTTATATTAAGTTCGCGTGCTTGCTTGCTTGCTTAGGACCGTGCAAATCTTTCGGTCGTTTTTTAACCCACTTCCCGTGATCCAATCGAGCTGACATTTTCCACACAGACTCGTTGTGCCAGACAATTATTGTTCGTGAAAAAAAATTCCCAAAATTTTACACTTTTTAGGCAAAATTTTTTTTATTTTACATATATTCAAATAGAACGCATTCATGGCTTTGGCTGAACGGTCAGAGTGTAAGAGCCCAGAGCGTAACCCCTCCACAGGCCGTGGCGGAGTAGCGCAGTTGGTAGCGCCCTCGCTTCCCATGCCAAAGGTCGTGGGATCGATCCCCGCGTCCTCCACAGGCGAATATATTTTTAAATCCTTTATATTAAGTTCGCTTGCTTGCTTAGGACCGTGCAAATCTTTCGCTCGTTTTTTAACCCACTTCCCGTGATCCAATCGAGCTGACATTTTCCACACAGACTCGTTGTGTGTGACAATTAATTTTCGTGAAAAAAAATCCAAAATTTTACACTGTTTAGGGAAAACAAATTAAATATTTAATTACCAATTGCTTAATGGTGGCAGACAATCATCTGACGCATAGGTGGCAGCCATCTCAAGCCAGAGGACGAGAGGACTCTAGCCGCCACGCATATAAAGGATTTATAGTGAAAAACTTTGTTTTTACGGGTTTACTTGTTTCCCAGGATAGCTCTGTCAACGCACAATCAAACTTTTGGCATTGTATAGTTTCCATATTAGTAGGTTCTGCTCTGTGTCTATATGCATCACTAATTTATTTTGAACAATTAATTTAGGAATCGCGTAATATATGAAGGCTTGCATAAGTGCATCATGTCGAAGGATATCACTGGTCAACAAAAAAAAACATTTTTTATGGCCTGGACCTTTGCAGCTGTTTAGACTAATTTCAGGGTGCTGATTCCAAATCTGATCTCAGATTTGCTCTATCACATCTCATTTTTATGCTATCGGCATACCCCATTTTCATTGATTTTACCTGAAATTAACTCTGTCACTAATGATTGCAAGTTGTTGCGAGTCAATGACTGCTTTAGTATTAAAATATGGTGCTGTATTTTTAGGATAGTGTGTTTATAATATCATTTTATGTAGATATCCACATTTATTTAATATTTTTCTTCTGCAGTTTTTATTGAAAATGCCATATTTTATATCTCAAAAACCTGATGTGATAGACAAAAACTAATGCCATATTTGGAATCAGCACCCCAAAATTACCTTAACACCGTTGGAAGATCTTATGCCAGAAAAGGTGTGTTGACCAGCGTATTTAATCGGCTCAAAATAATGCAGCACAGAAAATCGGGTCTCCTGAGATGGACCATACTTTCAGTACCAAATCCACTGATGCGGATAGGATGCCAAGAATCATCCAATATTTAAACAAACACTTTAAATAAATAATTGCCAGAGTAATATTCTTTTGTTTTAATATCAATGATGTGAAGAACGTTTGCATAAAATACAAATAAAGAGCAGTTTCAGCGATTAACATTTGTATGTATCTCTCTGCCCCCGCCCCTTCTGCCTATTTAAGGCCACTCAACAGAGACGATCTCCCTCTCTGTACCTGTGTTACTCTCTCTCTATGTATCTTGGTGATATCTGTCTGCTTATATGTCTGTCTATAGTTTTTCTGGTTAGAATTTTTTGTTGCTATTTCATTTATACCTGATGATGATTGCTTGTGTTGCAATCGAAACGTCGTGATTTTTATTTTTATTTTATTTTACTTTTATTAATTTTATTTTTTTACCTACGTGACTTTACCGAAAAAACCTAAGAATATTAATCCTTGCAGTCACGAAAGCTTCAAATGTTGAACCTTTTTCGCACCGTATGTAGTCAACCGTGATAACCAGAGGTGCGGGAAAAGGACAATAAAATAATATCTATCTGCAAATTCATGCAGACAGAAATGCGATGTAACTATAATAACATTTTTTTTATATAGCTAGGCAGCTGCTATATCACACACGTGACTATTATTTTTACATAAACATATACTGGACTGAGTTTAAATTAAATACACCACTTTGCGATCCTTATCTCTGCAGAAGCATTACATTTTTTAAGCCTATTTCCCTAATGGCCTTCCGGGCTCATGTTAACCAGCAACATTGTTTGACAACGTAAACTCTAAACAAGTTTTTTTTATCTTCTTGGGCTCAGTGTGGAAATCGGTGTTTGAAGCAAAACACTTCCGATTTTACCAGATGATATGGTAAGTGTCACTTTTGCTATCAAAATGAAAACAGACATTTTATTTTGGAATATGACAGGGTGGAGGGTAAATCTATGTCATTACGGACGACCTGCCGTACCGGCGCTCGGTGATCTTTAATAGCGAGTCGAGACGTGCAGATATTGCCACAAAACGGGGGGAGGAGAGGGCCGGGACTGGACAATTGTCTTGGTCAAATTAGGCACCAGCAATAGCTGCTACACGATACGATAGGGGTTAGATGCAAATAAGCAACACTCTTTCAACCTGAAGGAAATACAAACATTATTACGTTCAACGGCTAGATCTAATATATATAAGCTAATACTTTGAACATTGCCTGGATGACGCATTGAATTAAACAAGCATTCAATTGTGCCTATGAAGACGTGCTCATACACAGTAATGTATTAAACTTACTGCAAAATTGTGAGCTGGATGCACACATGCACATGTATTGAAATCATTCAGATTTACGTAAGACACGCACGTTGAAAAATGTGCTGAATGAGTGTGCACGGTTTAAATTGGCACAGAAAGACCCGGCAAACAATGTCAGCCATGCTCCCAAAGAAACGTATTAGTGCTAGGAGTAGACATCATTTTTTTACAGTGGTACTTTAATATGCTCGACTCACAACTCTTATCACGCCACAGCACCCTTATTCTTACACTTTAAATGGGCACATTGGATCAATATGTAACACCCTGCAGCATGTTGCCTGTACCATGAGGATGTTTTGAGTATTGAATTCACCAAATCCCACCAGGGATACCATCTACTTCCAATCAGTGTGCACGCGAGAATGGAAAAATACACCGAGGGCACGTGGCCAATGTCGGGATGTGATGTGCGCGTGTGTGTGGATTGGCAGCATTGGGGGCAAATGTTGCACGTCGAGCCGTTGATGGCACACAGAGAACCGCTGCTAATGGCCCTGAGGCCTGAGCTGTTCCGTCTTTTGCTGCACGAGTTGCAGCAGCAACAACACCGCCACACTATGCCTCAATCAAAGACATCTTGGATGCATGCAAAACCAGCAAAGTGCTAAGCCACGAAGCCTGCACTCAACACCCACATGTGAAGGGCGTGCAAATGAAGTCTAGGTTTGCCTGGCAGTCAACGTTCAGAAGGAGAGCTGTTTCTTTGGATCGTGCGTGCCAATGTGTTCGTACAGGCTGAACGAAGTGCATGGGGAAATTGTACTTGATTAACAAAGCGTTTTGTAAGAAATGTGTTCTAAGAAGTACTGTACTGTAGATGTTTCGAAGGGCACTGGCTGATAGTGCTTTTACTGCGACGTGGTTTTCTTCTCCCTTTTCTTTTTTGCAATGCAAAGCCCTGTGGTGGTCTTAACGATACTTCTAGGGGCCATCAACATGCATTGAGGCACACGCGAATCAAGTGCGTGATCATACATCATGCTTCGTATAGACATATGATTTGTAAGCGTTTTATTTTTCATACACCTTATGTATCTCAAATGACAGCTGCTGCGTCTGCTTAATAAGGTTGGACAAGTTCTAAGCGAGTGTGTAAAGCTTTGCAGCATAAGGGATAATAATCGGCGGTTTGACACTGGAGAAAGAAACCCGTAATTGCAATGGCTGTATTCTCAATAATTCCACTCTGTGATAATACATTTTGAACTATGAAAGGACTTCCCTTATGATAATTTAATGATCTACTCACTGCGACTTAAGCCAATTAGTTTTTCTTCTTCTTTCTCTATAGAAATACATTTGCATGAATCCCAGAACATTTAATGCTTTTCCATGGTGGCAATTAACATTTCTTTGCATTAACACCACTACAACTGCAATGCGTGCGTGGAAGCTGCAGGTATCTTTCTTTACCTTGGGCATTTTACTACTCACCGTGTGCCGATTAGGCGGTATACTGTGTGGCACAAAAGGCTTGCAAATTAATAAATAAAAAGCAACTAGATTTGCATTCATGTCTGAGAGTTGCACTATACACATGTCATCAGGCTCGGTGCTCTGTAATCAATCAATTGGAGCCTAATTTGAATGTATTCATCTTAATTAATGCATACGTGTTTTTGAAGTCGCCCTGTAAAATTGCTGTTTGCGTGTGTTTTTTTTTCTCTCTCTCCGTAATATAATAATGCAAGCACATAAATCTAAAAGTGTCCTCGAGGAAAATGGCTTTCATAAAGAACATGATGTGACACAAACTAAAGTTCTTGATTGCACCTGAAAGTTGAACCTCTTTTACTCTCAAAGCTTTTACACTCTTGCTCATTTAGTCTCCGGCATTAGCCCGGTAAGGGATGGCCAAGGTCAAGACTACTAAAACTGATGGATTTAATAAAACAAAAACATTAATTTAATTATGGCGGTCTCTATGGTGGTGCCAGTGGAACTGCTTCTGAGAAATGATGTGCTTGGAAAATGTGAGCAAGCCAACAGGGTCAGCCGACAAGGAGATCCAAGAAAGGTCAACAGAGTATGCTGCAATCTGAATATCCATTGACTGAAGCGTGCACAAATGTACTGCGACGTGCAAATATGTTCAGCAGCGAAATACATTTGTTCAACGCTCCTTTATTGAACCTGTTTGTTGATGCAAAGCTGATTTTGTTCAACACGATGGGCACACTGTTGTCGGGTAAAGTAGGAAGAGCAGTGACAATAACTCTTTGATGTGGCACAACAATAGTGGCGTTCATCGGCACGGATGCCAAATGTGCCATTAATGCAGCGTCGCTCTTAGGAGAACTTAGTAAAACTCCGATTAGCATCGCAACGTGCGAAAACCACAATGCCAGCTCAACGCGACTGATTCCACTTACAAGTGTGCTCTGCAGTTGTTGTTTTGTCGTTATTGTTATTTAAAGCTACATCAATGTGCCATTAGCAACAGCAAGTGTTTTTGTGACCCCCCCCCAACTAAATTCAACCTAATGCATTTCAAGTGTGCAGACAAAAGGAATGTGTGTATACAGGAAATATATTAAAAAAAACGGTAATCCAAGTATATTTGTAGTTTAGAAGTTTATGGCTAATATATATAAACATATTCTTTGGGTCTTTCGGTAAAGCCACGTAGATAGAAAAATAATTTAAAAATAAAAATATCACGACGTTTCGATCGCAACACAAGCAATCGTCATCGGGTGAAAAATATAGTGGGAGAGCTGCTGAGGCAGGATGTTATATCGGTTTGAGATGGGTGTAGCCCAAGGGTAAGTGGGCGGGGCTAGAGATGGAATTTGCGTGTAAATGTAAGATCGGAGAGCTGATGTACTTCCACGACTACGAATCTGTGGGATCTGGCAGAGTGTGGAAGGCATCGACAAAGACTGTTGGCACAAACGCTTGTATGTCTATTTTCCTAATTGATAGGTCAATATATATACGGGAGTTGATGGTAGCCCATCTGATATCTTCACCATTTAACTTTGGTGTTCCGCCAGGATCTGTATTCTCTCCAACATTATTTCTTCTCTTCACTAAGGGCTTATTAGCTTTTACTCACGCTGCAGTCCACTTCCTTTGCAGATGAGAGAACAATTCAGGCATCGTTCTCATTTAAATCAAAGGCTGAAAGTATGAGACACTTAGCGGCCCAACACGCAGACATTTCCCAACAAATCATCAACTGACTTGAATCCAATAATACAATAAGTCGCTGGGTTGCGGGAAGTCCCGACTTACGGAAATCCGACTTTCCGGGAATGCTCCCATTAATAATGTAAAAAAACACCGTCAATTTGCGGACATGTTTTTCCATTTGGTTACGTGGGCACACTCACAGTGAAGTTGCGGCGAGTTCGCAGATGAGTAGCGCGGAGCGAGGCGTAAGGCGGCCCCGCTCCACCAAAACGCCGATCCCGGCCTTCACTCGGATTCAGGAAAATTGGAATTTCTTTGTAGCGTCACGTCAATCTTTTCTTTCATTTTTAGAAGTTTCTTTCACGATTTCGATTTAAAGCTTTCGTGACTGCAGGGATTCATCTTCTTGGTTCTTTCGGTAAAGTCACGTAGAATGGAAATAATAAAATAATAAAAATACAACATAATAAAATAATTCTCACGACGTTCCGGCCACAACGCAAGCAGCCGTCCTCAGGTGAAGAATAGGTCTTTCAGGTTAAGAATAGGTCTGTCGAGAAGACAGAGTCATTCTGAGGTCGGCTGCTTGCGTTGTGGCCGAAACGTCGTGAGAATTGTTTTATTATGTTTTATTCAACCAGGCTATGCGTTAATTGTGTGTTGACCGACCCTCTGTGTTGTATTACATTACATTTCGATATTTTACTAGGTTATTTAATTTTAGTGTGTCCTCCTGATTTTCAGGCTTACTTGCCGTGCAGCACCACGTCTGTTGACCACTCATTGATATGCACATTTTTTCTCTAACCCCCCTTCCTTCTCTCTGCCTCCGCCTCCCCCCTGTCTATTTAAGGCCACCCCACAGAGACGATCACCCCTCTCTGTTACCTGTGTTGCTCCCGCTATGTATCTTGGTGATATCTGTCTGCTAATATGTCTGTCTATAGTTTTCTGGTTAGATTTTATGTCGCTATTTCATTATACCTGATGATGATTGCTTGTGTTGCAATCGAAACGTCGTATTCTATTATTTAATTTAATTTATTATTTTATCTTTAGACGTGACTTAACCGAAAGAACCAAATAATAATTCCTGCAGTCACGAAAGTTCTAAAATTAAGATGGAATTTCTTTGTAGCGTCACGTCAATCTTTTCTTTCATTTTTAGAAGTTTCTTTCACGATTTCGATTTAAAGCTTTCGTGACTGCAGGGATTCATCTTCTTGGTTCTTTCGGTAAAGTCACGTAGAATGGAAATAATAAAATAATAAAAATAAAACATAATAAAATAATTCTCACGACGTTCCGGCCACAACGCAAGCAGCCGTCCTCAGGTGAAGAATAGGTCTTTCAGGTTAAGAATAGGTCTGTCGAGAAGACAGAGTCATTCTGAGGACGGCTGCTTGCGTTGTGGCCGAAACGTCGTGAGAATTGTTTCATTATGTTTTATTTATATTATTTTATTATTTCCATTCTACGTGACTTTACCGAAAGAACCAAGATGATTTCTTTCACGAGTTAGTTATTTACCGTACGCACTTTATTTAGCACAATTACACTTCAATTGCTTATTGTCTCGGCCAATAGCGATCGAAGAAGTCTCGGGCCTAGCCTCGTGCACGCTAAATGAACATTTGGAAGCGACCGCTTTCTGTTCACAATTAATACTAACATGTTTCGTGGCAGTCATCGTAGGAAGTGCAGAGCGTATCAACAGCGATACGATACACGCAGCGATAGAACACGGATGACAGCGCGATACGGTACTGAGAGAAAGCGAACTAACAGGGAGGCACCATTAAATTTCGATTTAAAGCTTTCGTGACTGCAGGGATTCATCTTCTTGGTTCTTTCGGTAAAGTCACGTAGAAGGGAAGTAATAAAATAATAAAAATAAAATATAATAGAATTACTCTCACGATGTTTCGGCCACAACGCAAGCAGCCGTCCTCAGGTGAAAACCAGGTCCGTCGAGGCGACAGAGTCTGAATGTTGTGGCCGAAACATCGTGAGAATAATTTTATTATGTTTTATTTTTATTATTTTATTACTTCCCTACTACGTGACTTTACCGAAGAATCAAGAAGAGGGAGGCACCACTATTTCCGACTATCGGATTTTATCTTGATTATAATCTTGATTTTCGGGGAAAATTGTTTAGTTCAGAAAAATCGGGCTACTGATCGTTTTCGGGAACCTAACCCTTCCATAACCGGGGGACTGCCTGTACAATTCTTAATTGTGATGACGAAAACCTGGTCAGGTAAAAATGACAATAGTCGGTTAATGATAACATTACATAGGGCTTGCAATTCCACAGTTCCTATGATCATATGTAATAATGAGATCCTTGTCAAAAATCTGCTTGACGCTGCAAACTTTTGATATGTATGCATGTTGAACTTCTTTTGCACCGTACATAGCCAACCGCACTTATCGGAGGTGCGGAGAAAGGACGAAAAATGTAACAAAGCGGCTCTAAAAAAATGAGTTTTCAGTCTAGATTTAAAAGTGCGTATCTCCAGTTGCTTCCTAATATCGGAAGGAAGAGCATCCCACGTGGCCGCAGAAGCGCATCTGAAAGCGTGTGATGCAGTGACCGTCTTTGTTTGATGACTTGCCAAAAGCCTGTCATGGAATAACTGCATTAGTCATCTGGCTAAGGATGCATTGGAGAATCTAGGTTTTCTTTTCCATGTCAAATCCTCCGTCGTTAACTGGGAAAAAGCATGACCTGCAATACAAAACACAAATTTGTCCTTAGCTGAAACTTTCTAAATACTGACTCAAACTCATTTGTGAGTTCTCTAAAGACGTGACCATGTAAACAATATATTGATTAGAAATGAGAAAAACAACAGCAGATATAAATTAATGCCAACATAAACAAATGACAGGTGCGTACTGCAACTATTGTATTAATAAAGAAACCAAGTTAAAAGCCACATTCATCACAAAAAAGAAAAGGCTGCGATGGTGATTTAGTTAGTGTGTACACTTAGGCACAAACTATTGATTTTGATCTGGAGATAAACACCACAACATTAGCCTTTCCATGCTTGTGTCCTGTTTTGATTAGTGCTGTATAATTCCCTGCATCGACCAGACGATTTATCTGATTTCCTCTCATGGCTGGCTTTGTGAGATTTCTCTTGTGTGTGTGCGCGTCGAGCAAGGGAGACAAACCCAGCATCTTAGGCTCAGTCTCGTGCGCCCTCATGGCATCGGAATCCTCACGACCGTGGTAAACCCAGCCGCAGGTAATTTGCAAGTCGATAAGGAAACAAAGCGTTGGTTTGTTTGGGGCCCATTTGCAGTTTTTGGAGTGGTATCTATCGGCTTCTTCAATAACAGGCAGCCATCAGTCGATCGATAGATAGCATTCACGTGTTTGTTACTTGTAGGCGTTGCGAACAGTGTCGCAATTTGACACGTGTTGTGACGCAGGGGAAACTAATGGCAACCACTATTTGTGGCTGTAGTAAATACACGGCAACGATTGCATGTAAATTCAGTTTTCAATCTTCAGATTGACTCATTTTTAATATTCATTTTTCAGATGTTTAAATGAAATGTCTGGCTGCTTTAAGCTACACCAACTGTTTGTTTAATTCGCTGCTGGAAAGCGAAGTGCGTTTCGCTAACTGCCTATAATAATCAAGCAAAAAAAAAATGAATGCTTTGGTTGCGACAGACTTTTGCATGTTTTAATTTAATTTTGTTTCTACTTGAACATTTCTCGAACATTTGTCGCTCGAGCGTAATTTGAGCGCAGCGTGGCATCTGTAATGTAGAAATAGCCAGCCCTTCATCATTTTAACGGTGACATGTAATGGCGTTGGCTCGGAGGCATATCAGAAGCTGGCGCGTCGCTAGAGGATTCCATTATATCGCTGGATTCCTTATCTGCACAACACAAATCCCTCTAGATGAGACCTCGAACGCTCACAAGAGACCGATCGAAAAGTTGTCTCTTTAGAAGCAAAGAGGTTGAATCTTGTGTTGCAGGTCAGTTGGATTTTTTTTGCGTAAATAGAATGCAGGGAATGCAGAGTTGTAAACAGCCTCCCCCCCCCCGTCCGTGACAATGGATGGGACCACAAATGTCCCAGAATATTTCACGTGGAACATTTCTGAGCATTTTAAAACGCAGAGGCTGTAATTGCTTTCGCGTGCAAGCTTTTCATAATGAAATCTTGCCGTTTTTTTGCTGCTTTCCTTTGTGAAACGTCAGAGCGACGCATTTATTATGCATATATATAGAATACGTGCGTCAACATAAACTCATTCACAGTTGCCGTGGTGTGCACTGACATGCAAGTTGAGTTTCCAGAGTCTTTGGCGTGTCCTTGGCATCGCATCGTCTCTACCAAGGTTGTGCTATTCCGTGAGCTTCAGATCCTTAATTAGACTCCGCTTCCCATTTCGGAGTTGCTGAGAAATGGTAACAAACTACGACTTCACCAACATTGCTATCCTCCCATCAGACAATCTATTGTCCACAATGTTTGCTCCTCTGCCAGACATGCCAGTGTATGGCAGTGCTCGCCCAAATGCAAATGCGATGGCTGGATGTTACTCTGGTTAGTATTCTTCAGGACTCACCCACTAAAACCTTTTTGGCAGCTGCAAATGTTGCACGTTCAAATGTGTGCCAATAAACATTAATATAATGATTACACCACGGTTCAGTGACTCGAACGACAAATATGCATTGCACAAATTAAATGCTTCTATTTTTCGGTGAATTATCTCGCCAGGGCCGGCAACAGATGTGATTAAGAGTGCCAATAGATCCAGCTGGCAGAGAGAGGGCATGGGAGCTGTGGAGAGTTGGATCGAGATAGTCACGGATTAATGGGATACACCCTCACTGGTTCGATTCGTCTCTGTGTAGTCCAGTGGGACGGTAGAATAAAGATGTCTAACTCGGAATTGTTGCGCAGGTGTAACAAGACAACATGCCTGTGACGATAGATTCTTATTATCAGCCTTTTGAAGGTGAAGACTGAACAAAGTGGCCTACTTGAATGTCAAATTTTAACAGAAACACAGAGGCACAAACAAAACACCTCTACGTAATTGTAACATTCCAGAGACGGATCCGACGGGGGCATTCGTTGTAAAATCGCCTTGCCTACGCCTCCTCCGTCCTTGGTGTCGTGACAAATGTTGCGGTGCATTCCTGCCTGAGAACGGATTTAAATGTGGTATGCTGAATGTGATTGATGCGTTTGGGTATCTAAATGGCTCAATGAATGTACAGTTCAATGAGAAGAGCTGCATACAAACTGCAGTGTAAGGCATAGCGGGAGGCATTATTCCTTTTTGCATCCAAATCCAGCGCCAATTAAATTTCAGACGGCAAACAACCTTTCATATGATTGTTCTGTGACGCACACACACGTAAAGCATAATTAAATATTTCAGCAATACAAATAGCCACTGCCATTGTAATGAATAGCCACAGTTTCTCTTTTCAGGCAAGACATCCTGCATTAGTCACGTAAGCGCTTCGGGTTTTTAGTGGCTTTCATTTGTTTTCACGATGTGAGCAACGGTTTTATTGCTTAAGCTTCATAACCCTACCCTAGGGACTTTACCACACACCGCCCTGTCAAAGGGAATGAAGGTTTGCTCCGGATGGCAACGTTGTGACAAGAGTGGGAATGCAAGGAACCTTTAAAATAATTGTTTATAAAGCACAACCGTGACCACAACGATGATCAGGGGCCCTGGAGGGACGGGTCTTGCGGTTGATTGTCAGCGCGGTCTCCGCATCGTATTCGCCGAGCGGAGCGTTGTGGGGTGGTGCTCTTCCGTATACCGAGCATTCACGTGTAGTTCAGCTTGCCTGAAAACGCTGACACCCGCTCTTCTTAAGGGTAGGCTTTTGTGCTCAAACTTCACTGCCTTTTTATGTAAATAGTATGTAAATGGGGTGCCGCGGTGGAAAGATGTTAACTTCCTCGCCTGGTCTACTGGAGTTCGTGGGTTCGATCCCAGGGACCTGTATTTTTGGAGTTTGAATGTTTTCCCCGTGGCAACGTGGATTTTTCTCTGGGTCCTCCGGTTTTTTCCCTCCACTTATTATAAACGTGCGTTTAGAATATTTGGTTGCTATAAAGTTCCACGTAAAAAGCCACTTCGTTAAGCTATCACTTGTGGCCAGGTCGCTTCTGAAAGAGAGCTTTATCGCTCAGTGGGCCTTACCTGATGAAAATAAAATAAAAACATAAATATCCAGCCCTGTGCCACCACCACTTTCATCAACCTGCCCGCCCTCGCCAACCGATCAAACAGTCCGACTCGGAGCAAGGGAGGCTTTCATCCAAGAGTGGATTGACGAAGGGATGAAAATTGTGGGGCTATTTAAAACAATTATTGTGTTCAAATGTCTCTTGCAAGGATTACAATGTCAGCCAAAGGAGGCAGAGAATATTTAATAAAATATTTTTTTCATCTTCTCATGTGACATTACCAGAGGGGCAAGTTTACCAGAATAAATAAATAGGCTGCTGGAAAAAACCCACGAGCCGAACATCATGTTCACGCAAGGACAATAGATAGAGCCATTGTGTTTCAGAGCAGCCCATGTCCAATACGAAATCACTGGAGCACGCACTTTAAAGTTTAGTCTTGTCGTGATAATGCAGCTTGTATAGCCACAGAAAGTGAATGCAATCCTTCTGTAAGGCTTATAAACGATTACCAGCACCAGCTCTCCCTTGCCTCGCCAGCTTCCTAGCAGACCCCGCCACCGACTGTTCCCCTCGGAAAGGTTTGTCTGCTCTGATGTTTAGTTCTAATTAGGGTTCTGCTCTTTGTAAAATATATAAAATAACACGATCAGCGTTGCAATGTAAATACGCAGTGTTCCGCATAATTAAACTATCTCATATAAAGATATTTAATAAAGCAATTAAGGAATTATTTCAATATAAGTTGTGTATAGATTTTTTTTATTCGGTTTTCCCTGTATAAATGTTTAAAATAAAAATTACGAGTTTGGAATGGTAAATTAAATAAAAAACTTGACCTCCAATAATGTATTGTATTAATGTAAGGCGAGTAGAATAGATAGGGGTTTCTCCTTTGCATATTCTTGGCAAAATGACCCAAGTTCACGGTGTTCATCAAGAGTCTATCGCAGCCATGATTCTGCTCTTTGTTATCACAATTTACGTGACCATCCTGGCCATAACTACTACAATCGCAGTGTGGCGGAGCGTTTGCCATCACCAGGGAAACACACTAAGAGAGAAGTAGTTTCATAGCTGTACTATATTTAAGTGCTACATCAAAAAGCTAAATTATTTTGTTGAGCAAATAGCTTGCTGCACTTACAATATTTTTAGCTTTGTTTTTCAAAATAAAAATTTGCTTTTATTCATGCTTATTTGCCTGTGGGGTCTGCCTCGGATGGTCAAAATCAATCATTCATTGATTTTATTTATATAACGCAGCTTTGGTCAACCACCCTATTTCCTCCCTTTGCTATCGCCTCCTATCCTGCTTCCCCCTTCTATAATTTTCTGTATTCCCCCCACTCTGCAGATCACAGCTGGATAACATATGTAACCCCTTTGCAGGTGTGGGCAAGCAAACTACGGTTCTGTTCAGTGCAGTTAATGAAAATGCAAAAAGAAATACGAACAAAAATAGCTCGCAAAAGTAATTACATTTTTCTAAGTGCTTAAATCTAACTCTGGGATATGGAATGGATAATAGCAAAGATCCTGTAACTGAGTGTTGGAGAGGCACTGCAGTATGATCAGTGCCTGCTTGATAACTCACTTGGCTTATTAGCAAAGAAAGGCAGCCGGGATTACTGCTCGCGTGCCTGTCCGGGTTCTCAGATGGTGATTAATCATGGCACTGCGGAGTACATCAATTGCAGTGGGTTAACGATTCCTAATAATGGACATATGGCCAATACTTTGCTAGCCCGAAGACCACTGCTTAGCGTGTGGTGATGATGATGATGGTGGTGGCAGTACTGTGTGCTCGGCGGTTTCGTGTGCAGAGGGTGCAAGGGAATGAGATGGCATGCGCTGTTGAGTCAAAGATCAGAGGCACGGAAGGAACGAGGGTGGATGGAGAACGGGTATTGCTGGAAACCCGCGGTCCCTTGGATCAATCTTGATAGGCTGCACGTATGATGGTTTTTTGTTGTTGTTGCTCAGTACACGCATGCACTGCCCTCTCGCCTTTACCGTCTGATATGTGACATTGTATTAAAATCCCACGACGTCTATTATGTTCTCCTGCCAAGGGGGGGGGAAAAACCCCCTGGCAATCAATCAAGACCGATGGACAAACATTCACGGCCATGTTTAAACAGTCATTGCCGATGACATTGGGTGGGTGAGCCTTGTGTTTGCCCAGCACTCCATTGGAGGTCATTGTGACAATGCAAAAAAACTAGAGGGGGCTGCGTGTTCTTGAAATCTGTCTCTTCACGGACTCGTATTGTCTCCCCCAGCCTTTGTTTCAACATCATCCATTCGTCGTCGTCGTCGTCGTGATTTTATTGTATTTGTTTTTATTATTTTTTTTTATTAACTTTTATTAATTTTAATTTCATTTTTTTACCTACGTGACTTTACCGAAAGAACTAAGAGTATGAATCCTTGCAGTCACGAAAGCTTCACATCTAGAATCATCCTCTCTATTGCGCATTCTTCAGAGATCATCTCTGCTCAGCTTTTATTCGTTTTTCTCTTGCGTGGTGATTGTCTCTGTACATCTTCATGGTTGCCTTCCCTTCATGCCCATTCTCAGTTGGATATGAACACTAAAGCTTCGTGTATGCCATATGGCATTTATCTCATATTTTAACGTGACATCTTCCTTGTAGTGTGACTATACATACGAGCTTAATGCTAAATAATAATAATAATAGCAATGATCATAAAATCGGCTGATGTGCAGGTGCTAGGGGGGATTATTGCATTGCAGGATCGTGAGAGATGATGGGAGCTTGGGTGAGCCCTTCATCCAGCAGTGGATTGACAATGGCTGATGATGCTAATTCTGAATCGTAATCACATATTTGTAATTTTTCCGCTGATAAATATTCCTCTAATGTACGTATTTTAAAGCAAACTTGTGTAGTGATATAGTTAATGAAATTAATGAATGATTTTAATCATTGTAATTTACAGTACAGTACCGTATTATATTTACTCTGTCCATGAGAAATGCTTGCGTCCCAATATCATTTATTGAATTCCACATGCGTCCTGATTTTTGTTTTCTTAAAGTTGCAGATAAAAAGGTTCCGTGGGTATTGTGATTACACACGAATGCACAAATTACAGAAACGTCAACAAAACCCCTCATAATGCACACACGAGTATTTATTTAGCCCCATTTGCAGATTTACAGATGCATGGAGTAGTGCGCAAGCTTGTTATTAATGTTCACGGAGTCAATTTAATATTAAAATAGTTCATTAACCTGTGGTTCATGAAGATCCATTATTTTCTGCCTCTGATGGACCACTGCCTACCCGAGCATTATTGCTCTGAGCAGGAGATGAAGGAGGAGGTACGGTGAAGCTATGTATGCTGTTCAAGGCTCGGAATGAATTACAGACGAGATGAGTGTGGCTTTGAGGGCCGAGATCGTGGTTTCAACATTGAGCCCTGGGGTTTAATACTTAAGACCACATCTGTGCTTGTGCTCATGTGGTCTCTGTTGCTTGCAAATGTATTTTAGTACCCTGGGGTCTTTGCGACATTTTAAAGGTTTTTCAAATTTTCCAAAGATTTATATGAAATGCATTTGGTGAAATGTGCAACCGTTTCATGGATGTTGTCACCTTTGGTGGTTTCCAAATGGCGATTCGACATTGCTCGGAGAATTACAAAACTCAGACGTGCCAAAAATGCCGATGATTGAAATCGTAAAAATATTGTCCAATGAACATAATTCTGGGGCAAATGCACTCGAGAGCTAAAGGGGGAAAAAAAAGTTGGCATCCACGCATCCATCAGCATTCTTGAAACTTTTAGTGAAGCCCCGAAGCATGTGAGGTGTGACAAATAGCAGCTGCAGTCAAGCTCACAAAAAGGAAACTGGAAACATAATTTGGGGTACAACTATACCTATTCCATTAATTGTTCATAAGAAAATTCGAAATTCCTCCAAAAAAAACGATTGGGGAAGAAATGGTGAGTGAAAGGACTGGCCACGTGGGCACGATATTACCCTTCACAGTGGCAGCTTTCATGCCACAAGTTGAAAATCTAAAGCTTTGGACAAGCATTTCATTATTAAAGGGAAAATATATATATATAAATTTGGGAATGTGTAATATATTGCAGAATATAATATATCACAAAGTTAACACACTGCATTTCTTAAGTCACCTTTCCTATGAAGCTAAAATACATCCATCAACCCATTCATGATCATTTATCTCAGTGGTAAAAGCAATTTTGTAACAAAAATAAATTGGGAGGGTGGGGGGATTTTGATGTGCCAGAGAAATGCAGTGACACGTCTCTCTCGATGGGAAATCATTGTGCACCGATATCCTTTGCACAGTTTTTGCGCCGCCACTGTGCATTGCAGCTCATCTCTTCCAAATAATTTGGCGTCAACTCTAGGCCATACAGTGACCTAAGCTCTCCTTCTGCCATGCAACAAAGAGTGCCAGCTGCACAAGCCTTTATTACCATAGGTCTTCCAGCATTGGTCTTCCAAGACCTGCTGGTTCTTGGGAACTCCTCTCCCCAATGCATTGGACAGATTTGTTGTTGGCTTCATCATCATTATCTTCAAAAACAGCATCATCATCAACAACTTCATCATCAACCATGATCTACCTCCTATAGGCCTCCCGAAGTCACTGCAATTGCCCACAGTCCTGCAATATCGCAATCCATCAGGCTGCTTTTAAATAAGCTCATTTTATTGCTCCATTTCCACGGTGGATGTTTGTGCATGTGTCTACCATTCTGTCGTTAGTCTCGACCACCTGCCACCACTCCTCTAGTGATGTGTATATGGTTGGTCGTAGAGAAGCCATTCCTGAACGCAGCCTGCTCACATGGTTGGTCAAGCATCTACATTTTCCAATGATCTTTGTGAACAATGGATGCGTACTTCCACAGAATTCAAATAGCTGAATTATAGAATGATTCTAGATTTGAAGCTTTCGTGACTGCAAGGATTCATACTTTTTGGTGGTTTTCGGTAAAGTCACGTAGGTAAAACAACCAATAAAATAAAATAAATGAAAACAACTCAATTAAATCACGACGTTTCGGAGGCAACACAAGCTTCCTTCATCAGGTGTAAAAAATGGCACAGCAAAATAAACCTCGTGATTTAATTTAGTTGTTTTCATTTATTTTATTTTATTGATTGTTTTACCTACGTGACTTTACCGAAAAAACCAAAGAGTATAGAATAGTGCTAAATAGTATTTTTCGAAAAAAAGTCAACAAATCCGACTTGAAGAATGACAGACCACGTTAGCCTCTTGGATTTATGTTACACATATTTTTAAAGGGCACGACAACAGCTGGCGTAATGAGAAACTGCCTGGTTCTTAATTCATTTTTAATCATTGCCCCCACTGCCGCTGGCGAAACGTGACTTTGATGTACAGCTGGGGTTAAAGAGGATTACTTAGAATGTTTTCATTGCAATTGCAATAGCACCTTTAGACGTAAAAGGTAACCTCCAGTTTGTGAGGTGACGCTCCGCTCGTGTGAGAGTTCATCAATTCGGGTTATTCCCATGCCCAGAGAGGATTCGTGTCCCTGTGTGCAGTATATTGCCTGTTGCACATTAAACGTGTATGCCAATGACTATTTCAAAAGTTTGGAAATGAAAACTGAAACATCTCACGTTAAGTAAATAATCCTTTCGTTGAGATCTCTGTGAAGTTTTGAAATGAGAGAATATTTTACGTGTTCTTCAAACTGGTTTTCTGATCTTTGAGTATCTTAAAATCTACATGTACACTGCAGAGCATGCTTGCATGCATTATAATATTTTGGTAATAAAAATACACGTCTGTCTCTATATAAATAGATGCACATATTCAGATAAATTAACATTTCGGTGCTCAATCAAACACATTTTTTTCAATACCATACATCTATAATAAAGATGTGTAGAGCCCATACATTGTAATTGCATACCAACGCTTTGCTTTGCTCGACATAAAAAAAAACCTGAAACATAATGACTACCAGCTGGAAAGAAATGTAAAAAAAAAATTGGTCCGGGTATATTGAATGCTTCAATACAATTCTCAAAATGTTTTGCAGTTGACAAGGCCATTCTGTATTTTTGGTTTCCCTGACGTGTTCATGAGGTGTACTGCTTGTTGTTCAGTAAAACGTCCAACGTTTTGCTTCAAGTAGAACGTCAAACATCACGCCGAACCAAAAACATTGTACAACTCTAAATCCCACCGCAGGGCTATGCAGCACAAGCATGAAAACCTACACACAGTAGGACGTCTCTCACCGTGCCTTTTGTCTCTCTCTCTGTCTACTGCCAGGACCGTGGGAGGAATGTCGAGGTGAAGCATGTGGAGCGGGTGGAACGCAGGTCAGGAAGGTGTGGTGTGAGCACGTGGAAGGCTGGACCACGCTTCGATCGAACTGCTTGCAGGCTGAGCAGGGGGAGGCCCAGGTAGTGTCTGAGCGGCCTGCCTCTCAACGGGAGTGTTTTCACGTTTGCGAGGAGCACCGTGCGCTGGCTACCTGGTATGTTGGACAGTGGAGACCGTGTGAGCTTCGTCCAGACTTAAACTCCCCATCGCTGGGGCCTGTCTGTGGGAAGGATGGACTGCCTGGATGGAAAAAGCGAGATGTCGTTTGCACGTGGAAAGATAATGGAACAGAGGTGCTCGACATGGAGCAGCTGTGTCGGGTGTTTGATCCAAGACCATCTGACCAGGAGGCGTGCACCGCTGCCTGCCCACGTGATTGCGTTGCGTCAGAGTTCTCCGCCTGGTCCCCGTGCGAGCGTGCCTGCGGTGCAGACTCGGGCCTGCAGTACCGCACACGCACCGTGCTGGTGCCACCCGAGTTTGGAGGAGCGTTGTGCCCCAACCTCACCGAAGTCCGCAGCTGCCGAGATGCCTCTGCTTGTGATGGGGGAGACGGTGGCTTCAAGTACAGCCTCAGAGTCGGACCTTGGAGCGACTGCAGACCCGCTAGAATCGGACGTTTCATTCGGGATGTGGGACACAATGCAGAACCAAATGGTACCAATTTCAGCAGGACTACAAGAGCCGAAATGCGCAATAAAACGGCACCCGATTTTCCAGTCAATGGTACTTCTACCGGATTGCCTCGAGAGGGTATAGAATTAAAACGATGGACCAAGGAGCAGTGGAGATCGACGCCTCATGATTGGCCTCGAGGGGGGTCCCCTTGGGATGTGCAGATTGGCTATCAGAGCCGACAGGTCCGATGCATTAGGAGCGACGGAAAAAACGCCCCACTGACGTGAGTTCCATTTGCTGCGCTGACGCTTTTCACCAATCGATGCGTAGTTTTCCAAATTAAGATAATGTTGGCTATTAACATTTGCGCAAAAACAATTTTGTTTTCCTTAACAGCTGTGGTGGAGAGGGTGACGCAGTGGTGAGTGCACTGTGCTACCAACCCAGCAACTTGAGTTTGATTCCCAACCGTGGCTCTAACATCAGTGGCGAGCGATATCTGAACTGTTCCTGGGCTCCCACAGTTTACCAACTCACGCCGACCTCTGTGGTGACATACATGGGGAAGGCCTTCACCCAGCAGTGGCTTGAAAAGGGATCGTCGATATATAATTATTTATGAACAGTAATCTGGAATTAAAAAGTGCCTGAGATTGAGTGGTGAAATCAATTTGCGTGCAGGTGCCCGCTGGAATGATTTAACATCGCACGACCGGTAGACGTGGCAGCAGCTCGGTGGCGGTTTGACCACGGCGGCGGCGGCCACTGCCGATGACCACGGTGACTCTCCTTCGCAGCTTGTGCCTGTCGGAGAGCCCCTCGCCGGCCTTCCAGCCGTGCCTGCTGCCACGCGACTGCGTGGTGACGGAGTGGGCGCCCTGGTCAGCGTGCTCGCGGACATGCCGCGGACCCGAAGGCGGCGCGGACGCGGGCCCCGGAGTTCGCACGCGCTCCCGCTCGGTGCGGGTCAGCGCCCTCGGAGGGGGCCAGGTCTGCCCCCCGCTCGTCGAGCGAGAAAATTGCAGCGAGGAGGCCGGGGAGACGCTGACGCCATGTCCACGGTAAGCACCCCCGAGGGGTTTTCTTGGTTTGAGAAGTCACCGGATTCTGATTACTGATTATTTCGTGTTGGGTTTGTTTTTTGTGCGTGTTTTTAGTTTGTTGACCTTTCCCCCGCACCTCCGATTAGCATGGTAGGCTACGTACGGTGCGAAAGAAGTTCAACACACACCCATACATTTGAGTTTTTGTTTAATAAGTGATGTGACGTAATCCTTCTTTTTTAAGTATCACAGTCGCTGGGCACGAGTCCCCACAACATCCAAGCTGCCAGCAACAAACCGCACTTGTTGAAGGTGTTATAGATGAGAGCTAATACGTTAGAAAGTTTGTTAAAGAGGCGATGCGGGGGAATTGTAGAGTCGAGCAGTGCGAGGAAATAAATGGAGAAGTCTTTCGTACGGCAGCAATGGTAATTGAGCACAGTGGGGTATTAGGGAACAAAATACACATTAATTTGATTACTGGCTTACATTTATGGTTATTTTCTTCAGACATACATTAAGTAGAGTTAGTTTTTGGAAATAAGCAGAATGCATAAGCATTTTTTATCTGGCAAGAAAGGCCTTGGTTTGATTTCGAAGTTGGCCACTTTCGTGTGTGGAGTTTGTGCGTGTGGGTTTTCTCTGGGGGTTCCGTCCCCCCCCCCCCATATCTAAAAACATACAATACCATTGGTGAAGGCCAGACATCTCAAATGCAGGACGCTCTTGAAAAAGAGTCTTCCTGGATAAATAATATTATATGCTATGGCTGCTGCTGTCCTCATGTCAACTCCGGTTTGCTGACATGATAATTTCCACACATTTTTTTGTTAAATACTTTTTTTTTAAATTCTGTATGAAAATGAAAGTAATTCGCTAAATTGTTATCTGGTACATTGTGATTGGAGCAATACAGCTGGTTAACATTGATACAATTGGTAATTTGATTATGTGTAACTGCTGCTGAGCGTAAGTGTCCCACAAATCAAACATTCGCTGCTACTGACGTTCATATGGAACAGCTTGCAACCGGAAGATTAGAACTTGAAGAACCGTTTAAATTATCAGCTTATAATATAAAGGCTCGGTCTCTCTCACCTAATGTATGGGGAGATCTATACCACACGGTCTCTTCCCGTTGCGATCAAGCGTGATAATGAGTCGGAAAGTCCCGTGTGACTTACTGTAATGGAGAAGAACAAAAATTAAGTGCACACGCCATCTCCCGTGTTCACGATGAGCACTTTTTTTAAGCACCGGGACTAAAGGATTCCCCATCACTGTAACTGTGGAGAGAAAACACAGGCAATCATTTCATTGTTGCAACCAGTGAAGAGACGCGCGGCCAGTCTTGTTGTGCAATTTGCCAGTGAATGGAGAGGATGTGTTTGACACGAAAGTCTGGGCTATGAGTTCATCTGTACACTCTTCTGGGCGTTGACATTTTCCTTCCCACTCGCAAGGTGCTGATTCTCTCTCAGCTTTCAAGAGCAATACGGAATTTGAAAGCAATGGTGGAACAAATACACACAACGAGTAATACTTATTCAACAGAAAAGAAAGGAATGCCATTGGCAGCTGCGTACGATCACAAATAAAAAATAATTTTGCCACATTTGTTATTTTCCACTCCTTAATACAGCAATATAGACTTTCAGTAGGTTCATATTTCAGGCAACGGTGATAGCTGCTCTGTAAAAGGGCCATTGCATGAAACTTAACTCACTACATTATTTTTTTTATTGTGTACAGGGTGTTTAAAAACGATGGACCCGATTTGAAATCGCTATATCTCTGCAACCACGAACCGCCCATGAATGAAACTCTTACCACTTGAAAGGGCGGGGCATAGAGAGGGCGGGGCATAGAGAGGGCGGGGCATAGAGAGGGCGGGGCATAGAGTTTTAAATGATCACCGCTCGATGCCTCTCCCAGCGCACAAACAGCCCCTAGCCTCAGTCATTCGCAAGATGGTGACCACGCAACACAAGGCGTTTTGCGTTCTGCAGTTCAGCAAGACTGAATCCGTAATTGCGGTGCAGCGTGCGTTTCAACGGCGTTTTGGCATTGATCCGCCAATGTCAAAGAGCATTCGTCGTTGGTACCGACGATTTGAGGAAGCAGGCTGCTGTTTATGTAAGGGGAAGAGCACAGGGCGACCACGCACCTCAGAGGAAAACGTGAGAAGAGAGGCGTTTGGGACAAATTCAACTATCGTCTCGATGTTGTCCGTACAGCTGGTGGAGGTCACATAGAGCATTTATAAAATGGTTAGTAAAACCTGACAACTCATTAAACCGTTTGTAACTTTTTGTGTAATTGTCACATGTTGCCATCGTGAAATATACTGCGTTGAAATTGGGTCTATTTTTTTGCAATACCCTGTGTATCAGGCCTGACCAATCCACTGCGTGTATCTGAACGCGAGTTGATTCATCATCCCCCTCTGTGCGGTGGACATCCTCTGAGGCATGTTTCCTCCTCATTCGTTAGTTGTATCTCTCTGACAGATATCTACAATTTGTTTGACAAACCTGTCGCTATGAATAACTTTAGTGAAAGCGTGTCTCTTGGTCCGACTTCTCTTCGACTCATACCTGTGTGTATTGGTCGCACCTTCTTCAGTTTTCAGTTCCAGTTTCAGTTATTTGGAATAACCCTGTGAGCCATTCGGCTCTCGATTCGGGTGCAACCGCAACAAACAATAAAATGACAAGATACATTTAAATTACAAGATAGATTCTTCATGTCACCTCAGTGCAGCTATTCTATTTGGCGCATTTACATGAGCATTTGACCGCACTGCAGGAAAAAAAGTACATAAAGAACAGATAACGTTAACCCACGCCATTGAACCACATGACGATAACGAAATGAGAAACTTTATTAAAACAATTTAAAGCTTTCGTGACTGCAGGGAGTCATCTTCTTGCTTCTTTCGGTAAAGTCACGTAGAAGGGAAATAATAAAATAATAAAAATAAAACAATAAAATAATTCTCACGACGTTTCGGCCACAATGCAAGCAGCCGTCTGAATTCAGACACTGCCTTCCCGACAGCCCTGTTCTTCACCTGAGGACGGCTGCTTGCGTTGTGGCCGAAACGTCGTGAGAATTATTTTATTATGTTTTATTTTTATTATTTTATTATTTCCCTTCTACGCGACTTTACCGAAAGAACCAAGAAACTTTCTTAAAACAAACAAGAGAGAGCTTGTAACAGTTTCTTACCAAATTCAAAATATGTTTTACCGTCCTCAAATGTGGCTGTTGTTATGTCGCCAACCGTGGGCGATGGCGAGGGCTCGGGCATGTCCCTTCATCCAGCGGTGCATCTCCGATTTTAGCACGGTTGGCTATGTATGGTGTGAAAGAAGGTCAACATTGCTTGTCGCGTCCATTATTAAATGGGACATATTTCAACTGCCTTGCTGGAAAGCACTCTCTCTCTCTCTTGCTCTCAGATCATTTCAAATGCCTCCAAAAGGCACCACCGTTTCCAACTACAGCATAACTAATTTAAGGCACGCACTCCCGCGCCGCCGTTTTTAGATTGTCTCTCCCACTCTCTTTTGGACTGTGGAATGAACAGAGGAGGGTAACTGCATACATCTTAATTCTGCACCAAATTGGCTTTGTGCCTCCGTTGCATAGCGTGATGCATTGAGGTGGGATTCTAGAGGTTATTTGTTAATGTGATTCTGTGATTGTCTTTTCAGTGGTGGGGAATGCCATTTAAAAATGCTGTAAATAAATAAATAAGGAAATAAATTGCAAGCTACAATTTAATGACTAAAAATGCAAATCTATGCCGTTTATAATGATCTGTTGTGCTTTTGAACATTTTGAAAAAGATCAGAACACGTCCCCCCCCCCCTTTGTTACACAAGCCTGTGCATCTTTGAAGGCAATTTATTAGGAGAAGCGGTTGAAAATCCTGAAGAGGAAAAAAGCAATGTTTGTATAAATTATGCTTGAAATTAAAGTCGTGCCACATGCAAATCTCTGTGCCATGTGCCACGTTACTTTGGAGTTTAACTACTTAAAACGAGGAATGGAAAAGTGTTGATGTGAATGCATTTTCATTTTGAAGTGAAGAGAGATGGATGGGCTGATATGGGTTTGAATTACTGGCACGTGAAGCCAAAACAAATGCTGAAAGAGCTGAAAATGTCAGTTAGCTCATAGCCGTGCACAGTTTTGCATTTGATGAGCTGAGGTTGATTGTATTTGTTTTTATCTGCCAGTAAGTGATGTACACGGGCATTGTAGTAACGTCTGTGAGAACTGGATTGCTTGGGCATGCTTGTACGTCTGTGCGCGCAGATCTGTGCGTTTGCAGAGAGCACTGGTGCAGTGGTTAAGGCAATGCACTCTGAGCACCACGAGCCAGGTTCGATTCCTAGCTATGGCTAATATCAGTGGCTCGTCATATCTGAGCTTGTCTGGGGCCTTAAATGAGGACGCGGTGCAATATGCAAGAAGCAATAGCACTGGCAAGAAAAGGCGTGTGGTGTCTGGGCCGCACCACTGCTCCCCGTGGTGCCTGCTGGCCTTCATCGATAGGTGCTCATGAATGGGACTGGCCCCAAACAGTCTGTTGAAGGATACACCTCCGATTAGGCGACTTTTCCCGCACCTCCGATTTAGCGCGGTTGGCTACGTACAGTGCAAAAGAAGTTCAGCATCACGCATATGTACGTACGTACGTACACGGCGGGGGATCATCGGTCTCTTTGTGTGCACAGATTTGTGTGGAAGGTGGCGCAGTGGAGCGAGTGCCGCGTGGAGCTGGTGATGGGAGCTCCGGAACGGAGGCGCGCCAACCACACGGGGCTGTGCGGTGGTGGCCTCCGCACTCGCGACGTCTACTGCATCATGGCCAACGAGAACCTCATCCTGTACCTAAACTCCCTCCACGAGCGGCAAGGTGGGCGGAGCTTTGAGCGCTGCCCAGCTCCGACCAGAGCAAAGCGGTGGCGAGACTGGCACTCCGCAACCCGCGCTCGTTCTGCTGCATCATCAGCGCTCGCCGGTTTCACCGAGCCTTTAAAAATCGACACTGTCAAATTGACATTATCCTCCGGAGGCAGAGCTTTCATTACCAGACGGCCTCTCTAAACAAGCTACAGCAGTCGCTCCAACACAGCGTGTTGGGGCATTTTTCGAATCCTTGGAAATGTGGTCGCAGCTTTTGCATTGCTGCTTTACTTGGGAGCATTTGGGTCAACATGGTCATCAATTGCCATGCATTGTGTGTCACTAAGAAAGAAAATGTGAGAATTTTAAAGTAAAATTTTCCTCATGGAAAACAGAAACTTTGCACATTTAAAGCAATTCATTTTCTGACACACTCATTATCAACGGTGCTACAGATTCAATTAAAAATACAGGAATATGGACATTTTTAGTGTAAGCAATAAAAAGTTGAGCTCTATATATTACCATCTGCATTGCTTTTTTTTATATCGCTAAGTGTTAAACATTTAATCCTTTGTTATTCCGAGGACAATTTAAAATGGGTATACTTTTGTGCAGATATGGTACAATTTAATTGCTTTTACAAGTAGCCAATGGCGAGTACGAGCTACTGACTTTAGTACTGCATTTGTTTTCCTTTATGTATCTGAAAAAAATCCATTTACTCGAATCGTTTAGAACACAGAAAACAGCAATGATTTGCGTAAATTAAATAATTTTCTCAACATAATTAGGCGCAATAGATAATGACTTTATCCCTTGCGAATGCATTTGCTTTATTGATAGCCAGGATTATTATTAGCAGCACATTAATAGCCGGTGCAGCGTTCCACTTAGTCACCTTGACTTGGCAACGCAAATCCTGCTTAATGGCCCATAAAGCTGCATTTTTCTTCTTCCTCCGCCAAAAGGTGCAGAGCATCCTCATTAAAAAAAAGGAGATTCATTTTCAGCTTAATGCATCGGAAAAAAATAAATATCATGCCCATTAGTGGTCAATGATGGCTTGGCGTTTTGTTGTCCACAGAGATGCTGTCCAAGTCAAGAATGAGGCCAACCGTGGCACCATCTCTCTCCATTTCCTACGAGATCTCAGGTAAACCGCTTATTGCTCTTGATGTGAATTTTATTACCTTCTATATGCCGTGTGAAAAAGGCAGTACGGGGAGTTATTTATTTATTTGGGTTTTGCAATTTAAACCTGTTGGTTTTTTGAGCCAGTAGCGGAGCGAACGGGGAGGCTATATTAATCTAAATTGTTATTGTTGAAGCATTAACAGTGTGTGTGCGTGCTTGGCACGCGCGCAGTTAAGGCATCGGATCACTTTGTGCCTCGCAAGACCTGCCAGTGGTGCTCGCCTCAACCAAAACAAATAGCACTCTAGATGTTGAAAAGTATGGACGTGCCATTCAATTTCAAGTATAACGCCAGCGTTGTTTGAGCACAATATCTCATCTTGGTTCTTACACAGTATCGCCGCAGGTGTCATCAATATGCCTAATTAACTGAACACAGTGCTGTGTAATTAAGCATGATAGATGAACGTTAGGCACTGACTTGTTTTGGCGAGTGCATCATTCTGCTTCTGTGCCATTGCGCTGTGCGGATTATTTGAAATGTTGACGTTCAAACATTTGTATATTCCAAAGCATACATTGAGTGTGCTGCATTTTAACTGCAAACACTTTGCAGATGAAATGCTGCACCCCTTGGCAAAAGTTACGACAGTAAATCCGCATATGCAAATAACTGATGGGGCATCCCTTTAGCATTGATGCCAAGTGTGCGCAGCGTGATTTGGATTTTGAACACGGAGTTAGTGTGAGCACGGAGCGCTGTGCTGAAATGCAACTCCTTGAGTGTAAAATAACTCAAATTCAAACATGACAGAGCAGCAAACACCAGTCTGCAGAAAGTGCCCCTGCCATGTGTCAATTGTGGAAGACTTAATGTCAGTCCAGAAACATTTTCAAATTGTAAATTGGGCTTGTGTTGGTCATTAGCGTGATGTTTTGAGTGCTGAGGAAAGAGATTGGCTTCCCGGGGAGTGGTGCGTGTTGGTATTCTGTCAGCCATACACCGCACACGCAACTAACGCTCCGTGATTCCCCCCCCCCCCCGCTAATGTTATGGTTCCTGCTGTTGTACACATTTTGTTTTCACGCAAGAAATAATCATTTGTTTGCTTCTAGCTTCACAAATTCTATCAACTCGGAAGTGTGACTTTTTTTTAAAGGGAGGAGGGCATACAAAAGTATGGGATGGAGGGAAACAGCCATTGTTAAACAAACTTAAAACAAATGTTAAACGCTAAACAATGTGACGATATGATCCAATTTCGTCTTTCGTGCATTCTGCTCTAGCTCTCACCTGTGTATATGAGGAAAGAATGTCACCCCCATCTCTTAATTGAGAATGTAGAAGGGGCTGAGTCCCCTTAAGGCCCTCCCCCCTCCGTGGATACAATGACTAATAGTAAATCATCTGAAACTAAAACGATGCAAGGCATCGCGATTAATTTCTTCAAGGGTGCTTCGAAGTCACTTTTTTAACGAGACTTTTAAGGCTCGGGTGTTTATCATATGTAGCACAAGAGCCAGGACCTACAGGCAGGGTTCTCTTCATGTCAGTGTCAAGGGCTCCCACTGGATGGATGTGTACGAAACGAGGTCGTATAAATCTGGGCCTCTTACAAGTGCCGTGTTGCGAACAAGTACGTTCTGCCCGGAAGTCATTGCAAACAGTGAAAACGGACCACGCAGCAATTTATGTGGAGGCAAAAGCTGCGTTTATAATGGACACACGTAAAACAGATGATGAGCGGTGGCAGGTGACTGCGAATGGATCCACAGAAGGCTCGAAAGGACGTGGCAGAGCCATGTGTCAGCTGTGTAGGCGGCATCAAAGGTGGATCAAGAGAGGGAGTTGAAACGGATCGGGGAAGAAGCGTAGAACTGAAGAGAACTTAGAAGCAGTGACGCATTGAGACAGTGGGAGCAGATGAGCCCCAACAGTGGTGAAGACCAAAGGCTTGAAGAGAAGACGAGTAGAAATATGCATCCATAAACGCAGCAGTTGGATGGATTAGTTGCCGAGTGCGACTACTCCTGCACCACATTTCATATTAATTGCCCATACAGTTTTTACTTAGCTTTCTACTTGGCACACAATCGACATTGTAATGGTTCCTCTGGCAAAACGTAAGGCTTATGAATGACATTACCTTATGTGGACAAGTAATTCATGGATAAATTAAACTGAAATGGCTGGATATAAAAGTAAGAGGGTTTGTTCCACATTTAATTCCGTAGCGAGCATTTAAACTTATTTTCACACCAATGACAATGGAAGCCAATGGTCATAAACCTGGTTAAACAAACTATTATATTAAAGTCACGTAAAAGGGAAATAATAAAATAATATAAATATAAAACAAAACAAAATTCTCACGACGTTTCCACTGCAACACAAGCAATCATCATCATACGTGACTTTACCGAAAGAACCAAGAATATGAATCCCTGCAGTCACGAAAGCTTTAAGTAAAAATTTATTATATCACTGCTAATTATGCTGAAATTGCTGCAAGTTGATAAATGTGTATAATGTTAACTAATTCTCTTGGCAAAATCAGGATTTGCTGGAATGTGGACAAGAAATAACTATGCGTGGCATTAATGGGTTTCTGGAAGTTTGCCTCCTTCGGCAAATCCCTGTGATGAAACTGACTTTTCTCTTAGCTCCCGTCTGAACACTCATCGCTATGCCGATTCTGTTACATCGACCCAATGTATTTTATCGACCCATTGTATAGCACGTACGTACGCAGGTTTCATGGCAAGCTTTTACGAGAGACCAGCAACAGAGCACAGAAGTGATCTGTTGCTGGTCGAGCACTCGAGGGGCACTTTGAGTTGCCTCCTCCGGCACTCTGCCTTCAATTACGTCAACGCAGGCTGCCTGTTCAGCCTGGGGAGAGAGGCTCCCTGACAACCGTCAGTACTGTCCAACAGCCTCAGCAGCCAGACCTGCAGCTACGGGAGCTGAGTGCAGTCCAGATTCATTTGACTCAACTCAGGTTAGAGACTGACAAGGTCGAACCTGGAAACTGGAAGCCACCGTGGCCCCTAAGATTCATGTTTCTCTGATGTGATAATGTTGATTGTTCTGACTGGAGCTGTGAAGGTCAGAGCTAGAATCACTGTGTTAGAGGTGAGTGTTATGGTCATTATTACAACAATGAAAGTAAAAGAGAATAGAATACTGTAATGGAAATTAAATAATTTTATTGTTGGAAATAATTGCATTGTAACAATCATAACACAGACAATAATGCAAATTCTACGACACAATACAACCGGATGTATGTGGCATCCAAATGCGACCACATCTCAAGATGCTGTACAGAAACAGGTGGCAGATTTATGATGTACAGCGAGGCAGTCCATCGTAGGCAGAGGAAACGAAGCAAGTTCTGGAGAACCCAGTTTAATCAAGGGCGGCTTATGTGTAGATTCAGACTCGGGATTTCTGTGGTGTCGGATCATTGGTTTGACTTTGGCATTCGTTTCCCAAGCCACTCCGTCACATAATTTAGGAATATGATTAATATCCTTACATGGCAGTCTTAATAGCCACATCATCGATTATATTTCCAATAAAGGAATCGTATACAGTATACAAATAACAAACATAAGTGATGTGGCTCTAACAGATGCTTTTCAAGATAATTTATCCCATTAATCATGAATGATGACCTTCCTATGATGGAATGATTATACTCTGCCAGATACAAGAAGAAAGACAAAACTCCCAACAACAATTACTGGCAAAGAAAATCAATTGGCAAAATATGTGAAAGGCACAAGAACCACAAACCACTTTGGCATTCAAACCAATCAAGGTGTTTAACAAACAGCAATGTCAGGTCAAAGATGTTTTATGGTGAGACCGGCAAGTCATGCTTCACGAAATTCGTTTTTTCTTACTCCAATTAGGAATTTCGCGTCACACGATGCAATCAGTGTGCCAGTGAAGGTTTGTGCCACGAACGTCGTTATCGCATCATATAGGCAAGGACAACCTGTTCAGATTGGTGAGACAAACCTCACAAAACTCGTTAATATTCATAATCTATCCCAAGTTTCTGCCTAAGGGGCAGGTCCATGGCTGAAGCTACCCTCCATTCTGTCAGATCCGTTCCCAGCCCCTCTTCGACTCATCACACTCCACGGGTGCCAACTTTTCATAAAGGCTGCACGTGTGCGTTTCATGTAAATTCTGGGGTGAAAATTGACGAGCGGATATAAGTTTTTAGGTAAAATAATGGAGATAGCTACCATGCTATGAATGCAATTACGCGTTTATGCAAATACACAAGTAAAGTTCATCTTAGTTTTAAACAAGGAACAATTTTCATGCATAGGCAACATGCCTTCTTGCATTTGTCCGTGGAAGTATTTAATCGGTGATAATAATATTACCTTCCGAGGTGCACAACAAGATTACGTTGCCCGTGATGACGTCACATGATATTTTAATTTTATTGAAAGTATTAACGCTGGTTATGTATTGCCATGATTTTGGGGAATCCTTTCATCAATTTGCTAGGTTTCTATAGAGTAGGTCCCTAATAGCAACATAACTTTAACCAATTTTTTTTTATTTTGGATCTTGTTTACGAGAATTACTATGACACCACGTTACAGTCAGATAAACAGATATAGCTAATTCATTGATTAATTCTTTCATCCTTACTTTTAGGAAGCATTAGAATAAATAATCTGATAAAAAATATGGGTTTCTTCTTAAGACTGGTCATGATGATCTATTTTAAAGGGTAAATAAAACGTCCAAGTTTAAGGGAACCACTGGCCCTTCACACAAGCTATGCTATAAAGAAATCTTAATTTCATGGAAAAAAAATATTTTCTCATTCTGAGAGCTGGAATTTTTCCAATAAATTAAACCAATTCTCATTTATATAATTGTTTTTTTTCTCATCATTGGTGACTGGACTGAGACCATCAACTCAAATACCTGAAAACACACTTTAATCACGGATGGCTGAAACCCAGATTCAAATCCATAATCTCGGTGTGCTCGCTCGGTGCTATGACCTCTGAGCCACCCAGAAACCTCCAGTAATGTATATTTTAATGGAGTCCATATCTGGAAATTGTAATAGTTAGAGGTAAAGCCCTGCAATTGCTTGCGCACGTAACGCTTGGCATAAGGCCCTCCACTAGAGGGAGCTCTAGAGAACCCTTATAGGGGCTATTTGGCCTGCTCTTCCATTTGTAACGCTGTGTGGAAAAAGGTATGGGAATTTAAGAAACCTGTCCATTCTTGTAACTGCTTTGCCAAGTCGTGGAATTGAACTGGAAATTCTAGCCCATTAGACCATGGTAGCATCACTCAAAGTTGTAATCCTGTACCATAATTTATTCAAAAGGATGATCGATTAAAACAAACTTTTGGTCATTGAAATCAGGCTCGGATGGACATCCCCACTCTCAGGTGACGAACAGGTCTGTCGGAAAGACAGCGTCTGAATTCAGGTGAAGAACAGGTCTGTCGGAAAGACAGTGTCTGAATTCAGGTGAAGAACAGGTCTGTCGGAAAGACAGCGTCTGAATTCAGGTGAAGAACAGGTCTGTCGGAAAGACAGTGTCTGAATTCAGGTGAAGAACAGGTCTGTCGGAAAGACAGCGTCTGAATTCAGTGAAGAACAAGTCTTTCCGACAGACCTGTTCTTCACCTGAGGACGGCTGCTTGCGTTGTGGCCCGAAACGTCGTGAGAATTGTATTTTGTTATGTTGTATTTTTATTATTTTATTATTTCCCTTCTACGTGACTTTACCGAAAGAACCAAGAAGATGAACCCCACTCTCGTGTGTTGCAGCGTCGCGACCTGTGGACAACAGCCTGTGTGGTGTGGATAAGCCTGAGACGCTGCAGGCATGTTCAGTGCCCTGTCCTGCTGAGTGCCGCTTGACCCCGTGGACAGCCTGGGGTCCCTGCACCTTTGAAAACTGTGGAGAAACCCCCGGCAAGAAAGGTATCTCGTGGAGAAGGCAGCAGCGGCTGCTACGCCGAGGAATGGCTCAAGCACAAAAAATGTTCACGAGCCATCGCAGGCAGGGGATCAACAACAACGTGGATTAATGCTTTGTCGAACTGGGCGACGGCTCACCAATCATCCCTCCATGGGAGGCCGAAAGGCCGCCGATTTCCGTTTTTTTTTACAACAGCTGCAGCGCTGCCGCTGAAATATGAGGAGCTGTGAAGCACGTCGGTGGCGTTCCGTGCATTTGGGACAATAATAAGGAGGCAGGATGCCATCTACACGAAATTGAATGCTGCTGTGCAGGAGCACACGGTGCTGAAAAGCCGTAACTGTATGTGCCGCATAAAGTGACAAAGGATTCATATTAAAATAGGATTGGGTAAATCATTGCAGCAAATCAATTTCATGGCTTTCAACTTGATAATAAAGTATTAAACTGATCCACAAATGCAAATCTGGTTAATTTTTATTTTAAAAAAATTGGATTTTAATTAACTTTTAATACATTTCATGGCTTATAAAACAAGCATATTTCACAAAGTAGCCAATAGGATTATGAACATCTTTTTGTGTTATTTTTCATGAAGATTAACACATGCTCCAGTGTGTTCTTCCGCACCTTACCCCGCCACCACCACCACCACCACATTTAAATTCAGTAGTTGTATAAATCACGAATGGTAAAACGCTTTTTTAAACCCTGTGGAATTCACCGTCGGCTCCGGATTAATTGCTCGACGATGACATTTGTTGCCCCCGTTGGTTCAAATCCATCGCCCAAGGATTTAAACGCAGGAGGAGGCACATTGTGAGGGAGGCGGCGGCGGGCGGCGGTGGAGAAGGCGACTGCTCTCACCTGGCGGAGGTGCTGCCTTGTGATGACCCCGCGTGCTTCCGTTGGGAGGTGGCCGGCGTGGGTGCCTGTTTCCCGGACGGCGGAGCTCGCTGCGGGGCGGGCGAGCGCGACCAGTTGACCGTGTGCAGGAAAGACACGGGTAAGGGAAATGTGAGAGGAGGAGGAGGGGAGCTGCCTGTTCCTCCACAAAATACGGCTGCCGATGGCGACACGCACACACACACACATTCCTGCTCTGTGGCTTGGATGGCCGCCGCGTTGGTTGTTGTGTGTGGACGTAAATATTCGGCATTAAGTTTGAGCTGTCTGCGCGGCTTGTCGTTCACTTTCCAGGTTTGTGCTGCTTCTGTCCCAACAATTATCGCAACTGCTCCTCCCATTGGCATGTAATTAACCCAAATTAATTATATATTTAATTCGTTAGATTTAAATTCATAATTATTATTATTGGTGGAATGATTAATCCCCTCTCCCCTGCCTCCACACCACCACCCTTCCGCCAACAAACTATTCCCAAAGCGAATTGGATAATTCGTTATGATTCAACGCTCATGTCATGAGCTTAAGAAGCAATTTTAATTGATGATTTGCCGCATCATTCTACCCTTCATGATTATCGCCACCATATACTTTCAGAACAGTATCCAGAAACTTCATCGCATTTATTCACAAAGTGTACACCATTAACGATGTGCATGCGTCCACTAAAATATTACTTGTGCGTACATATATATGGTGGCTGTAAAGTTTTGACATATTGCATTGTGCGTGTGTGTGAGAGAGAAGAAAATATGCATAAAAGGGATGGAATATTGACTTTCAAAACAGAGCTATTTTACCCCTGCTGGGTGATTGATCTGCCATTCTTGTGTAATGTATGACCCATTTCCCTTTGCCAGATTACAAGTCAGGCTCTTACAGATAATGAGAACGGGTGTCTCTCGATTTAATTTTGGTGCCAATCATCCCACACCAGCGCCAGACACATATTTAGTTGCTCGGAATCATTCAGCATCACAATTGGCAATTTTGAACCAAATAATAAAGTGGTAATGTCTCATTGAACTCTCATTAATGTTCAAAGAAGAATCAGAAAATATGAAGACATTTCGGAAATCCCTCCACGATTTGCCATTGTAACAACGGTGCTTTTATGCTTCATCTATGTCACACTAATCATGTAAATCAGAAAGGGAAATAAGATCTGCACACATGCGCACACAGTCGGGTGGACAGTGGTTAGCGCACTGCGCTATGAACCCGGTGTAACAGGCTGTAGTATACCCCCAGGCCGTAGTATACCTGGGGTTAAAACGGCCTCGGCTAGATTATACCCGAGTATATTATGGCCTTGGCCAATTTATACTCTGGGGTATATTATGGCCTAGGCCAAATTATACATCTCTAGGCCAAATCATACCCCCATGATAGTAATAGTGTTGAGCGATATACACATGAATTACTAAATTTTTCCAACATTTTATTTAAAACTGTAAACACATAGACTGCTTCAACCAGAAAAACTTTAATCATAATAACCCTAACCCTATCCCTAACCCTATCCCTAACCCTAACCTTATCCCTAACCCTATCCCTAACCCTAAAAATGCTTCAATTGATCAAATTGAGATTCTTACTTCCATTTACACGCTTTTTAGATATCGATTGAAGTTCATTTGAACTTTCACATGGGGCATATTCTGACCTGTAGGGGTATGGTCTGGCCCAGTCTAGTTTAAATCCCCGGGGGGTATAGTTTAGCCGAGGACACTTTATCCCCCCGGGTATACTCTGGCCTGGGCTAAACTATACTCGGGTTTAATCGGGGCAGGGGTTAGTTTAGCCTGTTACACCGGAAACCTTAATTCCATTTTGGACCAGGGCTAATATCAGTAAGCGAGTTACATCCGCACGTGTCTTGGCCACCCTACTGCCACCCCCCCTCCATCCCTTTCACCAACCTGCAGTGACCAGCATGGCGAAGTATCGTAAAATCACACCCATGACAAAAACAGCATGGGGAGGCCCTTATTCAGCACTGGATTGACAAACGGCTGTAAATTATTATTATTATTAAATGCTCATATATATGCAGTGCACATGTTTCGTGTTATTTACGGTATAAGGTTTGTAAAAGGTATTGTTGGGATAGGATTCAGGTTTTTGATGATGTGCTTAGAAAACCCATTACTTAAACTTGGGGCATTATCGACTGCTTTACTGGTTGTGCATATGCGTGGTGCGTTTGTGGAAAGTGTGATTTATATAGCACTTAACAAAGTCATTTCTGCCGAGCTGCACGGAAGAAATATTGTAAATTGCAGTGTCTTGCAGTGGATTTTTCTGCAATTCCGCAGGGATCTCAGAGATATCAATTACCCAATGAAAATGACAAACTCGGTCTACGTCAAGTTGCTTTCAGTAATCTGCAAATATTAAACAAGCTCAAGCAAAAAAAAACCGATAGAACAAAAAAATATTGCACACTGTGAATGTAAAGCTTGGTTGTTGTGTTTGCTTACTTTACGTAATTATTTTGATACAATTTGCATTGGTAATTATGCCATAATTTAGACTTAAAGTTATTACACTTTGAGAAGGGCCACGCATCTAATCTACTCTTCATCTGATTGCTTCGCCTATGCATTATTGTGACCTTTTTTTTTACACCACTTCGGCTATAATCACTCACTCTTTCTTAATCAACATTACACACAGCCAAAGTACACGGTACAGAATGTTTCATTTTATGCAATGATATAATGCATGTGACATGTACATTTGTAATTCAGTTTGTAGGCAGACAAGCCAAAAGAGTCCAATACACTCAGGCTCTTGCAAAAAAAAGAGATTTAATGCGATGCTATCGTTCATGGTTATGCAAATGGTATTGTATTATAGATGTTTACCCAGGGATGCTGCCATGCTGTGTTGGTTAGCGTGGAAGAGGAGGCCAAAATATCCCCTAGAGAGGTTCTACAGAGTTCTCTCAAGTGGATGGTCTTCTGTCAGCTGTGGAGTGAGGTAGCAATTGCAGGGACTGCACCTTTACCGACCTTGATCACACCCAATACCGAAAGAGGAGTAAATGGGTGCACAAGACCAGTTGGTGGAGACAGGTTTGGGCACTCACCGTTTCCATGTGGCCTCACCACTGTGGACAGGTTTTTCAAACTCCCGTCTGAGGATGGAGGAGGACGTGTGGAATGAGAGGAATTCAGAGCTGACCTGCACATCTGTGCCATATAATGCGTTTGTAAGATCAACTCGGTGGCTGGAGCACTTTATATCTATCGAGGAGAACCTGCATTTCCACCGTGTACCTGAGCAAATTGCATAACATTTGACGGATACAGCCCGACTTCAGGACATGTGATTTCACAGCATTGTCACGTTTGAGCGTAATGCCAATGCGTTGCTCCTTGGAGCCAGGAGAATTGGAGTTACAGAAAATCCATTTGTTACCAGGTGGGAGCTCACTCTTTTAGATTGCAGGATCGTGAGATATAGCAACGGTTTAGGGGGGGGCCTTAATCCAACAGTGGATTGAACATGGCGAGATGATGATGAGAAACTCTTCGAGACTGGACGTCTCTTTTATACGTTAAAATACAAACTGTTTAAATAGGAAGCAAATCCAAAGCGGCCAACATCAATGAAAGTAGTACAATTACAATATAATACAACGACTTACATGAGGATGACACAAACTAGCCGAAGCATTTGCACTCAAAATTTTCAAGAAAAATAATCCAGATGATGAATGTGACAGATCTTGTTCTTTCATATGGCATTGTGAAAAGCAACAGTTTTTTTTCTTAATGATCGTCATTAATGAATGCAAAGGTGACTCATCCAGTGCAATGATGTGGTTGACGCATTGTGGATATCAGCATTACCGCCAGGATGTGCATGGATAAAGCATTCATCGGTGATGTGCTTGATGGTTTGGACTTCTCCACAGACGCAGTTGGGCGATTCTTTGATCTTCCATTTATGGAATGTGTACACGCATCTGCTGTGTGTGTTCGAGCGCGGTTCAGCGTGGTCCATAGTCGTCGTGGAAGAGAGAATCCCGGTACTTCCACCGCCGGGTACGTGAATTATGTTTTTGTTTTCCACGTCCATAGCCACCCATGATTCAGACCACCGAGTGGCGGTGTCTTTATTGTCGGCTGCTAGGGTGGAGGCGCGTATCCAGCACGGTCTCCTGGATTTTAGCCTTGGGCGTGGGGGTTCCTTTAGATCTTGATAGAGCGGCAGAGTCAAGTTTTTCATTATCTTGTTGTATTCCCGTGTCGTCGCATCATTGCGTCGGATGTTGGCCGGAGTGATATTCGCCAGCACAGGAAGCCACGGGAGTGGAATAGACTTTAGGGAATCGCTGATGATATGACGCGAGTTGTTAATTTCGGTATCGACAAGGTTCGTGTGAGGGCTTGCACCCCAGGGCTTGCGTCGATATCTTCAACATGCTGACATCGCTTCCCAGGTTGTTCCTGCAAGTTTCTTAAAAATATTCACTCGTGCTTTCGTTTTACCTTTAGCTTGTTTGAGGTTGTGATGGTAGTTAAGCGTCCGATCCAGGGTAACTCCTAGATACTGAGGGTGTTCACCATGCCTTAGCTTTGCCCCGCGGAAGTTAACGTTCAACGTTTTCGAAGCTTGTCTGTTGTTCAGGTGGAAGGTGAAGACGACGCTCTTCGATGGCTTTGGCTTAAGGTGCTAATTCTTGAAGTATTCTTCCAGAGTTTTCAGATCTTTTCGAGGACTACCTCAGTGTCCTCCATTTTCCGTGCTTGGGTTGCGAGTGCGATATCATCCGCATATGTGAACTTATGGCGAGATGTCGCTGGAATATCACGAGTATAGAGATTGCGATGTTGGCCTTGGCAACTGCCTCGACGAGACCAACGAAACGACGGTAGTTGACTGCACGTGGAGGCGTCACTCCAACTGATCCTTCCAAGTCCGCAGTGAAATTCACCCATTCAGCTGATCTCAGACTCCAACGCGGTTTTGGTACGCAGCGGAAGAGCGCTATCTGAAGACCGATATGGATCATTGCAGGTCTATGTTGGCTATTTGGGAAGTCATCTAGGATTGTTCTCGTCGACGGCATCGGATGTCCGTTCTGGTCCCAAGACACAAAACATAAATCGGGCGTATAGCACTTTTTCCACCTCGCCGACTTGAAAGTACCGCGGTCTTTTGCGTCATAGAGCAAGTGCTGGTCTTCTGCCGCTGCCCATGATGTCAGTTGTTCACCAGCTCTATCGTTGGCGCTATAGCCCCACAATGTGTGGTGCCTGTTGAAGTCGCCTATGTGGATGATAGGGTGGCTTGGCTGCGGTAATGCCGGACACTACCATTCCATACCTGGAGGCTTGTAGACATTGACCACTATCACGTTGTTGATCTCGATGGTGATGTAGTGTGACGAGGTGTGTGGCACGACCTGGACCTTCAGGTCGTTCTTTACGTATGTTGCAAGGCCGTGTTTCGGATGGTGGCTTGCAGCAATGAGAGTGTATCTGATTATCTTTCACTGAGGGCACTGTCGATCCAGATGCGTTTCTTCCAGTGCAAGCACGTCGACCTCTTGAAACTGGAGAATCTTCGCAATGTAATCGCATTTCGCACTGGAGCGGCCCTCGACGTTAAGCTGCATGATTCGCAGTGATGGGCCGACATTCACATTGCTCCGATCTTGTGGAATGCTCTCTGTGCTGTTGCTTTTTCGGACCGGGATACCTTTGTCAGGCATTCGGCCGCCGGTGTGATGACATTCATTGTGCTTTCGCACGTAGTAGGGAAGACCGTGAGCAGGTTGTCATCTTCTTCTCCAATGTGGCAGATGTAAATTGGCTAATAAGGGTTGGTTAGGGGTGTGAATAACCTCCCAGAGTATGTGTTGAAAGGTTGACCTTATTCCATTTGAAGTGGGCAGACAAGTCATATTTAGGTATTAATATCAAACCTTTATTTTACCATTCCAAACTTGCACATTGCAGAACAAACTTTGGTATGCTACAAATCACTGTTGCATTGTGGATTTCTTGTTTTTCCATCTTTTAAAGAGTCCAACATGGGTAATTCTCAAATGTCCCAGAATACATTAATCATTATTGCTCTCTGATGTGTTTTCAGATTGGATGCCACAATGTCTGACATATCGCTCCACGTTCTGGGAGCTTATTCAGGAACAAAATCTAATTTTACCGAAGAAGCTTCCAGCACTCGGAGCGAAATATCGGACTTAGTGCCGAACAACACGCAGTACAACCCAACAGCACATCAGAGAGCTTACATAGCAGAACCGCAAAAACCATTAGTATTGGTCATTATTATTATTCCAGAACGTGGTCCAGTTGAATTTCCTGGGTGGTGGGACCCACTCTGCTGTCATTGCATGCTTGGTTAATTTGTCTCAGGAGTGAAGATGCATTCCCATCTCATCGCAAATGAAACGTGATGTGTGTGTTGACGGTGTGTGGGCTTTGAGCCAATTGTAAACTGCATCATTTAATCCAATTAAAAAAAAAATCTCACTCTAGGCAACATTTTTTTCATCTGTGTAAAATTAGAAATGTAATTTTGCATGAAATAAATATTTGCTGCGTGATTTTTTTTTTCCCTCTTCGATTCTTTTAAACACCTGACATGTATATCACAGGGCTTTAGCAAATCGTTTGAATGTGTTTCTTTTTGTAATTATCTTGCTTGTTAAAACATAGCATTATAGCGGTGATAAGTATTTTATAATTTTCGTTCTCTATTAGAAACAAGCACTATTTGTTCATACTTATCACTAAACCTGAATTATTTATTAATGAATACAATTAACTCCCTATTTTGTATGAATAAGCACAAACTGCATTCCAATTAATGTAAAACATATCATTAACATTCTGCATAAAAATGAAAGTACCTGAATTATTAATATTTTTATTCCACACAAAAAAAACTATCAACTTAAAGGTAAGGAAATATACCCTTAATGATGTTGCCCTGCATGTCTCGATTTTAGCTATGTCACAAGTGTAATTAACTTCAAATACCAGGACGACAGTTGGAGACCCTTAACGAGCCGCTGTCTACCACAATGACCACATTTTAAATGTCATCCGCAGCCTCTTTTCCTTGCAACATATCAAAAGAGGAAGTGGTTGTGAATACATTAATTAATATTGTGCTTGGATATTTTGGATTGCGTTTTTTTCTTTATTCTGCGAGGATTTCAACACAACTGCAGTATTTCTTTTCTCACCAAATCAATCAAAGTCAAACCAATTAAACAGCGAAATTTGATCATGGTAAATCAAGCATTAGCAGCGAAAGCCCTGTTATCGGGAGCCTCCATCCCAAAATTGCAATGGTCATTATTTGTTCAATGGCGAAATTGGCATCCGCTGCATTTCCCTCTCAAAACCCATCAGATGAAACGGACAGATTGGGTTGGACTTTGTACAAGTATTTGCACGTGTATCGGTTTGGAGAAATAGTAAATGAATACAAGGAACCACAGTCATATTTGTGGCTGTGGTTCATCCATCATTTTTAAAATAGGCTCCACGGAGACAGGAAAAACAACCTCCTTTTTACATAATCACATTGACTTTGTAAGTGTGTCGTATACATCGGTTAGACTCGACGCACATTTAATGACTTGTGCTCTATGTTGGGTGGCAATTTCTCCATATGCATGCAAATGCATCAAACATCTGGGAAAAACAGAAAATGCTGGTAATGGCTGCTATGTTGATTAATGTATAATTCGGTGGTGTGTTCATACTATAGGAGTGAGCCTGCTCATGATTATAATTGTGTAACATAATGCACCTGATTAATTTCTCACAAATTATTCATGCTTTTCAATGTATCATTGATTGGCACATTTTATGCATGTAAAACATTCCTGAGTGGTATTCTCCCTGAAATGGATTGATTCGAGCAAACCAAAGATAATGTTCAGTAATGTCCACAGCACTTGAAGCATTTCAAATGTGTAATATTATGTAGAAGCTGCTGCATTGGTGTGACATACCAGTGATAATTAATAGAAGAGGGCACAGTAAAAGTATAACTTTTGAGCCATATTTCTCTTCGACTTTTATATGCATTTGCTCATGAATTGCAACCTTTAGTGATACAATACATGCTGCTCTGGCCTAATATTAACATTCCACTGCACAACATTGGTATTATACAATAATTTATTTGGTGCTTTGGAAGGATTGTCAGTGTGCCCAGTGCAGTGTGTACTCGAGCAGGAAAAAAAAAACCTACTTCCATCGGATTAAAAAGAAATATATTTTCAACAAGCCATACAGAGACACAAAGAACGTCTTCCATGTGACTGAACTTAATCGTAGTGTTCCCCAGTTGAGATCCAGGGAGAAATATAAAGACGAGGGAGAGGGAGAGAAAGTTAGAAAGAAAAAACTTAACGGGTTTTAAACACGTAAACAACCAGTGTTATCATCTGATGTATCTTTCCTTTGACAAAAAAGGTGCAGACAAGCATGAAGCAATCTTCAGCAATGCAAAAGAGGTTATGTTTATCTCCTTGGTTCTTTCAGTAAAGTCACGTAGAAGGGAAATAATAAAATAATAAAAAGAAAACATAATAAAATATTTTTCTTTTATTATGTTTTAAATAATAAAATAATAACATTTAAGCATTATAAAATACTTTTATTTTATTATGTTGTATTTTTATTATTTTATTATTTCCCTTCTACGTAACTTTACCGAAAGAACCAAGAAGATGAATCCCTGCAGTCACGAAAGCTTTAAATGAAGGTTATGTTTAGTAGAGTTCTCAAGACCAAATTGAGCTCGATCAGTTATGATAAATGATACCCGGAAAAAGGAATTGACCTAAACTAAATGCTGTCTTCACAGGAGTAATATTTCAGTAATCGTGCAATAAAAACTCGCGTGATGATACTTCAATAAGTACACCTGGCATGACTGTGATATTCGTAAGAGCACAATATCTTGCGGTACGGTGGGAAAAAACTGAAGAAAGGTGCCGTAGCGACAGATAGGTGCAGCTCTGGAATTGTATTATGAACTTCTTTCGCACCGTACGTAGCCAACCGGGCGAATCGGAGGTGCGTTCTGGCCAGTCGCGCCTTGCTGCTTGGGATGTGAGCCTGGTAATGGCAATTTAATAAATAATACACATTTTAGTTAAAGTCTTGCACTCGATGACAACCGGTAGAATTTCATTCAAGTCCGAGTGGATTTAGTTTTAGTCATTCATCCCGCTTAGTCGAGGCGATAAATCAGTCAAAATACGTAGTCCACTCCTGGCTATTAAACGTTGGTGTGAGAAGCATGCAATGTCCCTCCTCCACCACCACCACCTAATATTATCAGGTCAGCCAATGCATGAACTCAGAACATCTCTTTATATACTTATTGAGCCAATTACCGTTTATGATTTTCTGCAGTGCACCGCAGCCTCGAATAACGTTCCTAAATGACTTGAGCCTACATATTCATTCAGACTCGATAATTTCATCTCTTCATGGCAGCAGTCGTGCTTTGATTTTGTTGAGTAGTTTTATTCATCGGCATGCTTTCAGAATCCGAATCATAATATTTATTTATACTGGAGGAATCCGATGAGCTGTAAAGGTATTTTACGATTGTGTCTACTCGCAGCCATCGTTGACTCGTGTGTGGATATACATATGGAAAATGCTTTTTCTATAAATATTTCTTCACTAATTTATTTCCCAAACATTAACGCTGGACTGGCAGGACTTATGCAGTTATCGTCGAGAGCATGCCAGGCTTGTAACAGAATCTCTGTCACCTTAAGAACAACTCGAGGCTGAAGCAGTGCTACATAAAATCGAAATTTCCCCTCTCTTCCCACGAAACCACAGTTGTAAAATATTATATTACTATGTCCCCGATGCTGTACAAAAAGTGCGGCTTCAGTTCACGTTCTTGTCGTGTTTAGTTCAGTCACCCGTGCAATGTGTGCATGCTAACCAATTTTCCTTTCTTTGAGCACTTGCCTAGACCAGCAGTTAAGGAAATGATTATGAATGTAATACCTGTGGCATTTCCCTTTAGAGGATGTACAACTTTTGAACTGCATGCGATGGGTAACAATTTGTAATGAAAAAAAAATTCAAAAATACGTGGAGACGATCATAATTTTTCACGAGCAATGTAACGTTAAAATATTGGTTTCAATTCTCAACAAAGTGGGTGTCTTTGCAAAAGGAAGTGGTATCTAACACCCTGGTCTCATCGCACATTTATGGTTCTGACTTATCAAGCAATTCAATGAATTCTCATGACTCGGGAGTTAGAAAACGATTCCGTAATCGTTTGACCGTCAGTTTTTTCCATCTCATTGATATTGTTTGTTCACTTTTCCAGTTATTCATACAGCGGTCACCGTCACGCCCCAACTATGAACCTTACAACACCATTCCAGTACTGAGTGCTGGGCACGGGAATGCTATTCTAATGTCCATCGTCATAACATTAGCTACGAGTGTTTGTTCATGCCATTTGCCCAAATGTTCCATTTGCGGACCATTTGCCTGAAGAAAGGAAATTCGGTACATGTTTTGGTGAGGTCACCATGATATTGTCCGCACACATTATGCTATGTGCCACTGTGGTGCCTAAATGCTCAGCAGTAGAAGCGAGTTTGAACAAGAGTGGCAGCACGGGGGTGTACCGTAGTATGGAGTGTGCTGACAGTTATTAGCAGCTGATAGTAGCCATAGGCAATGCCTCATGATGTGCTTAGCGACATCACCTAGGGTATCGCTATGATTTCTAGAGCTCGTCTACATTAGACATGCTCTCTTGGTTTTAAAATATTTGCTGTGGAGCGAGTGCACTTGAGCTATTGTTATTTCATGCTTACGATCCCGCAGCCTATTTGTTGTTTGCTACTCGTACGGACGGCTCTAGGGAAATACAGGAGTCGCAACTTTCCTACCGATTTTCGTGCATTCGGAGAGAGTTTTGAGTGGATAGGTAAAAGCATACATCGCCGAAGGGGGTTAAAACTGATAGCTTCGCGGTTCTGTGAATTTCCCGAACAAAATTTTGTTTTCGACATTGGTAAACAAAAATATACAAAGTCATGAGCACATTCTTTCGCCATTTAGTTGAAGGTTATAATCTTCACAGGGATTATGAATAATGCTTATATAATGAAGCTACAATCGTGATTAAAAGCCCTTCTTACTACTGTGATGTAATAATGTACTGAATGAAATGTATGTGTGGGATGTGTTAATGGCACCTTATGTGTGCTCAATAATGAGTGCCCAATAATTACAATAATAATTGTATACAACGTCCAAAATCGTGTTGTGAAATTGTCATCAACAGCTCTGATCAATCCATTGCTTGATGAAGGTCTCCACAATCCATCTCTCATGGTCTTGCCATGCAACAATCCATACAGCCCCGACACATACGTTGATCAATCTCCACAGTTGACACGTATTCGGCCGTGTTCTGAAACGATTTTGAAGGCTGTCTCATGCAAAGTTGTTACTAATGTTGTGCTCGCTCGCATTGTTCAGATGTTTCATAAATGAGGATGTCTACACGCTATAGTGAACACGTGCCTCACATCAGATCCTGTTCACGCATTCTTAATTGCGCACCGCCATATTTGTTAGCAAGCTACGATTTTCCAAAGTTTGATTTTGCTCAGACGTCATCACAAACGAAGCTTTATCATTTCACCGTATATTGGCACGTTAGTGTACATTTAAAAGAAAATAAGGAATGTCGAGTAATGCAACTGCAGATAGATTTCTCTCCCTAATCCTTGAAGGCACCCTGACATTGACAAAATAGATAGTGCATCTAAACGACCTCTCCATTATTAAAGAAACTATATTGATTGAATGATTCCATGCATTGATTTCCTCATTCAGTGGCACCAATTGAAATGATAAAAATCTACGATTTTTGCTCAAGACACATCTAATAAAAAAACGTGACCTTTCTTGAACTAGAAAGAATAAAATGTACAACTTGGAGTTCCCTTTTGTGGTCTAAGTATGCATATATCTTTTAAGTAGTTTTTGTTGTGCTTTCTACAGTAATTTGATGTGCATTGGGTTATTGAATGGGCACAGGAACAGCGGTTATAACAAATATATACAAGTGTTAAAACGTCATGCCTCTCTCAGTGTCTTCGAACTCTCTAGCGTGGGGTATGCATCTAGCGACACAGACAATGACAGCAGTCTTTTCATAGCGAAGATCAGCAGGCGATGCTGTGAATGAACGACTCCAGCACTTCTGAAGTGACAAACAATTGGATGGGCAATCGGGGGTGAAACTTCATCATAGTTTGCCACAACAACAAAAAACGCCGATGCTCATTTCCTTTTGCCTTAAAATAATATTGTTACTATGGGGGCAGCCTTATCAGATTTGGGAGGTTCTTTCATTTGTCATTGTCTAGTATGCAACGTGTACAAGCTGGTATATTGGGTTACAGCTCGAAATTGTTTCATAGCGGGTATTTCTTTTTGTCCATACGGTAACTGCGGCCACAGTTTGACATAAATATTGGTATTATGAAAAAAAAATACTTTACTGTGTTCTGCGTCAGCGAATTTCCATTACAAAACTCAAGATTAGATTTGTTGGCAATGGTTTGGAAATGTTCCAATGCCGCAGGTTCTGTCTTTGAGGCACCTCAAGAGTAACGAGCTGTCACCTGAGGTTCGGGCAGGTGGATGCAAGAGGAATACATTCACTGACATTACGCGTGTGATTTAGAAAAAAGGAAACCATTGTAGCCTTGTAATAAATCCTTATCCTAAACGGGAAATTGAAATGACTAATAATAACACTTAATCTTTTACACCGCATTCTGTAGGAGGCATAACTAGATTCTGTTAAGATTATGTTAGCTCTGCCATGTCACCCTTTGTTTAGCTTTAAGGGCCTGGGTTAGTTAGAATCAACAATGGTTGAAGATTCAAATTGAGACTTTTAGAGATTACGCCGACGTGGCTGTGATTCTCCAAACACAGCCGGACCCTTTGGCTCCCCCGAGGTCGTGGCAAACATTACAGTTGTTCTGTAAACATCGATTATGCTATATCCTTAATAAATGTACACCGATTAATAAAATGTATGTTGTTATTGTACTGTATTTAATATGCGCAAATAGGCATTTGCTTATGACATGTATTCAGCATGTACAGTTTCAATCCAGCCCCATCCTCCCTTGTGGTGTCCAGTCAACTCAGTCAATCAACCCGGAGAACCTGAGTCTGTCCTGTCACCACCTTCCAGTGGCCTCAAGGTGCACGCAGCCTGGCACGAGCGCTGTGGTGGCGCGTCACCTTCTCTTGGTGGCGAACGGTGGCTATTGTTGACGTTGCCTATTGTTGACGTTGCCTATTGTTGACGTTGCCTATTGTTGAAGTTGCCTATTGTTGACGTTGCCTATTGTTGACGTTGCCTATTGTTGACGTTGCCTATTGTTGACGTTGCCTATTGTTGACGTTGCCTATTGTTGAAGTTGCCTATTGTTGACGTTGCCTATTGTTGAAGTTGCCTATTGTTGACGTTGCCTATTGTTGACGTTGCCTATTGTTGACGTTGCCTATTGTTGAAGTTGCCTATTGTTGACGTTGCCTATTGTTGACGTTGCCTATTGTTGACGTTGCCTATTGTTGACGTTGCCTATTGTTGAAGTTGCCTATTGTTGACGTTGCCTATTGTTGACGTTGCCTATTGTTGACGTTGCCTATTGTTGACGTTGCCTATTGTTGACGTTGCCTATTGTTGACGTTGCCTATTGTTGTGCGGTCACAGGCGAGCAGGTGTCCCGGGAGCTGTGTTCTGGCCGAGCGGAGCCCCCTGCCAAGCTGCCCTGCCGGGTGCCCTGTCCCGGAGACTGCGTGCTCGCCCAGTGGTCCGACTGGTCTCCGTGTTCGTTCACCTGCTCGGGGAAGTCAGGCGAAGGTCGACAGAGCCGTGGCAGGGCCGTGCTTGCCCATCCCTCCGACGGTGGGTGGTGAAGCTTGAGTTGCCATTCTTAGATTTTGATTTAGGGGCCGTCCATAAATGACGTCACGCACCTGGGGGAGGGGGGTGGGGTCAGACATTTGTGACGATGTGTGACGAGGAGGGGGGGGGTTTGAGAAATGTGACGTCACATCAAAATGCGCAACTTTAAATAAATATAGACAACACGTTCTACTTAATTAAATAGATGTTTTAAATAAATGTTTTCTCCTACAACATCAGAGTGCAGCAGCACATTAGATACGCACTACAATGACAATAGTTTAAAGCGATTTGAAGCATGTTTTTTTTTTTGGGGGGGGGGGGGCAGAGCTTTGTGACGTCATATTTGAGGGGGGGGGGTCTGACTTTTTGTGACGCCGTGTGACGAGGGGGGGGGGGGGTCAAAAATCGTCCAAAATCGCGTGACGTCATTTATGAACGGCCCATTATATCTCATTTGCACAAAGGCACATTCCAATAAAAATTTCGAAGTTGGGGCGGAGGGGGTGGTGGGGGGGAGTTGAGTGGTGGCACAGTGGTTAGTGCACTGCGCTATTGACACGGAAACCCAGGTTCAATTCCTGGCCACGGCTAACATCAGTGGCCCCACCCACCTCCGCTACACAAACTCACCCCAACCAAGCAGGTGCAGCGAGGTCAAAACCCCCTATGACGGACCCAGTGTGCGGAGGCCTTCGTCCAGAAGTGGAATCGCAAAGGGTTGAAAATATACGAGCTGTCATGCCAGACAAATCAACATTTCTGGAGCGGGGTTTGTTTATCAGGCGCAATTTCTATCTCATTTACACAAAGGCACATCCCAATAAAGTAACACAATTCCGCTTTAGCAGTTCATAAAAAGCGGATCAGTCAAGCATGGCCCAATTTCTTAGTGTAAGTGGGCACTGCAGGCAAATGCAGAGGTTATTAAACAGCCAAGCGGATAATGCAGTCTCCCAGGTGAATTGGTTAGAAGGCAAAAGACGCATGGAAAATAGCGGGACACCACGCTTTATAATACATTTAGGGTGTGGGCTATCCCAAGGGAATCTAGCGGCTTAACATTTAATTAATTAAAATGTATTCGTCCGATTAATTATTCCCATACTGCAATTATTTTATTTTTATGAAGGTTCTTGTTTTTTTTAAATGTAATTATTTCAAGCTTACTTGGAGCCCAACTGGATTACTCCAAGTATTAAAAAATGTAAAGCGTATTGAATATGAATACATTAACATATTGCAAAAAAAAAAAAAACTTCTTTGTCGTAATTGTGTTATCAAATGTATAGTCACTTAAAGGGCAGCAATTATTTTTTATTCAAAGTATCCCCGATTAAGTTCATACCGTGGCGGCATTTAACGATTGCGCACGATGCCACAATGTCACAACGCACTGCTTAAGAGATAAAGTGATTGCATATACTGTCATTCTATCAAACTCCCCTTCACGATGTGGCACTCTTTAATTAACCAGCTTGCAATAAGTTCCTGCTGTACATGGTGATGGTCTTCATCATCCTGCGTGAAGAAATTGTGCCAAGAATACATGATTGAATCTCTCTGGGTCAGTGTCGGTGGCGGTGGGAGCGGCGGCACAAGTGGCCACGGGACTTCTGGCCACGGCTGAGAGCGGCAATGACATCTGAACCGGTCCTGAATACCACTCTGGGCAATGAACGCCAGCCGCACCGACACAGCATGTGGAGGCTATCAATCGTCAGTGCTTAAACAAAGGAGCTGTATTTTTAGGTTTTTTCGGTAAAGTCACGTAGGTAAAAAATTAAAATTAATAAAAGTAAAATTTAAAAAAAAAGAAAAAATCACGACGTTTCGGAGGCAACACAAGCTTCCGTCTTCAGGTGGAACCGTCACAGCACGATAGCTATCGTGATTTTTATTTTACTTTTATTTTTTTTTATTTTTTACCTACGTGACTTTACCGAAAAAACCTAAGAATATGAATCTTTGCAGTCACGAAAGCTTCAAATCTAGAAAGAAGCTGTATTTAATTTCAGTGCCCGTGTGGTAAAGTTTGTTATTTGCACACTTCTCTGCAATCGATTATGCATAATGTGTAAGTATCTAGTTGTTTATCTATACACGTGCGGAGAGTGGCGGTGCAGTGGCCTGTACACAATGGCTCCTGGCAACGACCAACGTCGAAGACGTAATGGTACCTGAACCCCGTTTCAGGTCTCCTCTACGTTGACTCGGCCTTAAATGAGTATCTGGCACACTAGTGATGGACTCGACTCATAAGAGTGCGCAATATCAAATGTTCTTACTTACTTGTGTATTTAGATGACCAATAAGTATATAAATGTAGCCAGGTGTGGTTCTGGCCACACATCCCCATTGTGTCTTGTCTGCAATATCGGCAAATTTTTCTCACGAACAACACTTGCTCCCACCAGTCAATAACACTTTACGTGATTATTGTGTTTGCGTGTGTGTGTATAAATAATCAATTGTGTGTGTTACGCGTGCGTGCGTATATCTTATCAACTGTGTACCGCGTAAAAAAAAAAATTCAGTCCTTTGTCAATCCACTGCTGGATGGAGCCCCACTCGCACTGTGTCAGTCACGGGGGTTGTGTGGCCATATTTCACTGCGCTGATCAGTTCGTGTTGGTGAGAAGCGGGGGGGGGGCGGGGATAACCGAGGCCGCGTGCCGGGCACCCGGGCGGCCAACGCAGCGCTCGACCGGCGGTGCCCAATCGGAAGGTTGCGACGTTAAATCCGGGGCTGGGTTAGGATTGGCTCGACTCACCATCCCTCGGGGGGGGCGGTCAGTAAATTGAGTTACAGTGATTCCCCGTCTTAGGAATGTAGAATTTCCACCGCTGGGGTCTGCAAGGTTGTGAACAGCAGGTGAGCGACGTGCGCCGTGTGGAGACCAGCTCAGGTGTCACTCGTCACTGATGTTAGCCACGGCTGGGACTTGAACTCAGGTGGTCAGGTTCATAGCTCGGTGCGCTAACTATTGCACCGCTGCTCCCCAACACACCACATTATAAGGGACAATATTTGTCTCATTAATTGAGAATCTTAATCCAAATCGCATAACTTATTAATAGCCCCCAAAGGCTTGGCTATCCACACACATTTACCCTGCGTTGTATTCTTTTGCATTTTGCATTTTCAACTGCATAGCCAAGCACTGAACATTTTCTCCACATAAATGTTAACGCATGAGACCGAGTTAATATATTCCCTTAGCTTTCACGAGCCACTCGCCAATATGAGTATAAGGATGGATCAATTAATCAAATATGATTGATTATTCAGATCATGATACACGAGTCATATCGCATGCTAAGGAATCCATGGTGTTAGTCGCATCTTAAATATTTTACGTAATAGGTTCGTGTGACCCTTGTAGCAACCAGAGGTGCTACCATTAACTGCATTGTTAAAAGCCACGTATTCGTTGGTTCTTTCGGTAAAGTCACGTAGATAGAAAATATAAAACTAAAGTGAATACAAATATCACGACGTTTCGATCGCAACACAAGTGGTCGTCATCAGGAATAGGGGTTAGCCTCTAAAGGCAAACTGTTTATAAAGGTTTTGGAGATGGGCGTAGCCCAAGTGTATCAGCAGCACCAGCAATGCCAATGCAGCAGCACCCTTAGCATCGCTGCTGCATTGGCATTGCTGCTGCATTGGCATTGCTGCTGCATTGGCATTGCTGCTGCATTGGCATTGCTGCTGCATTGGCATTGCTGCTGCATTGGCATTGCTGCTGCATTGGCATTGCTGCTGCAATGGCATTGCTGGTACTGCTGATACATTTGGGCTACATCCATCTCCAAACCTTTATAAATAGTGTGCCTTTAGAGGCTGATTCATTTTTCTGATGACGACCACTTGTGTTGCGATCTAAACGTCGTGATATTTTTATTCACTTTATTTTTATTTTTTCTATCTACGTGACTTTACGGAAAGAACCAAAAAATATGAATTCCTGCAGTCACAAAAGTTTTAAGTAAAAAAAACGCATGTTTTTCATGAATTGTAACTGTGACCCAGAGTAGCGGAAAAGTCACTGAATTGATAAGACGCTGAAATCATTACACCTCCTACTAACAGTGGTGTGGACGTGACACATGAAGGAATGTGAATGAGTTGGGACAGCAATTTCGAATTTTACATGCAGTGCATATCTCACGAAATTTTGGCATTTGTCGGACCATTTCATGGATGCGTAAATTGGTCACTCTTTTTCTCCCTGTCTTGGGAAATTTATATGTATCTATGTTGAATTTCTTTTGCACCATACATATCCAACCGTGCCAACATTATTTTTCAGGGTACGAATTTACCATTGCATTTTATATTACATATATTTGGCAACTCGTTATTGTTTTTTCCTCACTGGTGCTGATATGTTTCAAGACCAAACCATCGACAGAGCTGCGGAATTCCTCCCTGTTGGGTACAGGGCACCATTAGTGCTAATACTAGCCACTCGTTCTTTTTTAGTTTGCCCATTGACTGTCTGAGTCCTAATATAGGGGATAGTATTAAAGGATTACTTTTTGGTGTGGATCTACTTTTTAAAAACATTAATGTCAGATTATTTTGGAGAAAATGCGTATCCTTCCTGAATTAAAGCTTAAGCTGACTTTCTACGGTACACAATGTGGATTTTATATTTAAATGTCTACATTTTTACTTAAATCATAAAGTACACAAGTAGAAATATTTTAAATTATTATCTGAGGAAAAATGTGCATTTCTCAGTCTTTTCAGCACGACTGTATTGCAGTGTTTTGTATATCGACAGACTTTATAATAAAATGCAAATAACGAAGTGATTGTTTTTGATGTTACTATTTAAATGCTAAACTCGTGACATTGCCTCATTCAAAGCAATTTTTCATCCCGTCAAAGCGAATATGCGTCATGAGTTTTCAAAAATACCAATATTCTTTTCCTGCAGTCACCACACCATAGCAGAAAAGATACCTTGGTATGACTTAATATTGTGACTTATATGTACCACATAGGCTTTCGCGGCTGCGCTTTAGGCCTCTCCTCCGATGTGTTTTCGGATTCTACCACACATTGTTTGGCATTGATGGCTGAGGTTTCACTCCACATGCTGGGGAACTTCTTCAGGAACTTGACAGCTATGATTATAGCATTCAATTTGCATATGCACAGAGCAGTTTGTGGTACCTGCATACACTGTGGGGCTCACCCTCGCGAGACGCAACACATGTTGTCAATTTGACTCTGCGTTGAGCGAAGCGAGCCGACATATTTTCCCACCTGCACGGCAACGTTTGGGTATAAATAATGTATTAGCAGCAGTGGGTGCAGGTGCTGTTCACCTTGTGTACATTATACAATTTAATAGTGGATCGCTGAAAGTATATTTGATAGTAACGTGCTCTCAATCCCATGCGCACCGTTACCTCGATCCCCCTTACAGCTCCACACTGTTGGTTAGCGAGTAAGTACTACACTTACTGACCCAGCCCTTACTGAACATGTGTGAAGAAGAGTTTCATAGCTCATCAGATTCCTCCAATCTAAATAAATATTTTAACATCTCTTCTTCTTGGTTCTTTCGGTAAAGTCACGTAGAATGGAAATAATAAAATAATAAAAATAAAACATAATAAAATAATTATTTTATCATGTTTTATTTTTATTATTTTGAATAATAAAAATAAAATATAATAAATTAATTATTTTATCATGTTTTATTTGCATTATTTTATTATTTCCATTCTACGTAAAAATACAACATAATAAAATAAATATTTTATTATGTGTTATTTTTATTATTTCATTATTTCCATTCTACGTGACTTTACCGAAAGAACCAATAAGATGAATCCCTGCAGTCACGAAAGCTTTAAATCGAAATTTAACATCTCTTTTTTAATATATATTGTTTCATGTCAGGTGGTGCTCCGTGTACTGGGGAGGGCCAAGAGCTGCAGGAGTGGCAGCCATGTGCCCAGGTGCCCTGCACCGTCTACCACTGGCAGGCTGGCTCCTGGGGGCCTTGCACAGAGGACCTCTCCACCCCGCCCAGGAACGCCTCCCTCAGGGCGGCCCGACCTGCCCCGGCTGGGGCGTCTACCCGAGGAACCACGCCGGCCCACGTCGGCGTTTCGTCCTCGCCACACGACGGGCCTTCCTGCTCCTCGTCCGGCATCCAAAGTCGAAAAGTCATCTGCATGCGGATTGGCATTGGGCAGGTCGGCACCAAAAAGTAAGCTTCCCAAATACTTCAACGGATGTCTATTAAACGCTGTCATGAAATACCATGCCGGCATTTGGAGGGGTTTTTTTTTTGTACATGTTTCAGTGTCATCATGTGCTAGGAAATAAAAAAAATATGTATGATTAATTAAGGACTAAAGATTTATTTTAGAAATACTCTTGTACTGTTGAAGGTGTCAATTTCATAATATGCATGAGCTTTTAAAACAAATGTATTGACTAGCCAGACACCGATGATTCCTTTTTGTACTATCGTTATACTATTAATCACAAAAGGCATGGTTTTAATGGCATCTAACAAAAATCTTATAAATCACATTGAAAATATTGCTTGACATGCTGGATTTCAGTTATTCTGGCACATACACATACTCAAATGCAATTAATAACGTAATTCTCAGCAAAAGATAAAAAAAATAGTCAAACCTAAATAATGTGGTCCTTTCTAGCTTTGCACAAATTGGTTATGTGGGTTATTAAAGCTTAAGCATTATTGTTGTTGTTGTTTTACTACCATAATGATTATCGGGTAAACATACGATTATACATTGTAAAAATGTATGATTAAAGTAATCAGATTTTATACGTAGACTTTCACGACCGATATTATAAAACATAATTTATTTTGTACACTTTTAACAATTACCCTGCATCACCTGAAAGAGCCAATCAAATCAAGTCGCCATATGGGCAAATGTGCCAATTGATTTGGTATTTCCGCAAAACCGGAATATTGAAAAGGCCAAGCGAAACTATGACAATTTTATACGACGTTTCGCTGAAGATTACCATCCATGGATGGAATTTTGTTTGGAAATTCTTTCATCCAGCAGTGGATATATCATGGCGGATGCTGCTGCTGATGATGATAAGGGTTTCAGAGCATGACTTCAACATAGGTCTGCTTTGTCCACAAATATTGTAACATGTATTGATTAACTCATGCACATAGCTCTTTTTTTACGTAATTATTTGCGCATATTTCACATACTAATTCTTATTTATTTATTTTGGCATTCCTGGCTTGACCGCCAATACAATTATGTATTTTTAGAGCCGCATGACAAAACTTGCAGACATTTTCCGTGGAGCAGAAGATGCCATATGATAGTGGCGCTGGTCACGTTTAATTAATTCTGGCAGCTGAGAACAATGCGAATACACGTATGCGATATGCATGCAAGTATGTACTTCGCATAATATTACTGCATAATGCATGCCTTGCCTCAATGTGTAGCTTATTAAAACAAAGTGAGGGAGTTAGAAGATATCTTGCTGTGTTATGGAAAATGTATGCTCCACTAATGAATAGAAGATGAAAGCATGCCTGGGGTTACATGTGAAGAACTGCTATGCACATAGACGATGGGTGGCTGTGGCTAACGGGACTTAGTGTTGTTACCACCACACCTATTTGCCAGGTTGCATTTTTCAAACACGGCCAATACAGTAACAACCTTTGGAAGCTGGACTGGTTGAGAGTACAAGGTCCATTCTCATTTGCAAAAGTGACCTGGGGCATTAGTTTTGCCAGTAGAGGGTGATGATTGCTGAGTGGTCACAATTGAGTAATTTCCAGATATTTTTTTTATTTGACAAATTTCGACCCTTTCGCCGGCACACAACGGCCTCCTCTTGCGAATGACGTCAGGAAACTTGAGCGTCCACTGTGAAGCAGCATTATACTCTTAGGTTTTTTCGGTAACGTCACATAGGTAAAAAATAAAAAATAAAAATAATAGAAATAATAATAGAAATAAAATAATAAATCACGACGTTTCGGAGGCAACACAAGTCTCCGTCATCAGGTGGGACCGTCACAGCTAAATTTACTTGATACAGTAAATTTACTTGATACAGTAAATTTAGCTGTGACGGTCCCACCTGATGACAGAGACTTGTGTTGCCTCCGAAACGTCGTGATTTATTATTTTATTTCTATTATTATTTCTATTATTTTTATTTTTTACCTACGTGACTTTACCGAAAAAACCTAAGAGTATGAATCCTTGCAGTCACGAATGCTTCAAAACTAGAAGCAGCATTATGTTCACTACACCCACACAGTAATAACCAGGGTGGCCGCTGGATTTGAACCATATACCTCTGCAACAAGTGGCGAACACGCTCCCACTGGGCCACATCCGCCACCCATAACCACAAGCAGAGCACGTGGCAGACTGACGTCACCAGTGGACCCGTGTACTTGAGCGCGTCAGTCTTGCATGTACTCTGCTTGTGAGACAACCTTGCCCTCACCTGTTTTTTTATACGTTCATTAAAATATATATTCATTACAAATATTAATTCAGCCCTACCAAACAATAATTTTGCCCAGCACTTAGAGTAACTTCTGTCAAAATAGCAGGAAGAATAATCATAATTATAACGATAATCTCTCGTGAACAATACTAACGAAAAAGCGAAAATATACTTTTATATACTTGTTGAATAATTCGACTGCGCAATTATTTGCTTCAATAAATTATCAAAAGTACATGTGCCACAGGCATTGTTCGTGATGTTGGCACAAGTCTTTGAGCCATCTCAAGGGTGCCACGGTCTACCATGTGATCTGTCACGTGGCAGGGATTGGTTTTCCCAGATGCATACACTTAGTTTTTTTTCCCAATCTCCTGGGTGTTCTTTTTTTTGCTGACGAAGGGGGGGGGGGAGATATGAAGAGTTGATCAAAAGTCTTTCAGACAGCTCATACCGAATGTATAAGGTCTGTTTTCCCTCGTATACTGTACAGTATACAAGTCCTTAGTCATACATCAACACATGCATAACGCAATACATATTATCTATAAACACACTTGTCCACATAATCCTAATACGTTATGACATAGTTCAAACCTGCAACAAATATCGAGTAATTGGAGAAATGGTTATGATAAATTACATATTTGGATTTTACTTACAAAATAGCATTACGCATTATTTGACAAGCTTGATATGACCACATTTGCTGTTTGTGCCAGGCATCATGAAAAACATGCTTTAAATTACAGGACAATCCCTCATTTGCTGCGTATTAAATTGTAATGTCAATCTACACAGTAATATGATTTGTCATTTTCGTATTAAAACTAATTTCTGTTTCATGTGGTGTCATCATTTTCCGTATTTTTAAAGAATAATGTGGAAGACAAAAAAAGCAGAAACATAGTGAAAAAAATTACACCACTGGAATTTTAAATCTTTTCTCAATTCTTGACCAGCATCTAGGCTGTGCTAAGTCACATTCGCAAAGAATACAGTATCGTGCATAACAATTTTGCTTCACAAACGTGAAGCGATAATTTTCACATTTTCAACATCATCCTCATACTTTTTAGCCACTCCTCACGAATATATATTTACGATGTAATTCAACATACTTTATCAAGATTAGCATGTATCCAAATTACCTGGCCATTTAAAGTCAGACGGGAGGTGTTCCATCCCATTTAAGAGTAGACCAACGCCTCATTTGTTACTGCATGTCCACAGCACCATCAAATAGAAATGGATATTTGCAATTAGCACGTACACTTTCGTTTATTAACCAAATTACGCTGCTTACATGTAGGATTTATGTGTCTGAATTTAAGCACCGAAAAATCATCCATACGCAATTATGTTTTGTGATATTTACCTGAACATGCATTCGTTAGTTCTTATTATGCTATGAAAATGTGTAACTGTTCTGAAAGTGTGTTTATTGCAACAACAAAAAATGGATGCGGACGTGTCGAATCAATGTGCTTGCATTACTGAGACACTAATAGTGTGTAGCGATTCTACCCCCACCTCCGCACGGTGCCACGAATTGCCACGATTAGGGGTCACGATTAAGGGTCATGATGAGATTCAAGAGGGGATTATTTTTGAACGTTGTGTTGACTGCAGCGGCCCCGAGTCCATGATGTGGTCACACGTTCCTGTAACGTACAACATACACCAATTGGAAAACATTTATTCCTATACATGCACTTGAGTCGTGTATTATAAAGCCTAATAATTAATATTAATTTTCGATTTAAAGCTTTCGTGACTGCAGGGATTCATCTTCTTGGTTCTTTCGGTAAAGTCACGTAGAAGGGAAAAAATAAAATAATAAAAATAAAACATAATAAAATAATTTTCACGACGTTTCGGCCACAACGCAAGCAGCCGTCCTCAGGCGAGGACGGCTGCGAATTATTGTATTATGTTTTATTTTTATTATTTTATTAAAAGAATAATTAATATTAATGCGACTTATCGGTGTAGTGTTACACCCCTATTAGACACCACTTGGGATTTGTAATATTAATGATATACCTGCAGTGAGCCTTAATTAGAATATGCAAATGACCTACGTTTAGGGAGGCGATAGCCGCCCCTCTGGATGCAGGCGTATGTCAGCTCTCACGCCATGTTCCGTGTGTGTAAATACGTGAATGTGCGAGGCGATACATTTATTGACATTGCTTTAACTTGTTGGGTGTGACGGGTGGTCTTTTGGGATTTTTGTATTTTATACAAAACACAGTCTTCGGAATTAGTTATTTTAAAACATTTCCATACACAATTATGCAAAAAATGTTAAAGTGTGGCAAATGGACGTAATATATATTTGGCGAGAGAAACTTACTGTGAAAATGAAAGTAAAAATTACATCAACATATCAGGCAGGGAACAGCTACGTGAAAACATCTTAATCCTGCATAACATTTGGCTGCCTCTACTTCGATAATAAACAATATGTTCTAAAATTCAAAAGGAAAATAAACATGTAATTGCTTCTATTTACTTGAGGACAATTTCTTGCGGCTAGCTATAATGGAAATGAGTATACATTACGGACGGTAAATGTTGGTAGGCGGATTAGCCTCGGGCAATGAGGGCAGTGAGGAAATTATCAAAGCCAGCTGCCAAATCCCAGCTTGGTTCTCTCACTGTCCTTGCATGTCACGGTATCAGGACACACAAGGGAGGGAGGCTGATGGATGCCAACTCTGTTTTTTTTAGCAGTGAACCAGTACTGGCACACTCCTACTTCTCAAATGAATTGATGCTCTGTTTCCTGGATGCATGGTGTGTGCAAGTGGGCACTGTGGTGTCCCCAGGATTTACAAGGTGAGCTTTAACGGCAGCATGGGGCTCAAAGATTTGGCTCCTTTCTATCACCTTGTCTCACCCTCTCGGAAGCCGATTCTGGTTAGTATATGGATGGGAGAATGTCTGCCGTATACTGTAGCAGGTGTTGTGGGCTTAGGTTGCAAGGTGACCAGCAGAGGGAAGTGCAGGATTTTTTAAAATGTATAATATATGGAAAGCTTTGAGCGTTAGCCCCTCGAATGCTTGTGCTTTCTCCAGGTACTCGAGTTAATTTACACGTAAAGCTTAAGGTTCATAAATGTGTAGTGACGTAAATAATCACTATGGTATTTAGCGCCAGCTACTGTCACACGAGTGGAACTGTGCGTCTTGAGCCTCTCTCTGGCACCAGAGTAGGTATGGCATGCAAGCGGGCCCTAGGGGGCATAGTTTTGGTGATGGTCTGAGAGAGGGCAAGTAAGGACGTGACAGTCTGGGTGAACCCGAGAGGGCACGTGACCAGGACAGGGTAGCGAGGGGGTCTAAAAGGGGGCTCGTGGGACACGTGATGCTTAGTCGAGAACCTTCTGGTGAGATCCAGAAGGGGGCGTGGCCGAAGGCGGAGCAAGGCCACACTCGGGAGCATAAACGGGAAGTCCCAAGAGCGATCACGGCTGTCTGCTGGAATGGAACTCTCGGGGCTACGTCTCTTCGGTCTGCGGTCGTCAGTCTTCGGTCATTAGCTCGGCATCGTGGATCAGGCAACATGTTGCTGACCTGACCCGTTAATGTAGTTACCCTGTTGGGGTCCAGTTAACCAGTGTTGTAATAAAAGTGTTGCCTCCAAGTCAAGTGTGTGCCTCCGTGGAACCCACTACAAATGTAATTGGTCTAACATCGCAGTGCAGGACCCCACTGATAGAGAGTCTTGAGACAGTGAGACTTTCGTGGGAAAAAATATGTAAATATGAAGGGACAGCCCTGCAATTGCTTGCTCATCCCACGTTTGGATGAAGGGCCTCCACTATCTCTAGAAAGCTCATACAGAGGTATTTGGCTTTCTCCTCCATGCTAACCAGTTGTCCTGGAAGAGGTGGGAGTACTCATATTTTACGCCACCACAAGCCACCTGCCGATCGACTAACCTTTCTGGCTAAATAAAGGACGTGACTATTGCACGCTTCCGACACATCGCTGAGCATTCGCTGGTGCCAGGGCTGCAGACATAGGACATGACGGTGAGTCTTGGTCAAATTAATGAGGCCACGACGACGATGCCCCTTTTTGCGTCTTGGTGCAGATGCCCCGAGAAGGAGCGGCCCAACGCGGTGAGGCCGTGCGTGCTGATCTGCCGCAAGGATTGCATCGCCACCCCCTTCAGCGACTGGAGCTCATGCCCTGCTACCTGCCAAGAGCGTGCGTGCCTTTTACACATCCATCCCTGTTCACGTCTTAATGTCATCATTTAGCGTCCTTAATTAATAGTTGTTTCATTTATATTTATTTTTTGATCATTATACTTTCGTGCAAAAACAAAACAAAAACAGCTGTCTACGAACTGGCGAGGTGTCTCAGCTTTAAAGGTCGCATCTCGCAAATGCTGCTTGGCGCGTTGACTATGGACCATCAGTCCCTCTGTAAAATAATTCAACAGTGATTTTCCTTTTAATCGACATGCCCCCATGTTAGGATCGTTGAATTTCCACCATTGGCTCAGGAATGCAAACCGGAGATGAGCACCGCCTCAATGCTCATTTGAACAGGAAATCACTTTGACTTCTTTACTTTATAGAAATTAGGAGATCGGAGCTCAGGCATAGAGAGCTTTAACGCCTCTCGGCTGCTTTAATGAAGCCACGTAGAAGCCAAGTTTGTAATTTTTTTTTTTCTATTCAGCGAGTGACTTGCAGGTGAAAATTCAAGGAATAATTTCAAAGTTTCCAAAACCACATCACTGCAGAGCGATAATTTCATTTTTCCTCATTCTTTGTCAAAAAAGAAACCCATAAGATTTCTGTGCCCCAGGGTTATCGTGTTATACATAAAATCATGCTGCTTGCTCCATGTGACAGGGACTCTTTGTATTTACCGTCTACTCGTGACATCAGATGATAAACATTGGGCTGTGCAAGCTTTTTCTTGCTGCATATTCTACTGCTACGCAGAATTCACTGCTACTTACAAAAGGTCAATGGGCATACATTCAATATTGTGATATGCGGAAAGAAAATGGGAAGGGAGAAAAAATGTAAAGGCTTGTTTTTTTTTCTTTTCCATATCAAATACCATTCTATCCCATATTGTTACACGGAGTGATGTAATTATAGATAGCCCAAGTCATTATAAATTGTAAGGTGTTCAGCTTATTTTTTTCCTTAACCTGGTCTCCCTACATTATGGTTACCTATCTTAAAAAGTGTTTGTCGAATGACATTTCCCATGGCCTATTCAAATTAGCGGTACCTTTGTCCGTTGAAAAGCATAAACTTCCCCTCTATTAAACCAACATTTCAAAGCCCTTTCGTATTAAACTGACACATGCATTGAACAATATTGCAGAAATGAGTTGGCGGAGACATAACCTAAAAATAGGATTCGATCACCTGCACATAAACAAACAAAGACAAACAAAGATCCCCCGTGTAGCCTTAACAGATTGTTGAGGCAAGTGCTTTTAGCGAGAACCTATGAAGGCTGGCATGGTACACAAGGGGGTGGGTGGCCAGCACCATGCCCGACTGTCTTTGGCTCCCTAGTGGCGATGATTTTACACACCGCACCAGGTACTCATTTGAGGTTGGGTCGACCTAGGAGAGGCCGAGGACCAGTTCAGATAATCATCACTGGTGTTGGCCGTGAGCGGGAATTGAACTCGGGTGGTTGGATTTTTTTGCGTGGAGCGCAAACCGCGACACTACATGACCTAGCCACGCAGGCTCTGCAAGAGGTCCAACATATATGTAGTGACATCGGGGATGTCACTGTGTGGTGCCGGCCTGGGAAGGCCGTGGCGTGCGATTTCCCTATGTCGTGGACAGCACCGTGTGTGTTTCTGAGTGAGGCCGGCTCTAGCACAGCACGGCATACGATGATGCACCGTCATCGCGTACACCCCGTAGGTGGGTGTAGTACCAGCCCTAGTGGGGCTTGGTGAGCGCTGGGATAGCACGGGCACCACGCATAGCGTGCAGTGCGGGCTCCCACAAGGGGGAGCGGGAGAGTGTCAGCCCAGGGACAAGGTTGCCCAGGGACAGGGTTGCCCCAGGCCATGGCACTCTGGTTGACCCCGTAGGCACGTGATCCGGAGTGTCCACAGAGAGGCCCCTAGGTGGGGGGGCTAGGGGGTGACCACGTGTCCGAGGAGAGCTCTCGAGAGGGAGCTGGAACGCTCGCGAAGGTGGGCGGGGCCGAGGGCGGAGCCGGCCCCGACTCGGGAGGATATAAGGTGGGTCCCTGAGAGGGACCTGATGTCGCTTCGTTCTCCAAGCTGGAAGCTCTACGTCTACAAGCTGGAAGCTCTACGTCTACAAGCTGGAAGCTCTACGTCTACAAGCTGGAAGCTCTACGTCTACAAGCTGGAAGCTCTACGTCTACAAGCTGGAAGCTCCATATCTACAAGCTGGAAGCTCTATGTCTACAAGCTGGAAGCTCTACGTCTACAAGCTGGAAGCTCTACGTCTACAAGCTGGAAGCTCCAGTCTACAAGCTGGAAGCTCAACATCTACAAGCTGGAAGCTCTACGTCTACAAGCTGGAAGCTCTACGTCTACAAGCTGGAAGCTCTACGTCTACAAGCTGGAAGCTCTACGTCTACAAGCTAGAAGCTCTACGTCTACAAGCTGGAAGCTCAACATCTACAAGCTGGAAGCTCAACACCTACAAGCTGGAAGCTCAACACCTACAAGCTGGAAGCTCCAGTCTACAAGCTGGAAGCTCTACGTCTACAAGCTGGAAGCTCTACGTCTACAAGCTGGAAGCTCTACGTCTACAAGCTGGAAGCTCTATGTCTACAAGCTGGAAGCTCTACGTCTACAAGCTGGAAGCTCTGCGTCTACAAGCTGGAAGCTCTACGTCTACAAGCTGGAAGCTCTACGTCTACAAGCTGGAAGCTCTACGTCTACAAGCTGGAAGCTCCAGTCTACAAGCTGGAAGCTCAACGTCTACAAGCTGGAAGCTCTACGTCTACAAGCTGGAAGCTCCAGTCTACAAGCTGGGAGCTCTGCGTCTACAAGCTGGAAGCTCTATGTCTACAAGCTGGAAGCTCAACATCTACAAGCTGGAAGCTCTACGTCTACAAGCTGGAAGCTCTACGTCTACAAGCTGGAAGCTCTACGTCTACAAGCTGGAAGCTCCAGTCTACAAGCTGGAAGCTCAACGTCTACAAGCTGGAAGCTCTACGTCTACAAGCTGGAAGCTCCAGTCTACAAGCTGGAAGCTCTGCGTCTACAAGCTGGAAGCTCTACGTCTACAAGCTGGAAGCTCCAGTCTACAAGCTGGAAGCTCAACATCTACAAGCTGGAAGCTCCAGTCTACAAGCTGGAAGCTCTACGTCTACAAGCTGGAAGCTCTACGTCTACAAGCTGGAAGCTCCACGTCTACAAGCTGGAAGCTCCACATCTACAAGCTGGAAGCTCTACGTCTACAAGCTGGAAGCTCTACGTCTACAAGCTGGAAGCTCCACATCTACAAGCTGGAAGCTCTACGTCTACAAGCTGGAAGCTCTACGTCTATAAGCTGGAAGCTCCACGTCCACAAGCTGGAAGCTCCACGTCCTACAAGCTGGAAGCTCTATGTCTACAAGCTGGAAGCTCCACGTCTACAAGCTGGAAGCTCTACGTCTACAAGCTGGAAGCTCAACATCTACAAGCTGGAAGCTCCACGTCTACAAGCTGGAAGCTCTATGTCTACAAGCTGGAAGCTCTACATCTACAAGCTGGAAGCTCTACGTCTACAAGCTGGAAGCTCTGCGTCTACAAGCTGGAAGCTCAACATCTACAAGCTGGAAGCTCTACGTCTACAAGCTGGAAGCTCTACGTCTACAAGCTGGAAGCTCAACATCTACAAGCTGGAAGCTCTACGTCTACAAGCTGGAAGCTCTATGTCTACAAGCTGGAAGCTCTACGTCTACAAGCTGGAAGCTCTACGTCTACAAGCTGGAAGCTCCACGTCTACAAGCTGGAAGCTCAACATCTACAAGCTGGAAGCTCTACGTCTACAAGCTGGAAGCTCTACGTCTACAAGCTGGAAGCTCCACGTCTACAAGCTGGAAGCTCCACGTCTACAAGCTGGAAGCTCCACGTCTACAAGCTGGAAGCTCAACATCTACAAGCTGGAAGCTCCACGTCTACAAGCTGGAAGCTCTACGTCTACAAGCTGGAAGCTCCACGTCTACAAGCTGGAAGCTCCACGTCTACAAGCTGGAAGCTCCACGTCTACAAGCTGGAAGCTCCACGTCTACAAGCTGGAAGCTCCACGTCTACAAGCTGGAAGCTCTACGTCCTACGTCAGAAGAGGCACCAACACGTGGCCGGGACCCGAATGAGGGTCCGATCCATCGTCGCTGTAACTCCTGTGTGTAGTGTAGTTAATTGGGTGGTCACCACCCTAGGCTGTATCTGGTAAAGGGGCAGTTACCCCGTTGAATATACGTGTTGTGAATAAATGTGTTGCCTCCGAAGAATAACGTCTGCGACTCAGTTAGACTCACTACATATATGTAGCCTCCCCTGACGATGGAGTAAAGGAAAGTTGCACCATTTTACACAATGTAAGCAATCGCATACAATTACTCGCATCGTTAACACTTTGCGCATGAACCATCATTAACACTTTGAGTATAAACGTTCCCATTGAAACATACTGCAATTTGCACATACACTCAGAAGGCATACGGTTCAATTGCACTTTAGCTGAGGCAGCTCACTAGGCTGTCCATGCGTCCAATTGAAGGAATCCAAATGTTTGATGAATGTGCTGCATGGGAAGTAGAATGACTTTAAAAAATAAGACCCTGACTGTAATCTACAGGATCTCTTCATATTGTACCATGCTGTATCCTGCCCGATACACGTAAAAGTTTCCATATATTGGTTCTTTTTAATTGGTTGTTAAACTTTTTAACCGTCCAATAAAACGTCATCCCTTTCCCACTCACCTCCCATCTCGATAATAAGATGTGCCGTTAATAGACTGAGTTAAACATTAATTCCTCATCTGTTGTACGTGCATTATGATGCACTTCTCATTGACAGCATAATTTGCGTCACGTTTTTTGTGGAACTCGCTCTCTGTCAGTCTCGATACCATTTCCCATGGAATAAAAATAAAATGAACATACTTTCATTTATCCACTGCTTGATAAAGGCTTCCCCAAGTCATAGCGGCAATTAAGGTTGTTCTACTCGATACTTTTTTCACACTGGTTATTATGGATCGGTGAAGAAGGCACTCAGGACCTGTTCAGACATCGCTCACCACTGATGATAGCCAAGGCCGGGAATCAAACTCAGGTAGCAAGGTGCAAAGCGCATTGCGTGAACCGCTGCACCACCGCTTCTCCAACATAGTCCGTTCAACACTCGCTGTACAATTTATTCTGTCTTGTGCAAGGCATTCTTCATATAGTCATCACTTAATATGAAGGTTATTACAATTTAGTTTTTTTTACACATTTTGTAGTCACACTCTCTGCCTTGTTTTTGCGTTGCAGCACGTGTTGTTCGGCATGACATCTGACATTTCGCTCCACGTGCTGGGAGCTTCCTCAAGAGATAAATTCATTTCCCGAAGAGGTTGCCGAAGAAGCTCCCCAGCACGTGGAGTAGAATATTCCGAACACCACGCATTACACCCCGAGCGCACGTGGCAGAGTTTGTCTCTCCTCCCATGCTAAATAGAGAAAGATTACAAAAAAAACGATCTGTTGCGTTCTCCATGGGCAGGTGGCGGTTCCCCCAAAAAGCAGCGTCGTTGGCGCATGGTCATCCAGCAGGCATCCCACGGCGGGAAGGAGTGTCCGCAGAACCTGCAGGAGGAGCGCGACTGCCAAGACCGGCCGCCCTGCCACGCCTACAAGTGAGCGCCAGCTGCATTGTCCTTTGGCACATGTCAAGTCGAAGGTGCGCAGATTTATAGAGGCAATTTAAGGCGCTGTGACAGTTGGAATTCCGGCTGTGAAGCAGCTGGGGCTGAGCAGGCAGGAGAGCTGTAGATATATCTAGAAGGCCAATGAGCCATCCACAGAGCCATTATACATTATTCATTGCTCAAAACCGTGCGTTTGTTTATTCGGTGACATACGTGCATTGAAAAGTTTTAGCGAGCTTTGTTCTGCAAGGCGACGGTCGCTACAACGTACTCTTTTTTTGAGGTGCAAATTCCCTCTTCCAAAAACAAATCTCTTGGCAAGTGGGTTCCAGTGGCTGTGCATATCGTTTAGTATAGACTGCAGAGAATCCATCCAGTGCAATCTGTTCAGGGATGTGTGTGTGGAGGTGAAGGTTAGTAAGAGCCGGGCGCACAGCGGCTTTGTGATGCGTCCAAAGGAAAAAAAAATCGGGAAGACCGTTGTGCAGAAATTTCAATAAAAGCAAAGTGAAAGTTCCATAATCTTATGAAAGGTCTGCAGAGCAAAAATCTTTATTCAACTTTATCTTCATTTAAATGTGCATGCACGTCTACGGCAGTAAAACTAAAATGTAGGTGGAAAAATCACAACACCAGAACGGTAGACAAATTATAGGGGGAATGGGTTTAACATAAAAAGTTGATTTTGACCAACGTAGACACCCGCTACAATTGAATGCTACGTCAAATGCATGTAAATTGCCGTTTTTGTGTGCAGTGGTGAACATAATGTTTACCGTGAAGGGATCTGTGCTTTGTGCACAGTAATAAAAGTGTGCCGCTAGTAGCAGACATTACAGTGGCAATGTGCAGGTCATAAATGTTAATGAACTGGACTCTAATGGTGGGGGTTTTATGTAGACCTTGGGGAAAATAGTTTTCATTCAATGCTTTATTTGTATTGCACCCTTAAAGATTTTAGACACAGAATGACATCATCCCACAAAAGCGTTTAATGAATCTTGGAATGTATTTTCATGCGAGGCTGTCGCAATACTTTTCGTATTGAAAGGGATTATGGCTGATGTTTAAGAAGAATGGTGGAGCAACGGCTGAGGAATTGTAGGCATCCAAGAGAACTTACTGAAAGAGAAGGGGCGGGTGAGATCGACTCCTGTACAGGTGCGAGGTGGATTATTATATTGCAGGATCGTGAAAAAGGGTGACCCCGTGGGGAGGCCATCCATCATGGCTGATGATCGTGGTGATGATGATATATTAAGTGTGGTTACTATTCCATATTTAGTAATGTAGTGTTTAACAAGGCATCTATTTGGTGTTTGAACATTTTGAAACCTGTTTTATTGCCACAAAGGGAAAAGAATGTTCTTATTTTTTATACTTTGAAACTGGGAAAAAATTGTCCCATAATATAGCTGCTCAACTCGAGCTATCAATGGTCTATTACGTGCATTGTCTTTCTACTGTTCACCTTTTGGCGTTCTTTGGTCTGAAACTGGTGAGCCTAGGACACAAAGAAGGCCAATCAGTTCCGAAGACAATGCAATATCCTATCAAAGCATGTTTGTGTTCATGTTCACCACAAGTACGTGTGGTTAATGCAGACTCGATTTCTTGCAAAAGCTATCTATTTTGGTGTTTGAACATCTTAACGCCTGTTTGATTTCCAGAAAGGGTCAAACCTATTCTTATTTTTCAATGCAGTGTTTGTTATGCTACGCTTTAAGAAGCAAGACAAGCCAGAGCATTATGCATGCTTTATCTGAATGTATGCACCAGTGTCCATCGCCATTGTCAATCCTTAACTCATTGTAGAGGTCCACATTCCCGTGGTAGGAACCCCGATTAAAGTGGCACTCCACTTTTTCAGTCCGAGAGCTGACGGAGGACAAGTTGACCCACTGGTCGGCATTTGCGCTCAACACTTGTATGCCATTTGAACTCAAAGTAGAACTTTCGTGGGGAGAAACAGGGCTTTGATGCACTTCTGCATTCACATGGTAATTTAAGAACTAATTTTAATGTTAGTTATATTTTTATTTTATTTCCAATAATTTATTTAATGCTAAATTGCTACGAATAGAATACTGCTCGTATTTCATTAAAAAACTCATCATTTGTCAATTTTCCTCAAAGCCCCATGGTGTAACATGTGATCTTTGGTTAATACGTAAATTTATCTTTCTGCCCTTGCTCTCCGCGATGAAGATGTTTCATTGCACAAAATTACTTTTTTTTGGTTATCAGTCAGTATTATTGATGAATGCAGTATATTTTGGTTATTTCGATTGTTTTCATTTTCTTTAATACATTTATGAAATTTTAACAAATACATGTATTTGTTGAAGCGTGGGATTCTTATTTTAGTTGAAACGTATCGGTGATGAGCACACGTCGCCGCTAATCCCGTCTGAACGACGTGTGATCACGCACGGCGGAGGGGCGAGTGACGCCGTTGTGGGTGGTGTGCGTGTGCGCCTGGTGGCAGGTGGAAGGCCCACAGGTGGCGGCCGTGCCAGCTTGCTCCGGACTATGTGCGTCGAGGCATTCCGGGGGCAGACGAGGCATGTGGGCCAGGACTTCAGACACGAGGTGAGCGCGACCCGTGACCAACCTAGCCAGCCAGCCAGCCCACCCACGCAGCCACTCACTCACTTACCCCACCCCACACTCACCAATGCTCGACTCCCCCCACCCCCTCGTCGCCACTGCCCCGCCTGTGACATACATCATGTCAAATACGATTGCTCCTGATTCTGGCTTGGCGTGCTGTCATACGGGGTTGCTGCTTGTCCAAGAATCGCAGCAGTCAAGACAGTTTGTGGGAAGTGGGGGCAGCACGAGTCATCGCGTCGAGCTCTGCTGCCAAAGCCGGGTGAATAAAATGGCGGCTGGAACTCATTCGCGATTAACCTTGCTATACCCTGGCCAATTCACACCCATTTATTTGGCTCTTGCTTTGTCGGGTACACGTGTCAGTTGTATTGTAACAACGACGACCGACACACGTTCTTACTTTACTCTGAGCCTTTATTGTAGACACGAACACTATTTTTTAGGCGCGAATTTCGTCTATTCTCCAACCGTCCCTTTCCCCTTGAGCTGTCCCATTTCATATCCCTCGAGCCCCTTTTGTCGAAGGTTCGCTCAACCTATTTCCCCTCAACCAATCTTGGTCCTGCTTCTCGAATGGTTGTCAACCATTACCCCGACAGTCAACCCTCATTTCACCGCCTTTTACGATTGAATTTCTCTTCCAATCAGTTTAATTCTCTGACCGTAACCAATCCTCTTTGAGGCCTCCCTGCACCAATCAGATGCCTTTCTTAAATCCACTTGGCCTCTGTCCATCCATCGGTACAAATGGGTTCACGAGAGTTATTTGATTGGCTGGTCACGTGTGCCGTGGTAAAGTTTGGGTGCTCCCACGTGTTTCAAGCTGTCTGCCAAGCGTGCGGGAGTAGACCAAATACCCCGCAGAGGACGCTCTCTAGCACCCACTCGAGTGGAGGCATGTTTGCCAGCAATAACGTGACATAGCAATTGCACGGCTGCATCTTTACCCCTTTAAAAAAAAAAAATCGAAAACATAAAAACCCCCTCTGTGGGACCAAGTGTGCCCGTTTTTCGTCCAAGAGGGACATTTAAATATTTTTCATCTCAAAAAAGCCATTGAGAGGTGGGTACATGCCCTAGAGGGTTGGAGGTGTCGATTGCTTGATGTATTCTTTAGTAAAGGGCAACATCACTCGCCATCTGGTTGGAAAGGGCAGCATAACTCAGGGTGTCACTTGGCAAGAGTCGGAGAGCTTTGTTTTGCCGGGGCTGCTTCAAGAAGCAGATCGCCCACGGCTTTAATAGTGCAACTAATTTGTCATCGTTGTTGTTGTTATCATTATTATCAGATGCAACTTTTTCTATCCTCCGTTACATAATAATATCATGTAATGTGTAAAATTAGTAGACTTAATAAGGTAAAGACGATAGCAGGTACAGGGGCAGCCCTGCAATTGCTTGCTCAAGCCACTGCTGGTGGAAGGGCCTCCATCTAGAGTGGAGCCCCAGAGGGCTGCTCTTGAGACCATTTTGCGAGTGTCGCCGATCCACCCTGTCCCTCTGCTCCCGCTGTGAACCCTCACGAGGGGGGACAGGTCGGCTAAATAGATGACGGTAAAAACAATCTTCTTGGTTTTTTCGGTAAAGTCACGTAGAATGGAAATAATAAAATAATAAAAATAAAACATAATAAAACTCTGTCTCCTCGACAGACCTGTTCTCCACCTGAGGACGGCTGCTTGCGTTGTGGCTGAAACGTCGTGAGAATTATTTTATTATGTTTTATTTTTATTATTTTATTATTTACATTCTACGTGACTTTACCGAAAGAACCAAGAAGATGAATCCCTGCAGTCACGAAAGTTTTAAATGGTAAAAACAATTAAAAAAATAATAAAGTTCGGAGACGATGAATAGAAGTGGGCAACTCCACAACAGCTGAGCACCGGGGGGTGGGGGGGGTGTGAAACGGCGTAACTTTATTTCAAAGCCTTTCTCGGAAGGGCAATTGCATATCTACAATAGCGATCGAAAACATTTTCCACGTCACAACACCCCAACTGAATTCCTTAGTACGAAGTCTGTCCAAATCTAAATTGGGTGGCGTGCCCCGTATTCTGCTGTGCACATGTAGGATCGGGGTCCAATCCCTGATCATCATTGAATCACTGGATACCCATAGCGACACAAATTGGTGTCTTGGGTTCCCATTTACTGCAGATTGCACAATTATAAGTGTGGTAAATCACAGGCGAGCTCACTCGGCTGCACGAGCGAGATGTCTTGGAATAGGTAGGAATACCCACACTTTACCCCACCACATGTGAACCTGCCTTTCGATGGGAATCAACAAAGTGAGAGGGTTACCAGCTACATTGAGTCGATCTGAGCCATTTGTGGAAATTCCATATTGCTGTGACAAAAGGCGAGTCTTTCCATTGCACAACTTATCGTTCTAAGCCAGTTGCTGTACAATAGCATTTAAACACGTATAAGGTTTGTTTCATGATGGTGACGTGACTTTAACAAGTAGGCTTTCACGACCAATATTATCCATAATAGAGGTTTTTGAGTTAGATCGTGTAAATATAAATGTGTCGTTAAACCCACCACCACCTGACACAGACAATTAGTAAGGTTTGTCACGTAAACACAACATGCCAATTCGTTACTAGTTCAGCACACAGGTGTTGAAACACATTGCTCCCGTTCTCTGTGGAGCGATGATTACACACGGGCAATGCGGTGTGTGGGTCAGTGAGGTCAGGTTGACGCCAAGCCACTGTCAAGCAAAGGCACCGGGGCCACGGCTTCAATGTGAAAGTTGGGGGCGTATGACGAACCGGTGGCTTCCCGGCGGTTATTGGTTCGATTGCTGATGGGATCCGTGAAGTTCACCCCTTTCTTAGTCAGGAATAATTGTTGTGCTTTACTCTCATTCTATCACATTAACTGGCTCCTGACTCAGTACTGAGGCTGCTGTTTTTTTGCGCTAATGTGTATTTAACGGTGCTGTTATCAGCAACGTTATCAGCATTATTGTCACATTGTTGAAGGGAGAAAAGCAAGGACTATAAAAAAAAGATACCGTGATTCTCTTGTCCAAATTTGTGTGGGTGTCTCTTATCCATGTCTAAACATCTTGGGGTATGCGGACCCCCACAACACCCGGAGAGTGGATGTGCCCCTCACAGGCAATCATCGCAGTCCTCACACTGTGAGGAGCAGTGGCACCTGGCGCCGTAAACCACGCGGGTTGCAGACAACCCCACTTCCACATCCAAGTCCTACAAAAAAACACTCTGCGGTTGGGCTTTTTGCCATTTCCAATATGAATTATAATGTTTCTCCAAACCCCTGCGTGGTACCGGTGATAAATTGAGGGGGAATGCTGCTGGCCAGCCTACACATGGCAGGGACGGGTTATCTGAGTTGACCTTGTGCAATTCAATGAGCTGTGAAGTGACAACAGAAACAGTGTGTGGCACAGACGTCTGCTCTCTTCGCTGCAGGCAGTACACATTTTGATAAAAGCTTGTTAATTTTATGTTGCTTGGATCAAATTACATGCCACGTAGTGATTATTTTATTTATGGTTTTACTTGGTTAGCTCCTTAACGCTGCGGAATAGCCGGCATTGTTTGGAAGAATCGTAATATTGTATAACTAGTGTGCACTGTATTGTCTATATACCTGTGATCTTGACAAATATGCGTTGTTATTTATCTAGACATGTGCAATGTAGCTGCAAATTAGTAAGAGTGAGGTGGGGGGATGGCAGAGAGATTTGCACACTGTGCTATGAACCCGATGACCTAAGTTTGATTCCTGGCCATAGTGAATTTTGGTCAGATAACTTCCATGGCTTTTACACAGCATGGGGAGACCTTCATCCAGCTGTAGATTTACATAGCGCTATACATTATTATTATGATAATTCATAAGAGTACATTCCACAGATATATGATTAACTAACAAATGCAATTTAAAGTGAGCTTGATAACAACAACAAACTACGTATTGTTATTCAGGTTTGTTTTCAACAATGTTTTGGTCTAGTAATGTTTTTTTTAAAGTCACAAAACGCAATTGTATTGTGACAATGTTGAGAATGCATGACCTTTCATGACCAAAAGCATCTCATGGTGGTAATACATATCTGCTGCCACTGACACACTCGTACATATTGCTCCTTTGTGTGGGATTGGGCCTATTAGTGCAATGAAGAAAACCCTTTCCATTCCTCACACGAGCTTGTGAGTGCACAAGACAAGCAAATGGCCTTCTCTTCAGGGCCACTGGAAACCTTTTATACGCTGATATATTCCGGCTTTCCTCTCGCAAATGTAGACTGAATAGCTTTTTGCCAACTCCAAAGAATTGAATAAAAAAAGCCGCATCCCCTGATATGTTCTGATAACCTGTCACACTCACATCAACGGCAAAATATGGATGCAACATTCGTGGTCAGGTCAGAGACAGGGAAGGGAGTGAGAGAGATGCACCAAAGCACGTAAAAAAAAAATCGCACAGCACTTCAATCGCAGGCTGATTGTGGCGTAAAATCACGTTCGCAGCCAGGTCCGGATATTATTATTATTTGGAAAACTGTTACAAAATGTTAAGGTTTGTTAAGAACATGATATGAAATGCGATTAATAATTCCAGGCTATTTATTTATATAGTTATATATTTATATATTTATTCAGCGAATTATCTCTGTGTACAAGAGGCCTGAATATGGCAGCTGTTATTCCACCAAAAGGTGGCAGAATGATGGCTTGTTGCATGTTTACACCACGTTGCTTACATCTTGAATGTTTAAAACATTACTACAGTTAAAGGGTATTTAAAAATAATTCATAATAATTGGTGTAATTAAGCTCACTTTAAAATGTATTGATTATTCATTCAGGTGTTTGAGATGTGTATCTCATTTTGCATCATAACAATAAGAGCAATTTCCAGCATTTCGGTTAATCATTGCTGGACAAAGGCTTCCTCACGCTGTGTTCGTGATGCGGACTATTTGACCATATTTAACCATGTTGATTAGAAGCGGAGTACTGGTTCAGATATCACTTGCCGGAGAGCAGTCATTCGAACCACTATCATCATCATCACCTGTTTGTAAGCCGCACTAAGCCGTTTTTAACATCGTGCTACATCCCGACCCTCAGTGGATGGCAGAAAAAATCTCTCGCACACAAACACGCCTATTAGTACTCTTAGGTTTTTTCGGTAAAGTCACTTATGTAAAAATGAAAGTAATAATGGAAATAAAATACACAAGTCTCCGTCATCAGGTGGGACCGTCACAGCTAAATTTACTGCATCAAGTGCAGTAAAAACGTCGTGATTTATTATTTTATTTTATTTCCATTATTACTTTTATTTTTACACACGTGACTTTACCGAAAAAACCTAAGAGTATGAATCCTTGCAGTCACGAAAGCTTCAAATCTAGAACGCCTATTAGTAGTATGTGTGTTCGTGGTGCTGGCCCACCCACTCCTTCGTGTACCGTTCCGGCCTTTCATAGATGCTCGCTAACAGCACTTGCCCCTACAGTCTGTTCAGGCTATACGGGGGATCTTTGCCTTTGTCATTTTGAGATGGATTGAGCCTGATTTGTCCGGCCTGTTCTTTTCAAAATTCCGACGTCCGCACGCCTAGTTTGGATTCTCCTTGCCACTGTTCTCGCTGCTAATGGGCTGCAGGAGTGTTCGCAGAATGGGGCATCACCCTTTCCGCACGGTACAAGGGGTCAAAAACTGCCACATTCATTAGGAAGATTACGTTCTACAGAATTCCCACGTAAAATCAGAATTCTACAAGTGTGCAAACATACGGTACGCAACTCATGTGCAGTCTATTTAGGATTAAACGCGGGAACAGATTGCGACGCTGGAGAAAATGAATAAAAAGGCTTTCAGGCTCGGTGGAGAGATATCATTTTGTAAGCATGTTGTGGAACTTCTTTCGCACCGTAAATAGCCGAACGCGCTAATTTGAGGTAATTTTTTGTGTTTAGACCGCTTTTAAACACGAAAAAGCAGTTTCAGACAGTGGAGAACACCCAACAGTTATCTAATTTGCCCGGTCAGTCAAAACATTGCTGGATACTGTGTTGTGAACCAATTTCTGAGCTTCAAATGCGACTGCTCATTTTTTGCAAGCGTACTTTACAAGGACTGTGTCTCGATCAACCGGAATGCACCCGATATCGTCAGACTTCGGAAGCTAAGCAGGTTTGAACCTTTTTTCTTTGCTGCATGGGAGACAACCTAGAAGCTGTGAGAATCAGAGGGCAAATTTCGATTTAAAGCTTTCGTGACTGCAGGGATTCATCTTCTTGGTTCTTTCGGTAAAGTCACGTAGAAGGAAAATAATAAAATAATAAAAATAAAACATAATAAAATAATTCTCACGACGTTTCGGCCACAACGCAAGCGGCCGTCCTCAGGTGGAGAACAGGTCTATGAAGTAGACAGAGTTGCGTTGTGGCCGAAACGTCGTGAGAATTATTTTATAATGTTTTATTTTTATTATTTTATTATTTTCCTTCTACGTGACTTTACCGAAAGAACCACGAAGATGAATCAGAGGGCAGTGCAGGGAAATCCATCTTTCTGTACACACCCTCCCCCACTCCCATCTTCAGCAATCCACACTGACCAGAGTGGTGAAGTGTGGCCACTAACCCTCGTGACCTGTACGGCGTAGGGGGGACCCTCATCTAGCAGCAGATTGACAAACGGGCTGTACACGTACGTTATAAACTTGGCCGACAAAACTGTATAACCATGTGACATGGCTATAAGAAGTTCTACTTACGGGGTACACTGAAACACGATATCTCTTCTGCGAGGAGACTTTGCAAATTTGCTCCAACATATATTAACGTGCGTCACAATATCTTTGTCGAATGTTGTTAACGTGAACACTTTGCCTACCCTTTCTGCATTGCTTCTACGAACACAATGGTGGATGCCACTTCTTTCACAACCATGGGATCAATATTTTGTTGTTATATTTGTTGATGCATTCGCTTTCATTTTATGTAAAAAGCGACTCTTCTGTGCCAATGTAGTTGATGCATTTTCCTTTTAGATTCTAAAAGCTTTTATGAATCATCCTGTGTTGCCCTCTGTGTAGAGAGAATATAACAGTTGCACGTTAACAGTTATGCATTACGCTTAGCCACCTCCAATGCCCTTGAAGCTTCTGGCAGCCTTTATCTGAGCTCAATTTGGTATTGTCAGTCTCGTGAAAAAAGCACACAGTCAGTGTTTTCTCACCTAGTACTGTCTGTGAGAGCCACTTGAAATCAGTGTGATCAGCGCCCCTTTTAGGTTTTTCATTTACAGCCTACGCTGGGCATGTTTGCGTTTGAAGGACCTGTTGAAGCCCAGGTAATAAACGGGAATACTGTGCATGGCAAGAGTCACAAGTTGAGTTTCAACCCTCCCCATCGCTTGCGATGTAACATCCTGCAAACACGTGCCAATAAAAACGACCACACAAAACTCTACCCACTTCATTATCGTCAAATGCAGCAACATGCATCGTGAGTTGTTATCTCAGTGCTTGTATTGAGTACATTGGAAAAAAGTTACTTTAGAGCAATTGCTTCCACCTAGCATGATGATGATGACATCTGAGGATTCATTCAAGAAAACATATGTCTGAAAGCTTTTAAATTGCATTGCCTTTATTATGTTGGTAATGTTGGCCATGTCTGGCTACTGAATGATTAAGTACACGAGGAAATCTGCAGCAGGAGCATGTTAGAAGTGGAATATGATACAGAAATTGTATTTGGGTAGAGCAATGGTGCAGTGGTGAACACACTGTACTTGGAAACAACCTGGTTGACCTGATTTCAATTTCGTGCCACAGTTTACATCAGTGGCCTCTGATATTTGGACTGGTCCTGCGTGTCCCTCCTATGAGCGTGCCTCACTGACCAGCATGGTAAAGTATGGTCAAACAAACCATGACCGGCATGGCATGGTTTGTTCATCCATCGGTAGATTGACAAAGGGTTGGAAGTGTTATTATGCAATACAATAATCAGATAACTCTTACCGTAGTTGGGATGCATTTATTTGTAAGCAATGATATAATACTGTGGTTGTTTTACCCAATTCCTATACAATATATCTGTTTGTGTATTGTTCTCAGAATTTAAACATACGTTCTTGATGCAGACCTGCACCGCAGCAATTGTGATCTTGAAGTATTTGTGTGACATTGCAGTGAACAAATACATGAAAAGTCAAACTCCTTGATATTAAGCCATGTTGTACGGTGGAATGTCATCGCATTAGACCGATGCATATGAGCACCGTTTGGTGTGCTTGACCCCTCTCTCATTTCGCACAGATCGAGTTTAAATGGCCTAAAGTGGAAGTGGCTCCTCATGTGCCGAGTGCCTCGACACACGGGGACCCACTTCCTCAGCCCCATGCGCCGATGCATCTTGAATATATAATAATGTCAGGCTGGGTGTTAGCGCCCAGTTTGAAAGGAGGGGGATGGGTGCTGAGCAGTTAAAACCCCGCCGTATGTGTGCTGCGATGATGTTGCTACCTTCATGACACCATTGCTTCTGTTAGAATTCACCGATGGTACACGGTGATCATCTGATAATGCTCACAGGTTAGTCTGACAAAAGAGCAGACGGCAAAGCTACGCAGAAGCGGTAATTGCTTTTTGTTTTATTTTGTCGCATTAACGTCTGGCTTTAGCGGTTTTAAGTGCGGTTGTCATAGAGTCAATTGTGTCACTCCACTGTTCTCGTTAATACCTAAATGATGTCCTGGCTGTTAATTTTACATGTATTAACATATCATCGGGCTGTAATGAGTCATTGGGCTTGCCAAATTAGAAATTGGCAGGCTTGGCTGCTTTATGGCTTGCACGTGTGAGTGAAGCTTGTGCGGAGAATGGATTGATAGACATTTTCTTTCTGAATTTTTAGTTAATCTATCACAAATGTACATGAGTGCGTTCATAGGATTGAAATTAATCCATTGGCAAGAGATACACAATGCATACAAACATATAGAGGAATTTCTGAAATTCAACTATGAACGATATGATCACTGAAACGCAAGGATTTGTGTAAAATGCTTTTGAAAGGGTAACGGCATAATTGTAAATGTTTAATGAGTAAGACGCCACTGTAGCATTATTCTTGGCATGTGCTAGCTTTCTAAATAATAGATCAATGCAAAAAATATGCAACCAAACGTTTTAAAATAGATTTCCACCAGTTAGGATTTGTTTGTCACAGACTTGACTTGTTTGTAAATTCAATACTCACAAAGTATTACCTGAATTCAGATCACTTTTGTGATGATGGTACAACAGCCTACTCTTGATTATCTGGGTTAATGTGGAGGGATGAGTGGAGGTGTGGGTGGTGGGGTAGAGGGCGTTGAACAAAACACAGATGGATTCTGGCTTAGCAATCATTGGACGGATTTGATAAACCATTTCGGGTCTTAATTGATTGTGTTCACGCTTACGGTGACTTTCAGACCGCATTCCATTCTCTTCTTCTCCCCCCTCCTCTTTTCCGAACATAGATGGACTCGTCCATCTGACCAACTGCCAAATCGCTGTCCGTGGTGCTGACGTAAAAAAAAAACTGCCACTTTTTTCAATTTTCTTGCTGTGGATTTCACACCTGATGATGATTGCTTGTGTTGCAGTCGAAACGTCGTGAGAATTGTATTTTGTATTATTTTATTATTTTAGTATTTCCCTTCTACGTGACTTTACCGAAAGAACCAAGAATTCGAATCCCTGCAGTCACGAAAGATTTAAATCAAAATTTCAATCAAAATTTAAAACACAGATAGTGAAAAAACATGGACTTTTAACACGTATTTCTTTTTTACCCACGTAAAATGAGAGTGAAGGTTGAGAATGCGAGTGCGTTTTCATTATTTCTCAAAGGAATAGGTCACTGACGTTTGACTTGGGAACAGGTATTAATAGACGCAGTGTGTGTGGAAAAGGCACGAATTAGTGTTAAATGCTCAGTATTCTACTTCCAATCCTTTTTTTTTCAAAAGCAAAGTGAATCCACAACCTGAATAATCCACCCAGAGATAACCCAGGAGTTAACTGTGTATTTTGTATAATTGTCCACGTGGATTTATAGTCGTCACATTTTTAAACATCTATTTAGCTGAATCATCATGAGAAGGACATTAAAGAAATGTATCTGTTTTCAGTCATTATTGCAAAGCTGCTGCAGGTGTCTCAAAGAGCCAAGCAGTTTTTCACCGTTGACATCAGACGCTTTCAATGCAGGCACCTCCAATTGTGTGCCTGCCTCCTGCAAGGCTTAATTTCAATTAAACATTTTTACTTTATGCTACAATTTTTCTTCAAATGTTAATGCTTTTTGTTACCGTTAATTATTCTGCTAATTGTATTACCCAGTTCTTAAATTACAGAAAAGACAGTCGTGGAAAATATCCTGCCATTGTTTTAAAATGTCAATAAAAACATGACTACATTGTCATGGCCTGATTAATCTGTGTGTGCATTTCGCATTATTCACTTACTGGGTTCACATGTACGACAGACCTGGTAACAGTAATTATTTTGGTAAAATAAAAACTATAATTGCGGAATGCTGCAAACACTGCACACTGCAAAATTGTAGGATGCATCATGTAAATATAGAAGTTGTCAGTTGCTGGGCACAGTTGTCAATGTTTAAATTGTTAATGAAAATAATAAATATCCTCATGAAGTCATAGTGTGATTTTTACTGTGAACGTATAAGCAGTGGTATTGTAGCTTAAAGCCAAGTTGCCTATGATCTAATAAAACACTAGAATTTAAAAGTACATAATCGTGTAAAAAACACAAACACGCGATAAACATATGAAAGAAAGCCCATTCATATCAGAATTAAGGGAGGAATTGGTATCAAAGTCTCTAATTGCATGGAAATACTCTGCATGGAAATGTTTGGAAAATGTTGTGATGAGTATCTTGTATTGAACTAAATGCATCACCAGAGTCAATAACGAAATAATCACATTTCAGAGAAGAAGAGCAAGTGCAAGATAACCTAGCCTATTCTATTTTCTCTTCGAAGGCGGTGCCAATGATAAATGTGCTGATATTTTACTTTTACCTGCGCGAGCACCACTGGTAAAGCAAGTGTCCTGAAGCTTCCATCATCTCTCCTGAAACGTGTTGTCCTCATATACGTGCATCTGATCCCTCCACTCCCTCCCACAACCCCACCCCATCCTACCCCCCCCTCCGCCTCCACAGCTGTGACCTGCCGGCAGGAGGATGGGAGCCAGGTCGACCCCGAGCTGTGCCTGGCGGGCGCGGGCGCCCCGCCGGCCCCGTCGCAGGCGTGCCGCGTGCCCTGTCGCCACGAGTGCACGTTCAGTGCCTGGTCGCGCTTCTCGGCCTGCGCCGGCGGTTGCGGCTCGACGCGCTCGCGACGGAGGTCCCTCCTCGGTACGTCGTGCGGCCCCGTTTGATGTTACGTCGTCATCGGCGGCGTCGGCGTCGTCATCGAACAACGCTCTTTGGGGCGCGTCGCTATAGAAGGGGACGGTGGCCTGATGGTCAAGAATAGTAAATCGTTTTAACGCGATTTTTTATATGTATTCCACGCTTAGAGCTGTTAAACACAGAATGCCCGTCACCATCGTCATCATAACATACACGTTTCTAGAGTAAGAATATGGGAAAAAGTGTTTTTTTGTGAGGCTCTGGGAATATAGAATTTGTTTTCATATTGGAAGGGATGATAGCCGATGGTCAAGATGAACAACAGAGTGGCAGTCAAGGAATGGGACGGATGAGAGAGGACTAATCCTGCGGAGATGGAGCGATGAAATCAGCTCGTGTGCAGGTGCTTGATGTGTTGTTGGATCGCAAGATTGTGAGAGGTGGCAGTGACCTTGAGGAGGCCAGTGAGTTGACCGTGGCTGATGTTAATTATTAGACGTTTGCTCAGCAAATGTAACAGTTCAGTCCCCCTGACTTTCGCCCCCTGCACCCGCTCAGAATAATGTCTAAATTCGCCAACATGTCATAGGTGTATCACGTGTTTACTGAACTGCTTTCTCTGACTCAGGTTTCCTTGAAAAATATATGGTTAGTCACAGTGGGCTGTCACATAGTTGTAAATAAAGTACATGAGTGAATATATGGATGTCTTGTTACTTGGCCTCACTAGCACCAGGCATGGCATTGCCCTCCCTCTCTCCCATCAGAGTTTGACAAAGTGAGGAGCAAATGGGACATTTGCCCAAGGCCCCGAACTGTAGAGGACCTCATGCAGAGAAATGCATTGTATTGTTTATTTAGCGAAATACGACTGTTATTCCTTTTAGATTTTTTTGTATGGAGAATATAAACGATGCTGTACTATATATATGAATCCCTGCAGTCACGAAAGCTTTAAATTGATACTGTACTAATTCTTATTATTACACTTGTTTACCCAGTAAAGTCTCACTGTGTCTCAGGACACTTTTTAGGAGGGCCCTGCCAGGTTGTCGCAGTTGGGGACGATGTTGCTTCGTTTAATCCCAATTTGATCATTTCAGGAAATTTTTCAGCATTGAGAAATGTGGCCTATGCTCGTTATATTTTACGGGTTTTTTTTGTATAGCTATGGTAAGAAAGCAGTCGACTCAGAGGACACCCATTCAGAAGAGGGAGAGCACATATAAACTCGGGTCGGGAATCAAACCCAGGCGCTCCTTGCTGCGAGACACAAGTGTCACCACTGTGCCACCCAGCCATTCTACGACCTTTGCTACCTTCATTAGGAGCATAGATACCGAAATCTGGCCCTCTGTCCTATGTCCCCCAGTCCTCGGTCCTTACCACCTTCCTCCATCCTCCGAGATGGCATAAAAAGTAGAATTTGCTGCTACTCTGTATTCTCGTGATCCCCAACACCTCACTCGCCTCGACAGCAAACCCCACAACTGACTCGGTTGAATCAAGACCATTTAAAAATCACAATTCCAATGAAATCATCACCTTCATGATTATTTTAAAATCACCAACAATAATTTTGTCCCTAATTTTAGGGGATGTTATTCACGATTACTATCTAGAACTAATTTCCATAATAACTTGTTCACAATGGTCAAGTTTATGGTCACCTCGCCTCAATCACGAATCGGCTTATTGTTTTATTATTAGTATTTCAGTTTCTGTTTTGTTTGTTTTACCACACTTACCATATTCCGGGTTTTACAGTGTTGTTATATTCTTATGAACAAAATGGCATAAGAGATAGGGAAGTGTTTTTATTTATTTTATTTCAGCAGGCAGTTTCCATGATTTATGTATTTCGGAGCAAAGCCGACACCCCTCTATTATGCGCCGGGCTGAGAATATTCATATTTGGCAAATAATCCTGTGAAACTAACTGTACAGATGGAGGCAATTTTAATAGACAAACCAACTGTCCTTAGTGATGAGTAACTAGCTGCTGCGGCAGTGGCGGTGTGGGGTGGTGGTGGTGCTGGTGGTGCTGGCCAAAGCGTTTTGTCAGCAGCATTTGTATTATAATCCACCGGAGGGGTTGCTCCCACAGGGCCCTTGTAAGCCTGATTAAAAACCTGCGCTGCTTTAAATGTGTATTTACAGATGCGAAGGCGCAAAAGCACGTGTTATCGACACACTGCTCCCCGCGCACATGCTCTCACGCTCAGTTTGTTAATCCCACGGCAGCACTTTGCACTGATGTGTTCCTAATTCCTAAAATCCCTTGGACCCACTTAATGGAGATGCATTGGCACACGGAGACATTCGCAGCAAATACTGTTAATCATTCGTACATTCAAAAAAAGTTAATTACTGTACTTTACATTTTTCAGTAAAGTTGCTCATTCTGCTAGAAGTGGGGGGGGAGGGGAGCTTTAATCCCTCCAGAATGTAGATTAAATTTATAAAATTTGAACGGAGATCAAGGGATTCTCTTGAATACATGTAATCTGTTATTATTCTCTTTTATCCAAATACGCAGTTTTAATAATAAAAATTCGCTATTTAATGTTCAGTGATTTGGCTGTATAAATGGGGAAAAAGTAATCTTTTTGGCCACTCCCAAAACTGCGATATTACCTTTGAGGATTAAACTACCTTGTGAGCAATGTAGAGCACTCGATATTTGACAAGGATCATATCATAATGAGGGGCTCGGTAATACCGACATCCAGAGGCCTTGCCTCAAGATCCCAAGGAACACAGCTGACACTGGGGACTCCAGCCAAAAGCAGGGATTGTAGCTGTAACCAAGGGCACAGAAGCAAATTACGGGTATTGACCAAAATAAAGGATGTCATCACTGACCGACGATCTGAACTAGGACATTAACTCGCATATAAAACCGAAGATTGAAACCAAACCCCAGTGTCATGCCCAACTGACAGAGCATGCCACAAGCTAAATTGAAGGAATCCACAGGAATCGGAATTCTATTCTCCTGCGTATTTCCAATAATGCATTGCGCACTGCAAGTGTAGCTTTCCCGCACTGCAGCACATACATCAGCTCGACTATATTAGGTGTAACTTCTTTGCGTGACCTTCCCATGCTTTCTGCTTGAACTCGCCATTACCAATGCCCTTCCTCCATCACAGCCTAAATGTTAAGACCCTGCATGGAATTGGAACTAGTCTATATACTCCGCTAGCCTGCTTTGGTATCCATTAACAAACTGTTGTCCAGGAGCTTTCTAATTCTTCATCTTGTGAAGGGAAACGTGTCCTTTTTCACAGGGTTTAATTGCTCACTGATATCTTCCAAGTTGGCCGGTACTCTGGAGTATGTGGCAAGCAATTAGCAGCCATATTGAGAGGGATATAGGATGTAAATATGTTCTGGTTCACTGGTAGACTGGAGTGGAAAGCAAATGGTAGCTACAGCCATAGTGAAAGGTATGTTGGATATGGTGTGCCAGGAATGTACATTTCTTTATTTCTCATTTGCTTGTAGACTGGAGTAGGTGGAAAACCACGAGTAGCCACAGCCATAACGAGAACAATACTGGAAGTGATGTGCTGGGTGTGTAAATACATTCCAGGCCCCTGTCCAAATAGATGGGCCTGGATGAAATTGAGCCCTGCTTGGAAATTCCTCCTCTTCATCTAAACAACGTTTTGATTCCCAGTATATATATATTTTTTCTTCTAGATGTTTTCCAAACATTCAGTTGGAAAAACAAATGCATAATATAAATGGAGAAATCAGCGGTATAACTTATAATATCCACTGGAAATGAGCTACAGAAGATCTTCGAATAATTTAATCAGGAAGGCTGCAAAGATGGACTCAATGTACACATGAGTAAAGCAAAAGTCACGTGCTAAACAAGTTCTCGACACAATTGGATTTATCTGTCGAGGGAACGCAACTGCAATACCCATTCGAATATGAATACCGAGAACAGCTATTGAAGTTAGAACGAGATCATGTTGATGAAATAGAGGTGAACGAGAGTGAGTTCCAGTGCTTTTGGAAAACTTAACTTGATAGTGAAAAGCAACATACCTGTTTGCCTACATGAGACAGTTTGACCTGCTATGAATTATGGATCAGAAACATGGATATTGACACTTTTTCCAACAAAAGCTGAAAAGTGCACAAAGAACCATGATGCACAGATGCACGCTTCAAATGCTTTTGAGAGACAGAGAGAAACGTAGATTAGAGAACGCACACACACAGACAGGTTCGAGACAAAATGAAAACTGTAAAGGAAAGTGAACGTTCGTGGGCACGACTCGTTACTAGAAGGGACAATGTCCGAAGCGATTAAAGCGGCTTTTGTATTATTCTTTGGTTCTTTCGGTAAAGTCACGTATAAAGATAAAATAATAAATTAAATTAAATACTAGCATACGACGTTTCGATTGCAACACAAGCAATCATCATCAGGTATAAATTATTTAATTTATACCTGATGTATGCTAGTATTTAATTTAATTTATTATTTTATCTTTATACGTGACTTTACCGAAAGAACCAAAGAATCATTCCTGCAGTCACGAAAGCTCCAAATTAGGCTTTTGTATTGTTTGTTAATTTCTGACCCGCCCCTTACTGGACATCTGTAAAAACGAGCTTCATAGCTCATCAGATTCTTCCCGTCTAAATCAAGATTCTGAGGTGCTAGGTAGATTGTTACATCGCAGGGCCATGAGAGATAGCGACGGCTTGTGGAGGCCTTCATCCAGCAGCGAATTGATCGTGGCAGATGATGCACCTGTGAAGTTGATCTTAAAATACGAATACTTCATCACCATTGGAACCTCATTTGCCAGAAGAAAAAAAATTATATTTGGTTTTTTACCCTTTTATCTGGCAACAAAACTGACACCTTTTTTGCTGTCTCGGGTGTGGACCAATCAACTTCAAGGACAGTGCATACATTTTCAGAGTTATGTTTTTTGTTTGCATTATGACTGCAGGTATTGTGGTCTATGAAAACATGACTCCTTGTAAAAAAAGGTGTCAGTTTTGTTACCAGATAAAAGGGTAAAAAACCAATTATAATACTTCATCAGTTTATAAAATAAACTTAATTGCCTTTGTCTTGTAGCCCGACCAGCAGATCACCTATACACGCTTGCTTAATGGTGTACAGAAAATGACCCATGCGTTTTACAAGCGTGCCCCTGAGCCACATAGATCCGCGCGCGTATTTTGCAGACCAGATGTGAAAGCATTTTATACCTCGAAGCTGTTTCCAAAAGTGTGTGTGTATGTTTACGCGATACATTCAAACAAACAGTACATTAATGTCTGATTTAGTTAATTTCAAAATACTGTACACAGATATCTTATGAGGAGTGGTGTGGTGTTTAGCAAACTGCTATAAACCTAACGATCTGAGGTCAATTGCTGGCCATGACTAACTTCAGTGGTGAGCGATATCTGACCAGGTCCTGGGGAGGGGTCCCTTTCAACTAATCCACAGGGTATAACATTTATTTCACGTGAGGTCAGGCAAGGACGTGCATGCCTGTCTATTAGTACGATTGTGTCACACCGGTGTGGTGAAATATGGTGAAACATTCCCCATGACAGACCTTAATCCAGCAGTGGATGAGCAAAGGGATGTCAATTATTATCATTCACTGTCATTTATTTCGATCGAATAAATAGCACTCGGCTATAAATATGTATTTCTCGAGGTTGGGATCTGTATTTTATGAACAGCATGCGCATTATTAATTCATCGGTGGGGGTCTCTAAATGTTGCTAATTTTTCACGAAGGAGAAATAAACAGTTATTCATGGCCTTGTTTCCTCTAAGCTCTCTCAAAACTAACATAAACCTATAGAGGGTAATGGAGCACATTCGCATCTGCTCGCTTTTTGGACGTATATGATCATGGCTAATGTGACTCCAGCATCTGTTCCTCCAGAGCACTCTCTGGGGCTGTGCTGCCCTGATGTAATCACAATTTTAAGGCATCTGCTCTTAGTTTAGTGCAACCCGTGGGGGTGCGTGTTACCACACTCTATATTAGTATGGCATACAGCGCAGTGCATGCACATACACCAGCCAGCACATTTTCCACTTCCTGAGCAGTGCTCGTTACGGAACGCCCGCGTTTGCCCGGCTGGTATACTAAAAAAAATTAGTGCCGGAGATTAAATTGCAGCATTCACCGCATTACCATTGACCGGCAATGCAATTCCCTCCCCCAAAAAAACTCAAGAACTGCTCGATGCAGTGGTTGAGCCTTTTTGGTGTTTGGATTTGCTTTGTTACGTGTTGTTTGTTTGCATAACTTTAGCAATGTTTCTAAACATTTATATTCATATTCTTAGGTTTTTTCGGTAAAGTCACGTAGGTAAAACATCAAAATTTATAAAAATAAAATAAAACAAAAATCACGACTTGTGTTGCCTCCTAAACGTCGTGATTTTTGTTTTATTTTATTTTTATTAATTTTGATGTTTTACCTACGTGACTTTACCGAAAAAACCTAAGAATATGAATCCTTGCAGTCACGAAAGCTTCAAATCTAGAATTTCTAAAAATTGTCATGGGTTTTTAAGCAGCCATTTGCATGAAGCAAAAATACAATTGCATTATTATTACTAATGAGAGGATACAATACTTTGTTACATGCCAGTTTTTTAAATAATATCTAATCACATTATGTAACAACCTTTGAAATTTACAGTGAACTCTTCACATGGCTTGATAATAGTAATACTTTACAGATATATTGATGGATCAACTTATGGGGGTTGTTTGACCATACTTCACCAAGCTGGGCAATGTGAGTTGGTGAACAGGGGGCCCAAGACAGGTTGAGATAACACATTCCTGCGGAGGGAGCTGGTAGGAACGTTGGGTTGCTCAGTCAATGGCCAGGGTCAACGGCGGCGTGGTGTATTCCGCAAATATGCCCGACTGTGAGGGCAGGCACAAGCCGGCGTGAGTAGGTTAAACGTTGAGTTTTATAAGGGCACCACGGGGTGACCAGCCCCTCCCCTCTCCACCCAGCCCCACCCCTCCCACCCAGCCCCACCCTCCCCACGCAGCCCCTCCCCACCCAGCCCCTCCCCACCCTCCCCTCACCACCCAGCCCCACCCTCCCCACCCTCCCCTCCCCACCCAGCCCCTCCCTGCACGACGGACACAATAATCCCCTGTGGGTTGGTGTAACCAGGAGGTTCCTACCAGTATTAGTTGCCAGTGGTGTCAGCCATGGCCAGGAATAAAACGCAGGTCGCCAGGATCAGAGCATTTTGTACTAAATACTGCGCGACCACCAACTGCTCCTCATATCGCTTTGTTTGATAAAATACTGTACATTCAGGATATGGGACATTGATTTTATAACTTAACTATTGTAGAGGTTCCGTTGAATAATGTATGTCTATTTGAGCAGCTTGGCATGATGACACGCATGCACATCATTTTTAAATGAGTCTAATCTAATGAGATAATTCAAATCAATTGACATTGCCATGCCAACGTGAAAACTAAAACTCCCGTCTGATTGATGTTAACGGGCCTAGAAAGTTCAGTGCTGGTTTTTGCTATATTTGTAATATATGCTGTATAATAGGTAACATTGATTCAATGTTTTAATACATTTTATTTATAATGTTGTACATTAACCTACAAGGATCAATTATTTAATGCAAATTACATTTCTATACAAAGTCTATGTGTAATATACCAACAGGAAAATATAACAAACAAGATAAAGAGTTTAAATACGGAATAAAACAAGACTGCATTCATGAGACAAAAGACATTAAATTCTTTATTCCAATTGTGACCATAAATATTAACAACTCATCTTGAGTTTCCATGAGTTGGGAGTGAACAATCATAAAACTACTAAGCATAAATTAGGATGTATTGTCTTAAGACAATTATCAAAGTCATTTCGATGTCATCTCTTTGACATTGCTCTCAGGTTGATAAAACAAGTACCATCCATATTGGATTACCGACCCTTACAGAGGAATGAGGCATTTCCACCACGACTTCAGGACCGTCAATACATGAGGCATGCTCCCCCATGTCTATTTACAGTGGGAGAGATTACTTTATTTTAGACTTGACTCAATTATTTTCGAGTGTCAGTGGATAACTCCAAGGCGAAACGGTGTATTTAAACCTTAATGCACCTATCTTATTTCAAGTATGAAATCATTCTGACGTTGATATTGCTCTTGTTGTTATTGTGCCACGTTCTAATGGGACTTAAGATTTCGTACATTGTTGTTACAATGCTGCCGAGGTGTAATGGTTAGCACACTCGACTTGCAATACAGAGGTCACTGGTTCAGCCTGCTGGCACATCAGTTGAAATAACCGACACATTCCTGAAATCCACTCAATTCCGCCTTAGTCCACTCAACAGTCTAAGTCGGTATACCACCATTAATCATCGGCAGGCCACGTGTGGTGGGGTAAAGTGTGGCTACTCCCACCTCTTCTGCCTGGCTAGCGTGGAAGAGTAGGCCAAAATACCCTCGAGGGGTTCTGTAGAGCTCCCTGTCTTGAAGGCTATGTCGTCAGCAGCATGAACAAGCAACTGCAGGGCTGCACCTTTATCCCTTTTATATGGTCATCAATTACCCGTCACGATATACGTTGAGTGTTGTTCTTTATTGTATTGTTTTATTTGACCCACGTCTCGCTTGAAAGAGAGACGGTCGCAATGGACTCTGACCTGGTTACAGAGCACACTGATGAATGCATTTACTTTCTTGTGATCAAATACTTTGAGATGTACGTTTTCATATATTACTGATAAAAATATGCAACCTCACCAGAAATGAAAGTCCTACAGTATCACATGCATAAGATATATCACAGAAATAAAACTCATTTTGGAAATGACATGAGATTATAAAACATGCCGTTCTCCTTTAGCATGTGCATATTTTTGGTTGATGAATGCGTAAATTAACTTTTTGCATCAATATTTTACTTTCCTACAGTGGTGTTGCACTGTTATAGTGTTTGGTAGGTTTACATGCAATATACTGTAGTTCTTATGATTCTGTTTGGAAAGTATTTCTTGCTTGTCCTAAACACAATCACAGTGGTTTCCTACTCAAACAACGATGTCTCTTATTTACAGTCCTTAGCTAGTGGTGGAAATTCCACATTTCTATGGTGGGGTTGAGTCAATCATTTGGACATCTGCTGTAGAATTTACACAAAGTAGGAATTCATTTTATCACCCCCAGAAGAGTGACGTGCTTTAGTTGACTTCTGAAAGGAATTTAAATTCGCAACCTTTCAACGATCACGTTTTAGAAAGATTGAAAAAAAATACTGTTATGACAACCATTACATAACAGGGACTGCGAAGTATGGTTAAGAATTTAAGGAACAAAAATCTATAAGAATATTTTTACAGTGTGACTCTAAGTAAAACAACAACACACGCATGTGTCTATGCATGTATGTACGAATAACTAAGTTATCTCAAAGTTAATGAACTTTAGTGCTGGGTAATTAGTCCATAAGGCTGATGAATCCAATAAAAACTGTAATCGACTATTCGCGTGGTCGGTTACTCTGGTTCCTGTAAAAAGAAAAGGCAGCCACCCCACATCCTGCCTCCCGACGGCAGACAAGCCATGAACGGCGTGACAATGGGCTGATGGATGTGGATGCTGTCACCATGCCCCGTCCATCACCTCCCATCCAGCAGCACAAGTGGGAACACAAAAGAGACTTTTCTCTCAACTACGTTTGTGTCATCCGACTGGTTGAGGAATAAAACTAATACTTGGTAGGGCAATCGTTAGTTGAGTAAAGAAAGAGGAAGCGATTACTTGATTAATTTGGAAAGCCTAGCTCGAATACAAATATAAATACTAGAATATATGGCAGTTTCCATACATTTATGTGTGCTTTAAAAAACGCGATCCTGTATTTGCGCCACGCATATTGTGCGATGCCACTGCGTTGCCATCTCTTTCCCCTTCCTGAAGGCAAGAGCCGCCGCGTGGACAAGTGCAAGGACCTGGAGCTGTACCCCCAGGTGGACACGCAGACCTGCCCCTGCCGGGAGTACTCGGCCCGTCCCGTGGGGCCCTGGTCCGACTGCCTGCTGCCCGAGGGAAGGGGCCGAAGCCGGGGACCCGCCAGCCCCCCCAGGGAGACGGGCGACTGTGGCCAAGGCACACGCTATCGAGCCCTGGCGTGCTACGACCAGCAAGGCCGGCTGGTGGAGGGCGGCAATTGTGCTTCTCCTGGTGAGAAGAGCGGCCACTGGCGCTGGCAACAAAAACAGCGTCACCACCTTTGACTACATTTGCACCAGCCACCAACATTTCCCAGTGCGAGAAATCGTATTCATTAATAGCAGGCCAACGCCAATTCGACCTGCACCTCCAACCAAAAACACTACAGCTAGCACCACTGTCACCAGCACCAGAACCCCCACAACAACAATCGCCATCACAAGCACCTGCACCGCCACCTGCACCAGCACCAATATCACCAACAGTAACACCGACAGCATACTAGGACTAACCGCACTACTACCAAGAGCAGTCCCAGAAAACCAACCACCAACAATAAAATAACAAGCACCACCAACAGCCACCAATAACAACACCACCACCACAATTGTATTCCTCCTTAAAGTGCGTTTGATTGATGTTGAACAGAAAAATCATATAACTGAGCATTCATGGTCTCAGCTCTGATTTATTTGAGCCACAAATGACTAAAATCTTTTACCGACTAATAACAATCATTTAAAACAATAAAACAGAAGCAACAATGTCTGAAACAAGAAAAAAGTTTAATTGTTAAATAAAGAAAACATTATTGAGATTAATGTGTAAAATGCATCTAAACAGATAGCCTTCCAAAATGTAAAAGTCTTCAAATATAACTTTAAAAGGTACTCGTGGCTCCCAGGGTTGCTTGCTTGCGTGTGTGCATGCACTGCTCATGGCCAACCGGTCCTGAGACTCCCCTAGGTTGACTCAGCCTCAAATGAGGACCTGGGGTGGTGTTCAAACACCACCACTGGGCAGACAAGGGCGGTCAGGTGTGGTACTGGCCACCCACTCCCTCGTGTTACCGTGCCAGCCTTTATAGGTGATCGCGAACAGCACTTGCCCAAACATCCCATGTAAGCTATACGGGGGATCTTTGTCTCTTGTATGTCATTCCTTGCCATCATTATTTTGCCATGCTCTTTGAGACGCCTCCCAATTGCCATCACGACACTGACACTGTGGCAGCTGCAGCAGTGGCAGCAGCACTGCTTCCACTGAGGAAACAGGACTGTGGCACGAAGAGGCAACTGTCACCATGATTTCTTTCGCTAAAAAAATACACAGCATATTTTACCTGGAGACCTGGCAGAGGCATAAATATGCAAAGTAGATCAATTGCGGGTGTCCGCATATTGTTAGAAGGCATTCATCACGACCTTCTTGCTTATTGTGTGGAGAATGGCCGTGTGCCACTTTGTTTTAGAACGTTTGCCTTTTTACAGCTCTACATGGTGTGCCTCATATCAATTGCCTCCTCGTGTTAATACAAGTTTCAGGTTTGATTAAATGTCCTTTTCCTGCTTCGTATTAATTGTTTTTAGTTTTTAGATATGTCAGTGTGCACGTGTTCACACGTGTGTGTGTGGGTGCGTTTGTTAGCGTGTCTTTGTCTTTGGGGAGTGGTGGTGCAGTAGTTTTTACGCATTGCGCTACTCACCTTGGCCACCCGAGTTCGAATCCCACTCAAAACCAATAACAGTGGCATATATGACTGGCGCGAAGCTTTCCCTAGGTCGACTCAGCCGTAAAATTAGTACCTGGTGCAGTGTGTAAACATCAGCCACTGGGCAGACTCACCCACCCCCTGGTGTGCTGTGTTGACCTTCACATACAGTAGGTGCTCACTAACAGCACTGTTAGAGGCTATGTTCATGCGAGTCAACAGCACTTGCCCAAGCAGTCTGGTAAAGGATATATGGAGGATCCTTGTATTTGTTCGTATGCTTGTTGGCATGTCTGGTTATGTTCGCGTATGTGAGTGTATGTATGCATGTTGTGTCCATGGGGAGCGGGAGTACAGTGGTTTGTGCACTCCGCTATGAATCTAGCAACTTGTGTTCAATTCCCAGTCACGGGAGACAAAGGCAGCCAGGCGTGGTACTGGTCACAACCACCCTCAGAGGCACTGTGCTGAGCTTAACAGGTGCTCACTCACAGCACGTTTCCCAGTCGTCTGCAAAATACTCCACCGGGGAATACTTGTCTTTGTTCGTGTCCGTCCCATCTCTCAGTTCACCAGGAGGAGTCGTGTGTGGTGGCCTGCCCGTCAGACTGCCGATTGAGTGAGTGGTCTGGGTGGTCGCCCTGCAGCAAGTCATGTGGCTCAGGTGTCAAGGTGCGTTCCAAGTGGCTACGGGAGAAGCCCTTCAATGGCGGGAGGCCCTGCCCAAAGCTGGATCACACAAACCAGGTAAGGTGCAAGTCAGCGCGGCACATACTACGGACATAGGCTTGAAGGAACAATCAAACCCCATTACGATGACTTTATCGTAGGCTTGAAGAAACAATCAAACCCCATTACGATGACTTTATCGAAATATTAAAATGGACCAACGCCCCGTCTATTTGTTGCCACATAAAACCCAGCTTCCTTTCCTGTTGCTATTATTCATTTACTTTCACATCTATTTGTAGTGTTTCACACATTCTTGTTCAATCCACTGAATTTTTTGCAAAGAGTATTCTACGCTTAAACTTAAGGATTAGACAAGGATGGTACTTGAATCACAATCACCCAATTGATTATAAATGCAATGGCCAGGTGAATTATACCTTGATGGTAGTAATAGGCTGATGCACTCGTGGCATGCTAATAACCTGTATTTTTAATTAGTACACTTCACTGCCATGTACATTAGAGGAGTTGAAAATTGACTTTCTTTCTAATTTAATTATGGAAATGTTTTAAAATAATTGCATTACATTCTTTCCCATTATTTGCCAATTTACAATTGTGCCCGACAGTTATTTATGCCAGCTGCATTGATACCAAGTTAATAATATTGATGGCTTTCACAGTAGGTGTGCAATACTCATTATGAACTGGTCTCTACCCGTATCAATTGCAGCATCACACCACCTATGCCCACTTGACGTGGCCTTTGCTCTCCAATCAATTGTCAACTGCCGTCTGCGAACTTCCCCCCGCCCTTCCCACCTTCTCGAGCTGCCGCAGGGCCTCACCACCTACCCTGGGTATTGCCGTAAAATGTTAATTCCTTTCCCCTGGGCGAGAGACGACGTGTGCGCAGTAATCTCTCTCGACGCGCGCAGTCGCCCAGAAAGGCTGCCCGTGCCGCCGGCAAAGTAAAAATGAGTTTCCAGGCTGTGGCCGCCCTGGGTCGTGAGTTATCGCAGCGCTGAGCGGTCCGCGTGGCAAGAGATGTCGACAGAACAGATACCTTCAAAGTACAAAGGGAAGCACTTTATTTGCAATCAATTATTCATTACGGGACGGGGCATAGTTGGCTCGTACCTGCACTTAAGTGTCTGCATTTTCCGACAGTAAAATTGGTTCAACAAACAGACTGATAGAAGAAGGGCTGATCAGAGAGCGCGTCCGAGATAACAAAGCATGTTATTCAGCAGGCTGACAGCTTCATGACATTATTTCTACGACAAAACATAAAATTGTACATTTAAATGTGTCACAATAACGTTGTGGATTTGTGGATACTGCTGAAGTTAATGCTCTTATTTCAATTATGTATTAAAACTGTAATCTGTATGGAAGACATTGATAGAAGGGATTATGGACAACGGTCAAGAGTAATGACCGAGTGCCAGCTAAGGAATAGAATGCATCTGAGAGGACGTCCACTGAGGAGACCGAGCACTGGAATCAGCTTTTGTGAATTTTCCGCACCTCCGTTTATCACGATTGGCTACATACGATGCGAAAGAAGTTCAACATACATACATACATACTGTACATGTTTGCATCGTGGTTTCATGATAGATGCCATCAGTTTGTGGAGGGCTTTATCCAGTGGTGGTTTGAGCATGGATGATGATGGTGAGAATAACAACAACAAAATAAACACATTTTGCATACTTTTCCCCAAATTTATTTTGGAATGGAAAAATCATACAATAAAATAACAACTGTACCCATTAATATTATGATACCAATAGCACAACATCTTATTTTTATGAATTTAAAAGGGATACAGGCCCAAAGCTATGTAAGTTAAACTTATTTCGCACCGTATGGAGCGAAGCATGCTAATCGGATGTGTGGGGAAAGGACAACAAACTAAACACAAAACGCAATGATAAAGAAATGGGTTTTTTATCTAGATTAAAAAGTGTGAAAACTCTTAAATGTTTTTTTTGAGAATTTTGGTTTTTGAAAATAAACAAAAGTAACGTCGTGTGCTTTCACGAGAAGCACACTCAGCGCACACAGTGGTGGTGCCTAGTACAGTTGCGTGATTCAGAAAGTGTGGCCAGCTGATGTAAATGCCATTCAAGGTTGCATCAGAGGTCAGCGGTGCATTTATGTTTTGCTGGAGGCGAGCGTTTGGCTCACCGTGTATCAATCTACGCATTGGTTTTCCGAGCAAGAGTATTACGTCATTTATGAAAAATCTAAAAGGTCTACGACATACAATGGCCATGTAAATATTTTAGGGGATGGGGGGCGGGGAGCACCTGCCCCTCCCCACCCTATCCCATCCCCGGGTGCAAGTGATGGTTCCAGGTAACACTGCATCGGTGTTATTCTAAAATGAGCCCCTGCAGTATGTTATGTATTCTTAAATATATGCAAACACGGTTACTGTGTGCGATGGGGGAGCATTTTTACCTGTACTTGCAAGGGTGATAAAATATGTAATCCCGTGTTTCGATCTTCAAACCCCAAATTGACGGCAATAACAAGGCACCAAGTCTGCATTAACCATACATACTAGTGGTAAAAAAATGCAAATAAATATGCTTTGATAATGTATGCACTGTCATTAAAACTGATTTGCCTGCACCAGAGACAGATTCTCTTATGGCATTGTCTCACCAGCACCAGACTAAAGGCCACCAAAAGGCGAGCAGTGCAAGGACAATGCAAACACCAACGCATGCATAGCTCGAGTCAAGCAGTTAGAGACTTTATTTCCCATCAATATTTTGATACTGGTGAAAGAATCCCATAGCGATGTAATCGCAGTTTTTGTTTATTATTTTTTTGCAACATTTTTTGTTCTTTAAAGTTATTCATTTGTTTGTTTCTGAACATCTGAGTTACTGTTTAGTTTTCACTGTCCGCATGAACCTGAATATTTTTTGCATTCGCCAGAGCCCATCCACGTCGCAGGGCACTTGCTAAATTCTCGGTTCATCCCCCACCTTGCAGTGCACAGTCGTGTAAAATTAGTCTCATTGCTTAGTATTCACCGAACATGCTATTTCCCAACAGGAGTCTCAATTAGCAAATGGCATGTGCTTTATAGACAAGTGTTTAAACATTGCGGTGTACACCCATCAAGATGTGCTCTTGTTGGCCGGGCAAAGGGACCGCTGTTTATGCGTGGCGACGCGTGGCTTACTGCTAAGGTACACAATGCAGGCTGGAAGACACTTCCCATCTGCTTATTTTGCCCCGGAGTGCTGACCTCACACCATCATACTTTTGTTTTATTCTATAAACCGAGGCACACGTGATGAGAACCGCCTCTCTGATGTGAGTATGACCTTCCAAGTAATGTCCGAGAATGGTTATAATGCTGCTGAAAGTACACGTCGACACACACACACGCACGTGGCAGTTTTATTTTCTTCAGGATCGAAAAGCATCGATCTAGCGATATGAAGAATGCATCAAGAGGGGAGAAAATAGCTTTTCAGTAATCAAACGTGTGTTGAAAATCCTGGGACAGGTGTTCCAGGAAACATTCATTGGTCCCAGACCATATCGAACCGCGCTCAGAAATTGAAATGCATCAGGATTAGAGTTGCCGAGCAGGAGTTTAGATCGAATAATGAGAGTTTGTGATAATTGCGCGGCGGTCTAATGCATATATCACTTTCAGCACGCAAATAAAGTGCACATGCCTGGGTTGCGTGCAGTTTTATATTCGAACGAAAGCAGCAGCGCTTACTCAACCTCATACCCTGTAGCTTTCAATATCATTCTTAAACATCCAGTGATAATAATTACATTTTACATGCCCTGAAAAGTGCGGAAAATATTGCTGTTGTCACACTTCTGGTAACATTCCGCAGTTTGAAATGTGCAACGTGTTCACATTTTAGATGAACACGTTGCACAGGTTATGAAAGTCTTGACAGTTCAACATTATAACTTGAATTTACAGTTGGCAAAAGTAAAAAATTCACGTAGATGATGCCACAAGTAATGTGTGCAGTCTTCACAGGTTACAGCAATTCAGGAAAAAACAAACGGTTTTAATTTTTAAACAGTGGCACTATGCACAGTGTTAATTATGAAACTAATTTACATCTGATTAATGTTTCACAATGACACACCACAACCTTAAGCCTTTTTTTTCTGATTCAAAACTAAAATGGCCTCCATCCCACCAGCTTCCTCCCCCACCCATGCCCTGCTTCGCCCCCCACCCCTGTTATTTATTATTTTACTTTTTTTTATTATGCTTGACGACTGAACAAGTCGCACATTTATCTGTCCGTGTTTGGCAGATTCCCCAGTCCCCACACCCATTTTATCCCTGGGTGGAAGCAATGGTGTGCAGTGGTTAACGCACTTGCATCCGACCACCTGAGTTAGATTTTTGTCCATAACTCACATCGATGGTGAGTGACATCTGGATTTGTCCTGACCCACACCAGCTGCCCCCCCCACCCCTCAAACTCTTCACCAACCCACACTGACCAGCATGGTGAAATATGTCCAAATAACCCCAAAGACTTGCACAGTGTGGGGGAAACATTCATCCAGCTTTAGATTGACAAGTTCCCGACTCTGCATCGTGATCATTATAAATATCAGGTAAAGTCACGTAGATAGAAAAAATAATACAAGAACACGACGTTTCGGTCGCAACACAAGCGCCCGTCATCAGGTGAGGATGACGGACTTTACCGAAAGAACCAGAGAGTATTGGAACCTCTTTTGCCAGTAGCAAAATATGATAATTGTTTTTTTACCCATTTATCTGGAAACAAAACTGACACCTTTTTTACAAGGAGTCATGTTTGCATTGACCACAATACCTGCAGTCGGAATGCAAACAAAAAACACGCGCCTTTTGGCGTCATCTGGATCAACACCATGTGAGACTAGGCTCTATGAAAAGCTGTCTCGGGTGTGGACCAATCAATTTCAAGGACAGTGCATGCATCATCAGAGTTGTGTTTTTTGTTTGCATTCCGACTGCAGGTATTGTGGTCAATGCAAACATGACTTCTTGTAAAAAAGGTGTCAGTTTTGTTGCCAGATAAATGGGTAAAAAAACAATTATCAACCAGACAGTATAATATCAGGTAGTGTCATTTTTGAGACTGCCCACTGTGCAACGGCGGTGATTATGAGGGAGGGCACTGCGCCACAAGCTGCTCTGTCCTGCTCGACTCCCCAGGAGATCTTCTCACGAGTCGACTGCCGTGACTCAGAGGCTACCGAATTTCTCAATGCAATCATGACTGTATCTTCATTTTGTTGGACCTTACCTTGTTAGTCTTATACACACGTGGTCACGATATATGCACTGTAATTTTGTGTGTTTCACAATACGGTATCCTTAAGTCTACGCCAAATCGCGCTGTCTTGTTGGGCACAAGTGTGGTATTCACCCGGTGACAATGTCCGTTACAGTTTTGACGTCTTCTGGCCCTGGACACTTTCCCTCTAAGTCGTTACCCGCTTTTCTTATTTATCTTTTCCTTATGTTCTCTGTTATTCTGGACGTGACCTTCAGCAAGCCCAGGTTGGTGACCACATCTGCATGCCACAGTCATGCGCGGAGTGCTAGAAGGCCGCTTTGCTGACCTCTCTGTGTTTTTGTCCACTTCGTTATCTCGCTGCAGGTGGCAAAGCCATCTCTCGTTCTCGCTCGCTCCATTCAAGAGGATAAACTTTTTATCTGACCCGCTCTCATGTTCTCCATAACAAATCTATTCTGTGCGCTTGCTGTTGGGTTTGCAGGAATTATAATTCGTGAGGGAGCTGCCTATTACGTGTGAACATGCTTTATCGGTTTACTGTGAAGACTCTTATTTGTTTATTTATAATTTTATAGTTATGAACATGCACATCACTCATCTATATGTGTTTACACAGCCAAGGCTCCACAATGAGGCATGCATTAAGAAGGTGATATATATGATTATTGTCCATAACGCTTCTATCTAAATCTGCCATTATTATTACTAATTACAGTCGGCTGTGCCGAATTTATTTTACAGCCCCCCTTAGTACTTTAATCTTTTGCTATTAAATAGTGACGGCTGCATGTGTGCGGTTTCAGATTACTCTGCAGATGGTGCAGCGCGAGTGAAATGTTGCTCTGGAATTCCAGCGTTCATTCACAATCAACTTTGCACATTTCAGATTCTTAATGCGTGCCTTAGTGCAAGAGAATGTAAAAAAAACAACACCACCACCAATCCCACGCCTTGCATGTCACACTCTGCATTGGCGCGCTTTGCCACATGTCTCGCATTAGAATGCCCATCTCATCTGTGTCTATGTGTTACAATGACACACACAACACGGTGCGCAATTAACTGAAGATAAACATTTCTTGCCTGTGCGGGCCAGACTCACAATCACAAGTCAACATTCACGTTTGTACATCAGCTTGTTCGTCTTCCGCGTTTACAATGATGTGCATTACTGCACTTTTGCAACAGAATTTGTATTTCCACTTTTATGTATCCCGATTGAGCATTTTTATTTCTTTGGTATTTTTGATAAAATAGCGATAGTAGTGTGTGTGTGTTTTTATTTTCCATTGTATGGCATTTGAAAAGCAGCTCATAAAACATTCTATTTGCATTTTGAGTTTAGGAATCTATTTGATGGCATCAGGAGTTGTTTGATAATATATTGCACATTTAACAGCCATTATGTAATACTGCAGCACTGTAACTGCAGTACATTGTTTATTTTAACAGGTTTGTAAAGCCATTATTTGTCTAGGTTTTAATTGTGCATGTGTTACCATCCTGAAATAATAAGATACCTTTCTGTGCACCCATTGAGGCTTAGGTCTGTCAAGTAATTATAATTTGTTTTTGCATTTTACCTTGAGGCCACCAATTACTAAAATATGAAAATCTGTAAAAGTCTATCGCTTTCCAGTTATATTAGTTTATGATGGATGTAAGGCAATGTCCATGTTGAAAACAAGCCACGTGTTTTTGCACAAACCCAATATAACCCTAGGCGAATCGGTTTGATCTTCTATTAAAGCATAATTGTTGCATAGTTACATAGGTATTAATTAATTTTCCACATAGACCGGAGTCGGCTTATTGTCCGCATATTTTAGGTTGTGAAATAAGTGAAGTTGCTGTTGCTTTGTTGGTGCCCATATCGATTAACAGAGCATAATATTGTAGCGTTTGAATTTTTGTCGTCAATTCATAACCATGTTTTTTTCTGCTGCTCCTCCGAACCTGCCCCTTATAAGCACTTAGTAAGCAGCCATAATTAGGACTCGCAGCTAAATCAACTTTAATGCTCATAAAACACGCAAATAATACGCTAGATTCCCAAAGTTCCCTCTCCAAAGAGATAATAAAATGTGTTTAACACATGACATTAGCCGCACGGCCTTCTGGGAGTGCATCATTTTGCAGCATTGATTCAACACAAGCAAAATTCTGGACCAGTTTTGACGTTCAGTGCCTCATCAGCAATTAGATTTGCTTGAAATAATGCTGGTGAGCTTACATATTTTGTGTTATTTCTTATGCTCATTTGAAAACTCCGAGCGTGGCATTAACATAGTACACTTAACATTCGTGTACACTGCTCTCATAAGTAAAAGTTACGTATGTGATTTTAATGTTATTTCGTGTGATCTGTTCTGAGAACGAATGTCATAAAATGCGATAAATTAAATAATTTTTCCTGTCAAAGCGCTTTCTCACATCCCTAGAACTGGGCACAGAACACTTTGGGGCCAACCTCTACCGGACTGCTCAAGCAAAGCGGCCCCCTTAATCTGCTGGCCGAGGCTTTTGTGGCGTAAATTTCCCCTTCCCGTCGGCCTTGGGTGTCCCTCAGAAGCTTTCCTTTACCCTCCGCGGTGTGTCCCGTGTGCGCCGAGCAGGTGTATGAGGTGGTGCCGTGCCACGTGACTTGCCAGCAGCACGTGTGGGTGGCGGGACCGTGGGGGGCCTGCAATGTGAGCGGCGCGGTGGGAGGGTGCGGGGAATCCAGCGCCGGTGAGCAGGTGCGTCAAGTCAGGTAAGAGCTCGCGTGTGCGCGACAGTGAAGCAGGCGGCACACGTAGCTTTCGGGAACATTGCGATTAGGTTTTTATTGTTGCTGGATTTTTTCCCCTCTTTATTTTTGTTTTCATGGAATTTTCCCGTTCTCTAAAGCCTGGGCAGCTTGCTCAGCTTTGCAAATAATTCCCCAGGCTCTAGTTAAATCACACATATTGGCCACTCGGCAGTGTCATCTGAAAATTTGATGATCAAGTTATGCATTGGCTTGTGATATCCATTTAGACTTTTTTTTTGTCTAGACAACACTTGTTTGCCAGTATTATGTTGCGCTGTTGTGTTAATTTTGCTTATTTTATGGTTGAGATGTTCATCAATATTGGTTATTTATTTTGTGCTACATTTTCTTGTTGCCATCAGACGTGCAGAATATTGATGGCCAGCAGTGGTCAGCTGTTAGAAATGCTGTCACAGTAATACAGCTTGAAAATTAGATTTTGAGCATTAAAAATGTGACATAACATTTCGTCGTATGATACGATGCCCTGGAATGTATTGGCAAGTGAGCTAACATTTTCTCATGACAGCGTTTAAAATTAGTATTTTTTTTTATACAACAAAATACAAAATGATAGCTGTGAAACGAGCACCCTCTCAAATACATCACATTTATCACAGAACGCGGTCACGCTTTTACATTACAGAGCTCTGATTGAATTAGATATTCACAACGAATATCAAAAGCAAATACAGAGAGGTTTAATTTATTTGAAAATGTTGTGCATCTTCTAATTTATGAAGCGAATGCGATTGGTATCGCACAGTCAAGACAGTTGCAGAGTGTTTTTTTATTGAACCTTTGTTTGGTCTTAAAATGTGTTGATAATTCACGTAGAAGGGAAGTAATAAAATAATATTATTTTATTTTATTATTTCCCTTCTACGTGACTTTACCGAAAGAACCAAGATGATGAATCCCTGCAGTCACGAAAGCTTTAAATCGAAATGTGTTGATAAGTGAAGATATGTTTGTAAACGCATTTTTGTTACGTTTTTAAAGAATGCAAAGGGGTTTTGAGGGTGCCCGTCTCACGTTTGGTTGTGGCCCTTACAAATAGACAGTTCTGCACATGTATAATAATAATTCAAATGTATTAATTCTAGATTTGAAGCTTTCGTGACTGCAAGGATTCATATTCTTAGGTTTTTTCGGTAAAGTCACGTAGGTAAAAAATTACAATTAATAAAAGTAAAATAAAAAATAAAATAAAAATCAGGACGTTTCGGAGGCAACACAAGCTTCCGTCTTCAGGTGGAACCGTCACAGCACGATAGCTATCGTCGTGATTTTTATTTTATTTTTATTTTACTGTTATTAATTTTTATTTTTTATCTACGTGACTTTACCGAAGAAAACCAAAGAATATTCAAATGTATAATGCGCATCACATCCTAGGATCCCGATGCACAATGCATGGAAAGCAGGAAACAACAACAGAACCAGGAAAACCGACCAAACTAAAGAGGGAAAGCCACTTTAAAGAGATGGGTTTTCAAAGCAGACGTAAATTTATCTCCCGACTCCGATTTCCTGATTTCAACGCAATACAAAGAGACGGTCAACTGAACACATAGTCAAGATAATCTCGGATGCTGCTCACAACCGATTTTTAACAACATCTTTTTTGCAAAACGTGACCTCGGTATTTTTTTTTTAAGGAAGAATAAATAAGTGTGTGTGTGTGTACGTATTGTGGTAAACGATGTAGCATGCTGACCGAGTCTCCTCACAGCCAGATATTACGAGACGGAACACGTATTGTTACCTATTCCTGTGTTCGTGTCTCTACACAGCCTAATGGCATGCTCTTTGGGGATTTTTAGCTGCAGGTTCTCAGTATCGGGTAAAATTCCCCAGAGAGGAAGTGGTACCCTGCTTCAACAACATTGCATTAATACGGGTACATTCCCAGAAGTATAAACCCTTTTGAACTACTCTACTTATTTTCCCAACATTGGATTTGTCCAAAGAATGGAGGTGCATGATTGGAGAGCGTTGCTTCTCTTGGTATGTGCTTGCCGTCAGGGTTGAATGACAAAGCCGGTTGAGATTCTGGGCATTGACAATGTGACTGGTGAATGTAATGCAGCGAAATGATAGAACTGCAGTCTTGTTACGTCTTTTTAAACGCTGTATAACATATTTTTGATTTAAAGCTTTCGTGACTGCAGGGATTCATATTCTTGGTTCTTTCGGTAAAGTCACGTAGCAGGGAAATAATAAAATAATAAACACTTTTTTTTCCTTTACCGAAAGAACCAAGAATATATTTCGAATTTTGTCTCCAATTAAAATTAAATGTTACAAATTAGAGCATAATACCGGAGAGGAAATTAGACAGTGTCTGCGAATTGTTAAATCTCAATTATTATCCTTTAATATCGTCGCCATTATATTCCTGTAGAAAATAGTGTTCCAATTTAAAATGTGCATGGTGAAGGAATAAGTTAAACCCCTTGAGATTTTGAACACTGCTACGAACAAAAGGTGAACACACGTTCTGACTATAGGAAAACGCATCCGTGTATGAGCTTCGTTCATTTAAAACAATTGTGGGGATTAGGGAGTGGAGAATTCTCTGTTTGGTCTGGAGAGTGTGACAATGAATGCAGGTCCAGTTGTGCCACTCTTTAAATGTCTATGAGCATACAGTATTTGGGACTGGTTAATGTATGCAATCTAATTTAAGGGGGATGTTATTTTATTACGAAGGAAAAAAAAGCACAAATGAACGTTCGTAATTCAGCGGACGCCAAAGAAATGGCAAACACCTTTGGGCAACTGTTGATTAATTTCACAAGTAAGATGATGCATCAAAATGACCCAGGTTATACATTTTACGAGTACTTTTTGCCTTCACGAACTGTCAGTTGTTGATGCTGTATATCCATTCAATTACACAAGGCAATATTTTATTATAAGACAGATTCACTAGAATATGATACAGCTGGAGGTTTCATGAGTTTTTACTCTGTTGTGAGCACAATATTGAGACTGATAATGCCGACTGACAGAGCAGTGGTATTCTTAGAAACTTTGCGTGAAAACAAATCTAACGTAATTATTAGTTAGCTATAAGTATCGCATCATAAGACATCATTACCCTTGGAGTAGACAACTCAATCCTTGAATGTCTTGTATAATTTGCGAGTGATTGTTGTCTCAGTAGGATTCTTGAGTAATAAGAGCGGGAGCTTTTATTCCCCATGCCCCTAATTTTTCAGCATTGGTTTTGTATCTTCGTTTGCTGGAGCAGCCCACACTATAATAGGGCTAAACGAAGCGACAATTTCTCCCTCTGGGGGGTGGACAGCCCACTTCAGGACTAACCCAGAATTTGCTCATTAGTGCCAGCAGCGAGCAAAAGAGGATGTTTCGTATGCACATATTTATGTGCCTTGGCGATTACTGCTTAAGAATTGACCTTGCATTGTCCTTAACCCACAACAGACATCATTACTGCACAGACACGGAACGAGAGAAATTTTTATAGATTTCTGTTTTTTCACATTCAACATAATAGGTCGTTAATGTGCGACTAAAACTATTGTGTGCCTACACATAAAAGTTCCCCCCTCCCACTCCCATTCAGTGTTCCATTCTCTAGGTTACGATAACATAGATGCATTTTCACATTCACCTAAGCATTAGCAATTGCCTTTTTATAAACCTTGTAATGCTCATGGATACTTCAAGGACAGTATTTGGTTGTGACGGTACAACAATTTTAAATGTGAAATTGTGTATCCTGATATCCATTTAAAAACCATTTATCGCAACACTGGTTGAAGTTTCTTGCTATTTCATTTCCGACTACAGTATATACTCTGGCAGCATGCGATATTGTGGGCTGCCTCTAGCTGAGAGCGCTGTGCCAACCAGCGGTAACAGAAAGAGAACATGACTCGAGTTATAATTAAAATGTACTGTTTGGTGTTAAGCTCATCTGGCAAGTGAGCCCGCGACTTTCATCGCAACTGTTGGCATTCCCCACCAGGAGACCGGTAAATCTCCCAGACTTAAACCACCACAGGAAAAGTTTATACTATTAACATCTTAACAGTTTTTTTTATATTTGTGTACACCCAAATCGATTTGTTGGGGTTTAATGCGAATATTGAGATGCAACTTCTGGCAAAGTGAGAGACGTTTCCAACAGCTGTCAAATTATTACAGAATATTCACTTATATCTGAAAATGTGGAGGATTCTTTTCTTCATATTTCTTTTGAACCAAAACTTCGCACATAGGCGGAGGAACACAGACACGCAATCCATTCCACGTGGGCATGGTGCTGTTATGTATGCAGAGTTAAAAAACCGGAGGCACCCTAAGGATACAGACACGGGTGCTGCTGCTGACCCAGTCTGGACCCAGATTTCACCATTATCAAGCTAGTCATGTGCATTACAAAGCTTTTATTTTGTGCTATCAATCACTTTTGCAGCAGTTATACATTTACCGTGTATGTTTTTACAGTTGTGCTCTTTAGATCTCCGATGTGTTTTCCGGTTGTTCGCCAGATATGCATGTGTTCTTCTTTTGCTCGAAGTGCTGCATTACGGCCGGTGTGTGGCTTGCGCAGGTGCACTGTGAACACTCCCGATGGGCCCAGCGAAGTGGCCGATGCACAGATGTGCGATCCTGAAGCCATGCCTGCTGCGCACCGGTCGTGCTGGCTTCCCTGCCCTTGGGAGTGTGTCTTGTCCGAGTGGGGCCCGTGGACAACCTGCGTACAGGTACACAGTGGCAAACGCGCACCACTTCTAATGTCTTCAAGCCAAGACCTCTGTGACCCGGGTTTGCGTAATGTGGAGGTGGCACACAAAACAAACAACTTCCACGTTGACTGTTGAGGATTCCAACTTGACTGTTGAGGATTGCACTTTCACAGTTGGGGATTCCACGTTGACAGTTGAAGATTCCACGTTGACTGTTGAAGATTCCACGTTGACAGTTGAAGATTCCACGTTGACTGTTGAAGATTCCACGTTGACTGTTGAAGATTCCACGTTGACTGTTGAGGATTCCACGTTGAAAGTTGAAGATTCCACGTTGACTGTTGAAGATTCCACATTGACAGTTGAAGATTCCACGTTGACTGTTGAAGATTCCACGTTGACTGTTGAGGATTACACGTTGACTGTTGAGGATTCCACGTTGACTGTTGAGGATTCCACGTTGACAGTTGAAGATTCCACGTTGACTGTTGAGGATTCCACGTTGACTGTTGATGATTCCACGTTGACTGTTGAGGATTCCACGTTGACAGTTGAAGATTCCACGTTGACTGTTGAAGATTCCACATTGACAGTTGAAGATTCCACGTTGACTGTTGAAGATTCCACGTTGACTGTTGAGGATTCCACGTTGACTGTTGAGGATTCCACGTTGACTGTTGATGATTCCACGTTGACTGTTGAGGATTCCACGTTGACAGTTGAAGATTCCACATTGACTGTTGAAGATTCCACATTGACAGTTGAAGATTCCACGTTGACTGTTGAAGATTCCACGTTGACTGTTGAGGATTCCACGTTGACTGTTGAAGATTCCACGTTGACTGTTGAGGATTCCACGTTGACAGTTGAAGATTCCACGTTGACAGTTGAAGATTCCACGTTGACTGTTGAGGATTCCACGTTGACTGTTGAGGATTCCACGTTGACTGTTGAGGATTCCACGTTGACAGTTGAATATTCCACGTTGACAGTTGAAGATTCCACGTTGACTGTTGAGGATTCCACGTTGACAGTTGAAGATTCCACGTTGACTGTTGAGGATTCCACGTTGACAGTTGAAGATTCCACGTTGACAGTTGAGGATTCCACGTTGACTGTTGAGGATTCCACGTTGACTGTTGATGATTCCACGTTGACTGTTGAGGATTCCACGTTGACAGTTGAAGATTCCACGTTGACTGTTGAAGATTCCACGTTGACAGTTGAAGATTCCACGTTGACTGTTGAAGATTCCACGTTGACTGTTGAGGATTCCACGTTGACTGTTGAAGATTCCACGTTGACTGTTGAGGATTCCACGTTGACAGTTGAAGATTCCATGTTGACAGTTGAAGATTCCACGTTGACTGTTGAGGATTCCACGTTTACAGTTGAAGATTCCACGTTGACTGTTGAGGATTCCACGTTGACAGTTGAAGATTCCACGTTGACTGTTGAGGATTCCACGTTGACAGTTGAAGATTCCACGTTGACAGTTGACGATTCCACGTTGACAGTTGAAGATTCCACGTTGACTGTTGAAGATTCCACGTTGACTGTTGAGGATTCCACGTTGACTGTTGAAGATTCCACGTTTACTGTTGAAGATTCCACGTTGACAGTTGAAGATTCCACGTTGACTGTTGAAGATTCCACGTTGACTGTTGAAGATTCCACGTTGACTGTTGAGGATTCCACGTTGACTGTTGAGGATTCCACGTTGACAGTTGAAGATTCCACGTTGACTGTTGAGGATTCCACGTTGACAGTTGAAGATTCCACGTTGACAGTTGAGGATTCCACGTTGACTGTTGAAGATTCCACGTTGACTGTTGAGGATTCCACGTTGACAGTTGAAGATTCCATGTTGACAGTTGAAGATTCCACGTTGACTGTTGAGGATTCCACGTTGACTGTTGAGGATTCCACTTTGACTGTTGAGGATTCCACGTTGACAGTTGAAGATTCCACGTTGACTGTTGAGGATTCCACGTTGACAGTTGAAGATTCCACGTTGACAGTTGAGGATTCCACGTTGACTGTTGAGGATTCCACGTTGACTGTTGAAGATTCCACGTTGACTGTTGAGGATTCCACGTTGACTGTTGAAGATTCCACGTTTACTGTTGAAGATTCCACGTTGACTGTTGAAGATTCCACGTTGACAGTTGAAGATTCCACGTTGACTGTTGATGATTCCACGTTGACAGTTGAAGATTCCACGTTGGCAGTTGAAGATTCCACGTTGACTGTTGAAGATTCCACGTTGACAGTTGAAGATGCCACGTTGACTGTTGAGGATTCCACGTTGACAGTTGAAGATTCCACGTTGACTGTTGAGGATTCCACGTTAACTGTTGATGATTCCACGTTGACTGTTGAGGATTCCACGTTGACAGTTGAAGATTCCACGTTGACTGTTGAAGATTCCATGTTGACAGTTGAAGATTCCACGTTGACTGTTGAGGATTCCACGTTGACAGTTGAAGATTCCACGTTGACTGTTGATGATTCCACGTTGACTGTTGAGGATTCCACGTTGACTGTTGAGGATTCCACGTTGACTGTTGAAGATTCCACGTTGACAGTTGAAGATTCCACGTTGACTGTTGAAGATTCCACGTTGACTGTTGAAGATTCCACGTTGACAGTTGAAGATTCCACTTTGACTGTTGAAGATTCCACGTTGACTGTTGAAGATTCCACGTTGACAGTTGAAGATTCCACGTTGACTGTTGAGGATTCCACGTTGACTGTTGAGGATTCCACGTTGACTGTTGAAGATTCCACGTTGACTGTTGAAGATTCCACGTTGACTGTTGAGGATTCCACGTTGACAGTTGAAGATTCCACGTTGACTGTTGAGGATTCCACGTTGACTGTTGAGGATTCCACGTTGACTGTTGAGGATTCCACTTTGACTGTTGAGGATTCCACGTTGACAGTTGAAGATTCCACGTTGACTGTTGAGGATTCCACGTTGACTGTTGAAGATTCCACATTGACTGTTGAGGATTCCACGTTGACAGTTGAAGATTCCACGTTGACTGTTGAGGATTCCACGTTGACTGTTGAGGATTCCACGTTGACTGTTGAAGATTCCACGTTGACTGTTGAGGATTCCACGTTGACTGTTGAGGATTCCACGTTGACTGTTGAAGATTCCACGTTGACAGTTGAGGATTCCACTTTGACTGTTGAGGATTCCACGTTGACAGTTGAAGATTCCACGTTGACTGTTGAGGATTCCACGTTGACTGTTGAAGATTCCACATTGACTGTTGAGGATTCCACGTTGACAGTTGAAGATTCCACGTTGACTGTTGAGGATTCCACGTTGACTGTTGAGGATTCCACGTTGACTGTTGAAGATTCCACGTTGACTGTTGAGGATTCCACGTTGACTGTTGAGGATTCCACGTTGACTGTTGAAGATTCCACGTTGACAGTTGAAGATTCCACGTTGACTGTTGAGGATTCCACGTTGACAGTTGAAGATTCCACGTTGACTGTTGAGGATTCCACGTTGACTGTTGAGGATTCCACGTTGACTGTTGAAGATTCCACATTGACTGTTGAGGATTCCACGTTGACTGTTGAGGATTCCACGTTGACTGTTGAAGATTCCACGTTGACAGTTGAAGATTCCACGTTGACTGTTGAGGATTCCACGTTGACAGTTGAAGATGCCACGTTGACTGTTGAGGATTCCACGTTGACTGTTGAGGATTCCACGTTGACTGTTGAGGATTCCACGTTGACAGTTGAAGATTCCACGTTGACTGTTGATGATTTCACGTTGACAGTTGAAGATTCCACGTTGACTGTTGATGATGCCAAGTTGACAGTTGTGGAAGCATTGCATATGCAAAGCAGAATGTTCTCTCCAATTTTGTGAAAAGATATATAAGCCTGCTGAGCAAATTAGTTTCCCAATGAGGGTAATATATTTTAGGGTTATTCTTTTTTATCCTTGCCAAGTTTAATTTCGGATAATTCTGGTGGAATTCAGTTTCCAAAGCAAAAAGTTGTAGAGAAATAGCTGAACATAAAACAAATGTAATTGTAAACAAGTACTGTATTATATTTCGAGATGTCACCTTGGAGTTCATAATTTATAGACTTCACCTCTTTTGTCATGTTTTTTTCTTTAAGAAAATTCTACTTTCCTTGAAGATGTGAACCAAGAAATTGCTTTTTAGCTCTCCTTCAATATGCAAGCTGAAGGCTGGCTTATCAAACAGGCTGAAGGCCGGCATATGATGAAAGTAATTTTTCAGAGCATCTGCTGGAGGTGACACAGAGACAAAGGATTATTCAAATACCAACCCGTGAAAATGTGTTCCCAAAGGAATGTCTGCTGAAAGAATAGCTACACATTTTGGTGTGCCAATCTCTGTGTTGCCTTTGTGTTAATTCACTAATCTCTGTAAGTAAAGGGTGTTGTATCACGGCGGCGTCACACAGCGCTCGTTTGTCCGTGGGCAGTGGTAAGCCAGCGGTAGACATGACGTACTCGCAAAGTCGGAACCAAATGACCCATAGATTTACTCACACACGTCATCTCATAATCATCTGGGGTAATGTGGGGTGTGCGGTGGCCTAGATTAAACAAAAAATATTGTTCGTATAGAACGGGGTGGGGGGGGGTGAAGACTGGAGTCATCTGTTTTTAATGCTCGTAAAATAGTTTACTTTCCAACATGTTTGTTGTCATGTGGGAAATGACTCAATCCAATTGGTAGCAATTCATATCTGAAGCGGTACTGGCCCCCTTCACCCACCAACCTGGTGAAGTATCGTCAACCCGCCGTTGCATGACGCAGTGTGGAAATGCCTTCATCTGGCGATGGATTGACAAAGAGCTGTAAATTATTATCATTATAAATAGATGGAGACAAAAAGCATCCATTATAAAATATTAAAAGCATGATGTACGATGGCATCAATAAAATATGAAAAGAATAATGTACAGCCTGACAGTAAATGTATTGGTGCAGATAACCATGGGACAGCAGTTGTGTTGTACTGCCGTCAGCGGTGTCGTGTGGTTGGCATGGGCCCCAGTGCAAAGAATAAAATAAGGGGGGAAGCTGTCCCATCCCCCCCACCCCCCGGATTCTGTAGCCCAGCGCCTGTGCAGTTGCACCACCTGCACACTCGGCAGCTAAGCCGCTGATTGGATTAACAGTGCGTGCTCGTACCGTGCGTGTTATCCATTGTTATAATCATCATCACCACCAGCAATCGGGGTCAATCCACTGCCGGACGAAGGCCTCCCAAAGTCATCCCCCACCTCTCACGATCAAGCGATGTACCGATGCACCTATGACCTGCACGCGAACCACTTTATGTCTATTTCTTTATTGCGTCGTAGCCCGACAACAGCTCCATGGCGCGGATGCGCACCCGCTCCGTGCTCCGCCCCGCCGCGCCTGGAGCGACCTGCGCTGCCCTGAACGAGAGCGAGTCGTGCGCGCTCGACAAAAACTACTTCCACCACCAGTACAACCTGACAGGTGCGGCCACGGGGGGTGGTGGGCGAGGGTGGCACCTGTGCCCCGATCGGCCAACGTGCTCACCGGTGGTGTGACCCTGCTCCCCAAACACCTCCTTAATGATTCGACGATTGTCACGATTTCTGGTCGCGAGTCTGTTCATTTCTTTGGTTGCTCGAACTTGCTGACCCGCTCCTACTGCTGGACATCTGTGACGAAGAGTTGTATGGCTCATCGGATTTCTGTAGTATAAAAAGAGATTCAGATTTTTGGCTCCCTTTAGCTGCCACATTTGTATCGTTTCTTGTATCTTGTGTGGGTAGACTTGTGCAATTTTCCTAAACATAACACGAGCCTACGGCTTTCATATTATGTATATATTTCTTAAATAAGGAATAATGACAGAAAATGCAGCAGACAACCTGATTCCAGGCTGCTCATCAGTGAGTGTTTTTAGATTAACTTGAACAACATACACACACACATGGAATATATGGCAAGTTTATTGGAATTCTGGTAGATGAAAATCCGTACAGATGCGGGACATTCCACATAAATGTGTTCCAGCAAAATGAATGCATCATGGCATTCAAAATTAGGCCAATCTTGCCATCGGTGTTATAGGATTTGTTTTAATAAGTTATCGTTGATAAATGACATAATTGCACGTTTTTAATTACAATTCTTTTGGAAAGGTTAAAATTTAAACTGCTTTCACGTTGTGTTGGAACTTACACCGATCTGAAGGTCATTTAGTAATGAGAGGTCCAAGCCAAACCGATCACAAGACAGCCACTCGGCAAACCGACACATGCAGCTTCCATTAAGCTGGTGTGTGTGTGTGCTGACAGCATGAATTTGCTGAAAGTGTTTTCAAATTTCCGGAGTTCTTATGGAGTGCCCTTCATCTGAACTCACGCAAAAAAAATGCATATGACCACAGCTGGCACAGATGATGAGTGGGGGCTCGCGTGAAATGTTTGCAAGAAGGAGCACACACTGGAGAGCTTTTATTAACCTGCATTACATTCAGATCAGTTGTTTATTTATGTCATCTCTCACTTTCTTTAGCATTTTGCGTTGATGGACGTGTGTGCGTGTGTCCCTTCAAATCCACACTGCCGTGCAAGTGAGCACGCTTTGCATTTCATTATAACCTCTTGATCTGAAGTGTGACATTTTGTTCCAGAAAATGGTCTTACACTGGGGCATCTGGCATCGATGTAGTTTTTTTTTTCTGCGTGACTGCAACACAACTTTTGGCATGTTTAAATCTTCTTGCTTCAATAAGCCTGTGTCCATCCGATGGAATGACTTCCCAGGAGTGTGCTTATGTTTAAGCCATTTTGGCCCAACTGTATTTTGTAGACACGCTCCGTTATAATCTTCAATGCTCATATGCGCGAAACCGTCTGGTTATGCTTCCTACTGCACCGTGTTTCTTTGTGCCTGCAATCAGTGATGTTTGTTCATGAAAATGCATTTTGTTAATGAGCGGTGCACCTGCACAACGTGAAGGGCTTCAGCATTGCAGTTCGTCCTCTGCCATATGTCTGTCCAGAAATAACCAGGCATGTCGACAGGTCCACGGGATTACCGTGTAAGGGTTACGCAACCTCAATGGGCTTAGAATTCCAAAAAACAACGCATAAATTATATTATTAAATAATAAACAGCCCTGAGCCAATCCACTTCTGGATGAAGGCCTCCCCACGCCGTGTCCATCATGGGGGATGCGTGACCATACTTCACGCAGATCCGTGGTGAGAGTTGGTCATTTGGGGGCCCCGTTTGCAGTCCAGATGTCATTCGCTTGGAATCTAATTCACTCCACCCCAATGTATTCATTAACCTCGCATTATGCACTGACCCCAACTTGTTTCTTGGCTCGACGTGAGTCTCCACTACCTTGACTCAAATGAGTACCTGGTGTGTCACGTGAGCCTTAATACGTGCTCACGAACAGCACTGGTCCAAATGACATACACTTTAAATACACTGTACTAATGTCTGGGAGTTCAGAATCAGGACTTTTTCGATAGCATTGCAAAAGCACAAATGACTGCAGCATTATTGTACACCGTGGAACATGAAAATAAAAAAAATGCACCAAGCCATTCTCAATCCACCAATGGATGAAGGCCTCCCAATGCCGTATTAGTCACGGGAGTATTGTTGATCATACTTTATTACGCTGGTCAGTGTGGGTTGGTAAATGGGGAGGGCAGGACCGATTCTGATATCTGTCTGGGAATCCAATGAGCCATAGCCAGGAATCGAACTCTAGTTGCCAAGTTCATAGCCCAGCACGCTAAGCGCCGTGACACCACTTATTTCCGGTATAACATTACAAAGAAATAAAGCACGTAAATTGAAAAATAGAAAAACACATTTTCAACAAAGCTGTAGATGTCATGCATTGTCTCAATTCGTAGCAGAACTCTGCATAGTGCAGCTTCTCTATGCTCATGCTGTGGCCTAGCATGAGAGAAGGGATGATTTCATCGCTTTTGTTGGCACAAATGTATTCTGTCTTGGCGGTAATACGAAATGCATTTTGAAGGACATGTATCTGCAGCGTCGTGAATTATTCCAGCTTTTAACTCACCAATTCAAAAAGCAATAAATAATGTTCACGCACATGTTAAAAATAAGAAATAGCACGAATTACAATTTAGGCCCCCAATTTGAAGGAAACATTATGGCCAAACTGTCATTAAAATCTTATAAAATTCTGGAATTACTTTCAGCCAGCTCGTTGGTTAATTACATCAGAGGTTTAACATTTAAATTGTTGAGCAATACTCGTTACTCAGAAATTATTTCCTGCCCTCCTCACTAGACTGGGGTGACGCTGCCTTCTTTTTAAAGCGTGCTCCACTATCTTCTTGGTTCTTTCGGTAAAGTCACGTAGAAGGGAAATAATAGACGTTTCGGCCACAACGCAAGCAGCCGTCCTCAGGTGAAGAACAGGTCTGTCGGAAAGACAGCGTCTGAATGAGCACCACCATGCTTGGCAGCGTATATTTAAGCTGGGTTGGAGGGGGAAGGGCGCCTTGACACTATTTTTGAGGATGCTGCCATTACGTAATGGTGAGCACACTGGACTTGCAATCCTAAGATCACTCACGCTATCTCCCGGAACGGCAATTGAAACACTAATCAAGTTTGTCAAATGCCTCCGCCTCTGTCAGTTAGTCGATCGCGTGTGCTGGGGTAAAGTAGAAGAGTGGGCCAAAATATCCTTTAAAGGGACACTTCCAAGCTCTCTCGTCGACGCACCTTCCGCCGACAGTGAGTGAGCAAGCAATTGTAGGTCCACACCTTTACCTTCCATAGTATTTGCACTGATTTAATTTATTGCGACTCGGAGCTAAGGATTCATTCATTCATCCTCACCACTCGTCAGTTTGCTTACAGTGACTTGAACGAAATGATAATGGTGCCGTATAATGGATGATGCGTGTTCTACAAATGTACAGAAAACCACAAAAATATCTATTTTGAAGGCTGATGTGCAAATGCAATCGGGGGAGACCTGTATCGCATGGCGAACCAGCTTTGTACACAGAGCAAGTGTGTAACATGGTAGAGACATATTGCTACGATGAAGCCTGGTTTTTTTTTGTACATCACTTGTAATTCTGTGTTGCTCTTGGTAGACTTGAGCAAATTATGTACACACATGTAAACACCGCAAGATCATGCCTTGCGGTGTGCAGTCATTCTTCAGAGCATTTCCCCACCGTGTATGGACTTTGGCAGTTTGAAGGCTAATTAATGTCTGAAAAAGTTTGTTGAAAATAATAAAAGCTTGCTACAAAAAATTAGTGAATGCATTAGGTTAGTGCATGCTATTACACTGCAGTGGTGTCGGGGAGTAATCCAGCACAATTAACGAGATTCAGGGCTTAAATTCTCATTAAAACATTTAAAGATGTGCTGTGTTTGCTTTCATAGTTTCTTTCATCTCTACCCCAACAACGATCCACCCCCCGCCCCCCCACTGTGCCTCTTGTTTCCACTCTCCCATTATATTTATGTTTATAAATCTAACGTAACCACTTGTGCACGAAACAATTGCAAATAGGAAATGTATCGCATAGCTGCATTGTGGGATACGCAAGGCCATATAATAATGACTTGATACTAAACAAAGTAATATTTTTTTAAAGTACACTTTTCTTTATATTTATCCCGTGCTGTTTGTAACACAGTGGTATCTTTTGACTTGCATTTGCTTTTTTACCGTCCACATGTCAATTCGATAGCATTCGCCCGGTACCTGCAATTCCTGCTTGATGATGTTCAGAGCCCTGCAGTTTCAATTTCTTGCTCACGCGACTGCTAGCGGAAGGGTCTCCACTCGAGGAAGGTCCAGAGAGCCACTCTTTAACTGGGACGTTGAGCGACCACTTTCACACTGACCTAATGTCTTCGAAGAGGTGGAATTACCCACACCTTACCCCACCACTTGGAACCTGCCAAATCGACTATCTAGGACAAACCCGACCCACAGTCAGTAAAATTTTCAAATTAGAAGTTTCATACAAGTTAGTTTATTAATGTATACTTATGATTGATTCATTAATTTGTACTCAAAACTACTATTAGGCAAATATTCATAAACCCATTTAAAAACTGGTCATCAGAATTTTTTTTCAAATGTAATTCTCATCAGGCCCCATGGTGTTAAGTGCAGCCTCCAACTCTTATTAACTCTTACCTCTCTGGGCTCTCTGTTTATGTGTTATATAGAAGGGCCATTGCGCAAAACATCACCAATTGTTTATTTGTTTTCTTTCTTTTAAGGCACTGTTGTTGATGAGTGTTGAGTTTATTTACTAACATTGGCGTTATGGTGCACCCCTTATACTGCTGGGTGGTGGGTGGACAGAGGTGGGGGACGAGGTTCAATAATAATAATAATTGTTCTAATTTAAGCGTGCCCATCTTTCAAACCGCCACACCAGAGGTCGCAACCGGGTACCCGATACCCGTAGCCTACCCAATACCCGGCTACCCGTACGCGGCCGGGTACGGGTACGGGTAGCCGTTTGTTTGCGACCCTGGTGCGGCCGGGTACGGGTAAGGAATCAAAAGCCGTTTGTGACCTCTGCGCCACACCGCATGTCACCGACAGCCGTTTGGTTCGAAAGAATTGGCCGCGACCTTGATCGTCGCAAGCTGTAACAATTCGCGCGTTGGCTATTGGCTTGTTGCCCCCACCCCGAGCCTGAGACGTGCTCGTGGCTCGCCGTGTCCGCAGAGTGGAGCACGTGCCAACTGAGCGAGAAGGCGGTGTGCGGCGTGGGAGTCGTAACCCGCATGCTGGACTGCGCGCGGAGTGACGGCAAGTCGGTGGACATGGACTATTGCCAAGAGGTGAGTTGACTTGAAATTTCACGAGAGCTCCCCCCCCCCCTCCAGCCCCATCCCCTTTGGCTCGAAGGGCAATTGGCACTGAGCGGAGGTGTGGGGGTAGGATGTGGTGCTTCTTTCCGAGGAAATGCAACGTAAGCCGCAATAAAAGCAGCGTAAGTTAATTTAACATGAGCGTTTAACGGGCACCGCTGGCCCACTTTCTTACTTCCCCCGCCTTTGCCGCTCCGTGCGCAAGCAACTCGAGTATCCACAGCAGCCTCTCTCCATCCAACCAGAGCAGTCAGCAGATTGGTTCTCCCCACCCGCTCGTCCATTTAAAAGCATATTAAGTGCTGTGCGCATGTGAACGGGACATGATGCTCGCTGTGCCCATGGTCTCGGCTACGCCTTTGCGACCGCGGCACCTGAACTCTGGAATTCGTTGCCCTTCGAGGTCAGGGGACTTCCAAGACACTTTACAAAATGCTCAAATCTCGACTTTCTTCCCTCGGTTAATGTTAAACTATTTCCGCCTTTCCATGCGCAGTGCCCTGAGAACGATGTTTAAAGGGTCCTTTATAAACTTACATTATTATGTGTACACATACAGCCCTCTTTGTGCAATCTCATTGGCCGAATATTTTTATTTGATGAGGTTTAGGGCAACAGCCCTTCTTAATGTGCTATGAAGAAGGGCATTACCCGAAGTTATATATATTTTTAAGGCCTCAATGTTTTAGACGAATATGTTGAGTTTGTTGTTTGTTGTTGTTAACTGGGCTTGTGCACCACTGCCAACGCAGCAGCTTCTTTCTGTGCAGGTCGTGTGGGGGCTGTTTGACCATACTTCACCACGTCGGTCAGTGTGGATTTGTGAAGTCAGGCCTAAGGAAGCAAATAAATATAATAACACAAATATATATTTTTGCAATGCCCTCTGCTGCCCCCAATTGTAGCAACGCAGGCAATATACAGGGTGTTTGAAAAATATGGACCCAGTTTCAAAGCAGTATATTTCACGATGGCAACATGTTACAATTACACAAAAAGTTACAAACGGTTTAATGAGTTATCAGGTTTTACTAACCATTTTATAAATGCTCTATGTGCCCTCCACCTGCTGTACGGACAACATCGAGACGATAGTTGAATTCGTCCCAAACGCCTCTCAAAGTGTCTTCTTCCACTGAAGTCACTGCTGCCGTGATTCTGTTTTTGAGGTCTTCCAAATTAGTCGCTAATGGTGGCACAAAAACACGGTCTTTGACGTATCCCCACGAGAAAAAGTCGCAGGGTGTGATGTCTGGGGATCTTGGGGGCCAAGAGGGTAGCGCCAAGTCTTGGGGTCCCATGCGACCTATCCAACGTTGCAGCAGTGTGTCTTGCGAATGACTGAGGCTAGGGGCTGTTTGTGCGCTGGGAGAGGCATCTAGCGGTAATCATTTGAAATGTTATGCCCCGCCCTCTCTATGCCCCGCCCTCTCTATGCCCCGCCCTCTCTATGCCCCGCCCTCTCTATGCCCCGCCCTCCTCTCTATGCCCCGCCCTTTCAAGTGGTAAGAGTTTAATTCATGGGCGGTTCGTGGTTGCAGAGATATAGCGATTTCAAATCGGGAACCATATTTTTGAAAAACCCTGGATATAAAATCCATCCAAGCGCATGGTGGTTATCCATCCAAGCACTATCCAGGATCAACCTTATTTATCTTCTGTGATCTGATAAGATGCGGGCGCTTTCCATGTGATTTGGTCACAAGGCACTGGTTCTGTTCATCGTCCATCACATCAGAGTTTTGTTTCGCTGACAGACAAAGAAGGTTAACACAATGCTTGTTTGTTAGATACAAAATGACCAACAGGATTTTGCCATGGTACACATCGTGTTGCCTGTTCTGACACTGGGCTTGCTGCATGCTGGGATAATACGTCTCTCTTGCTTTGCTACGCTGCACAGGGGCTCTGCATTAATTAAAGGTCCCAATTGTATGCAAGAGCCTACCTGCCAAAGCATTTTCTCTTTGAGCAACTGCATTGATTTATGGTACAAAATTAACCATGAGGGCCTTGTCACATGTGTCTACAGAAGCATATTTGGTCTGCAGAGTCTGAGCTTGTGATTAAAAATAAATGTAAATAACCAACGCTTGCGGAGATGGATGATGGTCTCATCGGTTCTAATTAAGATGATCATGCAATTATGGTCAGTGTGCAAAGCCACTCGAGCAGCGAATGGCAGTCTGTGGATGGCCTATACTCTCTCATGTGCCCTTGTTTATCTGGTAATTTTAAATGCAGCACTGTATTGAAGGAAGCTAGGATTACAATTGAATTATGATGATATGAAATTCTTTAAAATGCCCATGCAAGAGAGAAGTGGAGAATGATCCACCTGAATAGTTTGTTTTATCGACAATGATGAAGGTCTGAAAGTGGCACATGTGGGTTAGAGAATATAGGCAGTTTAAAGACATCATTCAAACTCTTAAGAAAAGTAACGGGTTTGTGCGGGACACATCGCTAGAAGAATGTTGACTGACGGCCAAGAATGATGACGGTGTCAACCAAGGAAAGGAACTCGTCGTGAAAGGAAAGTCGGCAGTGGATTAGTCATAGCTGGTGATGATGAGCCATCCCCAGGATTCACTGATACAGATGGTAAATGTCATCATTATGTAGAGTAGTGTGAGCAACCACGAGGGGGCAAACAGAGGGAGGTGCGAGCGAGTTGACAGCGGAGGATGACGTCATGTCACGGGTGCTGTAAGGGGGGCACCTTCGGGAACAAAGGCGGGTCCGAGCTAGGGGGAGGAGCCACCAAAGGGGTACTTAAGGGGGACCCCGTGACGAAGGCGATGTCGTCGTGGGGAGCCAGGGCACGGATCGGCTGGAGAGGTCTCTCCCTCCTCGCCGCCGGGCGGTGTTGGTTGAACCCCCGTCCCGTGCAGACGAGTGGGAGAGCCAAGGGGATAGCCGAGAGTAGGGCTCCGAGTGTTCAGTACGGATCGGCTGATAGAGAGAGAGGGTAGGACGAAAGACCCAGATAGAGAGCACCTGTGAGCTTAGAGTACTGAATGTAGCAGTGGTAATAAAACGGCAACAGCCCTTGTAGAAATCGCGTCTCCGTGGGGTTCTACTGCACAACAATTATGTCAGTGAAATGTGACCCTCTGTCCACCCGAAGATACCTTAGATGCTTTCACGAAAAATTACGAAACCCCGAATAGCACAGAGCTTACCAATCCCAATAACAGGTTTATATAATTTTTGTGGAAGATTGCCTAGAAATACGATTTTAAAAAAAGTTATCTTTAGTTAATTTTTTTTATATATATGTTAGTATGCTATGCATCTGCGCAATTGGCATGTTTGCCTAATGTGTGTGTGTTCGGTAAAACAACGTGACATATAAGGGGTGCCTTCAATGCAAATGTAGTTAGTTATAAATATTGCAGGGTGGGAGGATGATTTGTAAATTTGGCATTGGAGTGAGGAATGAGAGAAGATACATCTCTATGATTTGTTTGCGGCTCGTGGGGAGGGACATGAAGACAATGAACACCTTTAAAAAAAATAAGTCGATTATAAAATGGGTATGGCGGAGCCCATATGGATGAATTAAAATGTAAATTGACCTGATTCTCACGGACAAATTCGACATTGTTAGATTTGTCTCTGTCCTCAGCAAATTCAACACAGCAAACGTATTGCAGGCCTGTGTGATATAATTTATACTTCATAGCTAATTGCTGGCAAAAACAAGACGACGAACATCGAAAATTAGTTAAGAAGGTCGGAGAATTTTGGTTGATTCTAAGCAAACACAAATTTAAATCCCTAGAGAAGCTAAATTATTCAACAGTTATCACCTCTTTATGTGATGAAATAATCACTATTGTATATAAGAACCATGTATATAAGAACCATTTATAAAGGTGGAACTACACTGAGACTGATTTAAGAAGGGAAAAATAGAAGTCGGAGAGGAATTGGGCAAAGATCGGCTCTCATCAAGGCCATTCACAGCAACATGGGAAAATATACTCTTAAAATTTGCTGGGAGTAATATAAGACTAAAAATAAATAGAGAAAGTATTGACCATCTTAGATTTACTGATGCCGTAGTTATTATAATAGCCAAATTTTTGGAAAAATGTAATAAAGATGACTGCAAGGTTGGTCTCAAGATAAATGTGAGCAAAAAAACGAATTCCATGCAATAAGGTCTGTAAACAATTGGAGACATTTGTCAGAGGGACACAACCGAAAAAAAACGTCAGCATCGGTCTACCGAGGACAGTGATTGACGGAAGATAAGGATCAAAATGTAGAAATAAAAAAGGCAGCAAGAGCAGGTTGGAATGCTTTTCAAAAATTTAATTTTATATGTAAAGCAGCGTACCAAATGTGGTTAAAAAAAGATTAGTGAATTATGCATATTGCCTGCTATGATATGTGGATCGAAAACATGGACAATGACAAAGAAAATTGAATGACAAAAAAAATATGAAAAGTACGCAAAGCAACATAGGAGAGTTGTTTGCTCGGAATAACACTGAGGCACATAAAATAAAACGTGTGCATCAGGGAACAAAAGCAAAGAAGGGGCATGTTGTTGGCTTAAGAAAACTAAGTGGGCCTGGCCGAAACTACAACTGCTCTAGAGATATAGTGGTCCAATTCGCTCATGTGTAGTAGTTAGATGGTTTTGTGACATCGCTGCACCGTGAGGGATGGTGACGGCATGGGGAGGAGGTCTTCCTCCAACCAGTGGATAGATCACGGCTGATGATGGTATTCTTTGTATGGGGAAATCCCATAACAAAATAGCCGGCTTGTTTATGTCCTCGGCAGATGTTTGTGACAAACATGGCATTGTCACTTGCCTGAGAATAAATGTGCAAGTTACTGTAAAGACATGGCAATTCAATCTGACACACTGCAGTGTAGTTACATTGCATTTCATCATAAACATTTTTTATCACGTTTTCATTTATTTATGATCCATTGAGCAGGGGAAGATATAAGTGTGCACACGGCGTCTGTCAAGAACTTTTGAGTTCAGAAAAGTCACAAAAATATGGTGTTAACTTGAGTTTTTAAAGCCACAAACTTTAGAGAAAAAATAGATTATTAGGTACAATGGATACGAGCCAACTAATTTTGTAGGCTACAAGTGTATGTGGTAAATAAAACAGCTCTGTCACTGAGTGTTTCAACATACTTCATAACTCACATCCAATTGCGGTCACAACATCCCGTGTGAACCTACAATAAGTGATGTAACTAGTTTATTTTGAATTGTAAAAAAGGGTAAGCTGACTGAATTGTATGAAATGGACATGTCTGACATTTGCCATCATAACAGTATAATGCATGCAGTCTGGGTGAAATACGCTGTTGGACGGCACACCACTGAGGCTTCCATACAAAGCATAATTAATTGCGAGTTAGAACGAACTGAGGCACACAATCAATCATATATGGGTAACGCACGAAGAGTTTTGGCACTGCTATAGTCACTGCCATTCTGCGTGAATGGAGCCTGCCTTTGTCTACAGACCATTCGGTCAGATGGCGATGCTGGGGATAGAAGTTGTAGCCTAGAGCCCCAAAGTAAATGAAAAAAAAAGCTCTTTTCAGCTGCACATTGATGCTAAGTGCAAGAACAGGAAAGGTTACAGTATGAAAGCAGGTTTAAATGGCAACGCAACTGATGAAAAACGCAATAATAGTTTAAAACCAATCTTGTGGACTCGGCAGTGCATGACGGCGAATGTGCCCATCTCCAGGTGGGCCTGCGATGTGCTTCTGCATTGTCGCGGTGTGGGCTGGATTGATCTACAGTCTCATATATGTGGTTAATGAGGGGCGAAAAACAGTCCTGGAAATAGGGCAACGTGGGCGGGTGTGGGCTGGAAATGGGGAGGAGAGCAGGTTAGAAATCCATCTGCTGGAGCTCGCCAAGTGTGACGGCAAAGCCGCGGATGTTCAGATATTTTTCTGCCTTGAGGATATCAAGGTGGCTGTATATTGTGCATTGCAGGTCGAGGTGACTTGAGTTGACGATTACAATTTAGAGGCTAGTTAACCGCTTGAGAAAAAGTACACGCAGCCTTTTGCAGTAGGTGAAAATCCTTAGCAGACTGAAATTCTAAATTCCCCTAATGTGATGTTGAATAGAATTGCCAGTGACTGTAATGCAATTACTATGGTATCTGCAAGAGAGGAGTAAGATTGATTACAGATGGGAATGATCTTGGGGAAAAAAATTCGACATGGGAAGGTTTCATGCAGCAGTGTATTATCCATAGCTGATAAGGATTGTGCACATGACATTTTATGGAAATTGTCTTTGTTTCGACGCTTGGCATGGAATGCATGTGTAGTGATCGACTTCCGTGACACGTCGACTAGAAGGGTTCTTATTTATTAAGAGCACACGGGGCGATACACTTCGTAACGCAGCTGCACATAGGCGATCCTAACACGCAGCCCATCTCCACCATACACTACGCTAGCTGTTTGACTAGCGTAGCGGCGGTGACGGAGCTGGTCTTGCAGAAGAACCGCCATGTGGTCGAAGAAGAAGAGATGACGGCGATCAGCGACGCAGCCAGGACCCGCAGAACAGCCCCAAACCTCTGGTTCGGTCCCCCTTATATCTGCCCGGCGCGGCCCAAGCTCCACCTCTGGCCACGCCCCCTTTCCAGAACCTTCAAGCTGGTTCCCGGAGCTTCTCAACTGACTCCGCCCTTCACCTTTACCCCAGATACGCCCCCTTATAATAAGGCATTATGTAATGCAGCCATAACCGTAATTACCCCTACAGGCCGGCAGGTGTCACCCTGTCATTACACATATATTAAGCAAAGTCATTGCCTATGCGTTACACATCAAGTAGCGCGTGGCATGGATGGGACGTGGCATCACAGCAGAGTCAACCTGCACCAACAACATTTTGTTATGAGCATAGGCGCTATGGATGTTTCTCACCAGAAGACTTAATGTTTTGGATTACTAATACTGGTTTTGCCCTTTGCTATATATGGCACAAGATTATATTGCATACCCACAATATTTTACATGCACCAAACATACTTTGATACATTTAAACACGTCCGTTTGTCAGTAGACAACGTGGGTCTTCTAGACGAACATCAGTAACCTTTATTTTAAAAAGCTTTCGCTGGGGCAGTTTTAATTTTGCACAACAGCCCATAATGCCTTTCGTGTAGCTATATAAGCCATCATTCGTCTCAAAAGTTCCGTAATGACAGCCACTTCTCTTTAAAAGCAGTCACATTTTGCAACTTTCAATTCTTGAATGGCCATTTCTGTACAAAATGGAACCATTCCACCACGAGGCAGGATACATTTCCAGAATGACCATAGGTGGACATGGTTTAGGGCCGGAGTCACAATTGTGAGAAGTTGCCAGAAACGCGTGGAGCCCGACTGGTCAGCTTGGTCCCTTGGTGGGACACAAGGATCAGCGTTTTCTCAGTACCCCCAGGACACTGTTTGGCTGTTAGATTTCAGTGGAATGTGTCTCCACCAATACCGCATGACGGATCATACACGAACATGTCAAGTGTGCAGAATCAAACTTTACACGGATCCAATTCTTAAAGGCTTGAGTATGTACGGCTCATATTGCAGTTTAATTGCTTTGCAGGCAGGAGGGCATAATGCCTCGTGCACATTTTGGTGTCTTTTTTTTAAGATCGTGGCCCAAGCCGTTGATGCCACTCCAGTACTTGCCAACGCTTCCTCCCGCCTGCTGCTGCAGTGGACACGTGACCTCCAAGATGTGGTGCCCTAACCGTTTACAGTACTTTGTAATAAAAAAGAGCCATAGGCCCCTGATGCGCATCTGAATTGTATTAGCAGCCAAGAATATTAGTAGCTACTAGCAAAGAGCTGTAACCATGGCAATGCAGAGTGGCTGCTCATCCTGGAGGTTGTCAGAAAATACCAGCAAGATGTAAACAACGGCTGTTGTGTCTCAACCAGAGGCCGCAACCGGGTACCCGATACCCGTACCCTACCCGATACCCGGCTACCCGTACCCGGCCGGGTACGGGTACGGGTAGCCGTTTGCGACCCTGGTGCGGCCGGGTACGGGTAGGCCGTGAGTCACTGGTGAGTAACCGTTTGTCACTCATTTCGGGTAGGGTACGGGTAGGGAACGGGTACCCGTACCCGGCCGGGTACCCATTTGCGACCCTGGTGCGGCCGGGTACGGGTAAGGAATCAAAACCCATTTGCGACCTCTGGTCTCAACTGGGCCATCCCTTGGTTATAAATAAATGTAATAATTAAATGTCTGTTTTGTCAGGGTGGAAACTAAATCTATTGACGTGTTTATTTTCGTAGCTTTTTGTCATTATTGGATTTGCTTTGTGTGGCATTGGTTGATGCCAAACAAGGGGATTGTTCCCTGAATGCTGTGTACTCAACTTTACACTTTCATATCAACGAAACAATTTGCTCTTATTAGCAATGCATTTAACTTGCTGCATTTTCTCATTCTCCTAAGTTATATAATCCACAGACATTTCATTGGTAAATGTTTACAACTTCACTAAAATGTTATTTTCAACACATACTAGTGCATTTGATTGAAAATAAATAAAAAAAAATCAACAAATAGCCCTTGCGTTCAGCAACAGGGCACGCGGTGCTCGATTTTGGATATTCCATTAATCTGAAACCCAAATGTTCCTTCTTATAAAAAATCTAATTCTGGCCTCGATGGGCTCTTGTCTGCTCATGAACAAAGTTCACCTGTCTGTTTACTGGTTAACCAGTCTATCCACACAAAAGCGCCGACATAACTAAGTTATTATGTTAATGGGAATGCGTTTACAATGTACCACATTGTATATTCTGTTATTTCAAAACGACTACACTACGCACCGGTCGTTCTCCAGTGAATATGATGAGAAAAAGCTTTGTATGTCCAAGAACCATCTTCATCATCTTCATTATATCCATCATCATCATACTAAAATATTGTGCAAAAATCTTTTCTGATAATAAATAGATCTTGACAAAAAACCGACGATTTCTTTAGATCCATAGCAATATATATATATTTTTAAATATCTCCAATATTGTGCTCAGTAAAGAATTGACTTGCAGCCACTGTGGTTGCTCCTGCGAATAGAATTTAATATGTTTTGTGAACTATTAGATAACCCTACTCGTTGAATGGATAAATGCTCTGGAGAAACAATTTTTTTCAAAGTCGACAGATTTACCACAAAGAATTGCACACTGTGCTGATGTATTTTGTTGCGTGTGCGCTGTCGTGTGTATGCGTGTTGGTATATGTGGTGTACATGTGTAGTAGTCACTTCAGAGACGCAAAGTAGGAGGCACACACGTTTATTCTATACTTCCACAGTACAGGGGATAACTACAGCCGGCACACTGCCTGAGGAGGTAAGATGGGGACGGAGACTTGCATAGACGATGGGTTCCATTCCAAACGACAGCCCTGACCCAGCGTCGGGGCCTCCCTTTTATCCTCCCCAGCGTGGCCTGGCTCCGCCCTCGCCCACGCCCCCTTCTGCAGCCTACCAGAAGGTTCAGGGCCCTGCCCCATGTGTCCCCTCTGCCATCTTTACCCCACATCCCTCACCCCGGCCTATCACGTGCCCTGCTGGCAGCAACCAGCGCTAAGCGCTTTAGTGGGACAATTTACCTGCCCTGCTGGTAGACCGGGCTACTATACCCACAATCCCGCTCTCTATCAGTAACCAGCGCTACGCGCCCTCGTCACCCATTCTATGTCACTACACAGGCGTCCGTGCTTGCACGTATTCGTATACTGTACATGTACTTGTGAGATCATTTATTTGAGCGTAGCAGTATCACACTTTAGTAGCTGGCTTTGATTCCTGGCCATCATTAACATTGGTGCCAATTATTTGAAACAGTCTTGGGCCACTCCTATGTCGACTCATCCTTAAATGAGTACCTGATGCAGTGTGTAAGCCATCAGCACTGGGGAGACAAAGGTGGCTGGGCATGGAGCAAGCCACACCACCCCCTCATGTGCTATACAAGCCTTCATAGGTGCCCACTAACAACACTTTTCCCAACAGTCTGTCACCTGCAGGGGAATCTTTGTTGTTTTTTGTATGTTATTGCATACTGTATATCAGTTGACTTTCCCACATTAACACATTTCTGCGGAGGGAGCTGGTAGGAACGTTGGGTTGCTTGGTCAATGGCCAGGGTCAATAGCGGCGTGGGGTGACTGTGAGGGTGGGCACAAGCTGGTGTGAGTAGGTTAAACGTTGAGTTTTATCATGGCACCATGGGGTGACAAGCCCCTCCCCACCCAGCCCCACCCCTCCCACCCTCCCCACCCAGCCCCTCCCCACCCTTCCCTCCCCACCCAGCCCCTCCACACCCTCCCCACCCAGCCCCTCCCCATCCTCCCCTCTCCACCAAGCCCCACCCCTCCCATTTTTGGATGCACGACGGACGGACGGACACAATAATCCCCTGTGGGCTGGTGGAACCAGGTGGTTCCTACCAGTACATGGTAGTTTAAAGTGCTGCTACAATTTTTAGTCAGAGCTTTTTATATCGAGTTGAAACTTTACCATTAGCCCTGTAAAAGCAAGAGCCCTGCCTGGGTAGTTGTTGCCATCAAACACGACATTATGATCAATTTCCATGAGCAATAAGTTGCGGCAATTGCTAAAGGAGTATAGGAGTTTTATTTTACACAGCTAGTGTTTTCATCTTTTTCAAACTGCCCAGAGAAAACTCTTCAAATTTAATATGCTGGAATTATTTCATTTGATAATTAATTGCACATTTAAGGTGCATAATACCTTAGTCCACATGCAGCTCATCGGCTGTTCCGCCACATTCGCAGGAATTGGCAATGATCAGGGCTTAATTTCTCACTGAATATTTGTATGGTTGCTCGTAAACTGAAGTAGGCACGTAACTAATAGCCCCTTCCATGTTCCGGACACAGATCTGGTTGACATGAAGCCCCGATGATCATGAGGATGATATCACCTTAATCTCTTTTAAATACGACAAACATTTAAAATATACCCGTGCTTTCTGTCTTTCATCCCAATGGCCTGCCCGCACTTATTCCTAGGCAATACCTGGTTTGATGAATGCAAGCTACTCAAATCTGTGACCCCATAACATGTCATTTGACCTGTCAGCGAACCTTCTCCACTCTGCGTGGTCATCGTCGTGGTATGTTAAGTACCCCAAGCTTGGCACTGGCGCCAAGGGGATGCCTCCAGCACTTAGTGGGTGAATGATGATTGTTATTGTTGTTATTGTTGTTGCTGTTATTGTGGGAAACAGTGGCGCAGAGGTGAGTGCATTGCACTTTGAATCCAGCAACTTGCGTTTGATTCCTGCACATCGATAACATCTGTAACAAGCTGCATCTGAAACTGTCGTTGACATCCCCTAGGTTGGCTTAGGCTTAATTAGGTCTATGGTAGAAAGCCAGCACTAAACCTGACTGTCTACATTATGTCATGTCTTGTGCTGCCCTTAATAGGTGCTCACGGACCATGTAAAGATAAATGGCTAAACAGAGGTTCTTTATCTTTTTTACGTTTGATTGTTCATTTATTAATGCATTTGTGCGCATGTATGAGTGAGCGTCATTGCATACGTGTGTTTGGGGGGGAGGTGGTGGCGCAATGATAAGTGTACTGTGCTATGAACCCATATCTATGTACCCATAGTACAGTCACAAAGGTAGCAAAGTGGTATCGAAACCACAGTTTCTGAACCGTCCCCTAGGTTAACTTAGCCAGGTGGCATCACGGTGGCAAGATGTTAACTACCTCTCCTGGTATACAGGAGGTTGTGGGTTCGATCCCGACCCTGACGCCTGCTGGAAATTTCGAGTTTGCATGTCTGTCTCCCTGTGGCCACGTGGATTTTTCTCCGGGTCCTCCAGTTTTTCCCTCCATATATTATGAATCAACACGCGTTTGGAGTATTTGTCTGCTGTAAATTTCCACGTGATAAGCCACTTCGTTGAGCTATCATTTGTGGCCAGATCGCTTCTGAAAAGATCTAAATAGCTCGGTGGGCCTCACCTGTAAAATATAAATATATATAATCATAATAGGGTTTTCCCCTTTTTTCTGGAAACAAAACTGAAACCTTTTTTAAAGGAATCACGTGTGCATTAACCACAATACTTGTGGTCAAATGATGATGATGACAAAAATTGTTAAAACATTTTTTTATGTGTTTAAATGAGTACCTGGTGTGGTATGCTAACATCAGCACCGGGGAGACAAAAGTAACCAGGCTTGGTATTAGCCACACTATCCCCTAGTGTGCTTTCCTGTCGTTAATAGGTTCTCATTAACAAACACTTGCTCCAACAGCATTTACAATCCTATCTCGCGGATTTGCGTCTTGATTGTGTAAGGGCCTGTGTCTGTACATGTGTAGTGGACACGTTGCAAATGTATGCAGTTGTGTGTGTGCTGGTGTTACCAATACATGGGTATTGTCAGTAGATGGCTGCCGTGTGTCTGTGTGTGTCATCCATCATGTGGGGAGCGATGGTGCAGCGGTTTGCATGCTGAGCTCAAACCCAGTGACCCGAGTTCAATTCCTGCTCATGGCTAACACCAGTGACGATTATCTGAACCAGTCCTGGGCTTCCTCTAGCTCGACTTAGCCTTTAAATGAGTACCTGGGGCATTCGTTAAACATCCAAACTGGGGAGGCAAAGGTGGTCTGCTGTGACGCTGGCCGCCCACCCCCTTGTGTGCCCTACGGGCCTTAATAGGTGCTCGCAAACAGTCACTTGCCCCCACAGTCTGTTAACGGGAATACGAGTGGGATCTTTGTCTTGTCTGTCACCCCTTATGCCCTGTGGTCGTTTGCATCCACAGAAGGGACTGGAGTCGCCCTGGAGGCTCGCTGTGCCCTGCTTGGTGCCCTGCCCAATCAACTGCCAGCTGTCGGAGTGGTCACCGTGGTCTGTGTGCTCGCACACCTGCGGCCTGGCAGGTGTGGGACCATTCGCTACACTCTCGCTCGCTCGCTTGTTTGTTTGGGACACATTTATTATTTGTTTTTAAAATTGCACCAACAAAGTACATTTCTTTTGTGGCAGGAGTCAAAGAATTGCATATACCAAAATATATATTTTATTAGCCCCTTGAAGATAACGCATTTCATTGTAAATAGAATACAAAAGTTCGGTGCTGTATCTTGCACCAGAGAGCCACCAAACCATCTCTGCATGGGTGCAAGAGTTCTTCTGATAAATACGAAATTTGGCTCTTATTTTCATATAGACTACTTTCATAGTCTACCCAAACATGTTATCTTCAAAAGTGTATTCTGTACGGAAGAGTTGGACGCAGTTAAATAGTGACTGCTATTGGTGAACATAGAAAACATGACAAGCACTCTCCAGTAAGCTCTCGATTCTGTGTTTCCATTTGTAGGCTTTGTTTCATGTTGATTTCATCTCAGCTCTCGGTGGCTAACGTGAAGATAGCTAATGTAGTGCCATAAACCTGCAAGACATGTTTTTGCATGATACGTGCGATCACCTTCATTTGAATCATTCGATTTTAGCAAAACTTGTTCGTTCTTAAAAATAAGATGTGTTGCCAAATGTGCAATTGGGAAAAGTTTTAGTTTAAAACCAATGTACGAGACCCTATAATTAAGAACCAGCTAAAGTTTTGATTGCAGAACAATCCAGAACGTACATAGGTTACACTTGGTGTCATCGGTGAAAATTATGAAATTAATTCTCACACATCTCCATATAATGTGGAAAAAAACGCTTCAATATTAAAGAGAGTTCATTCAAATTCGCAAAGTGTCCTTTAATTCTAATTATTCTGCGTTGGAGCTAGTGCTAATTACTGTACAACTTGCAGTTATTTTGACCATGGCTGGCTAATGGTCTTGACATAATAATGTCAGGAAGTAATTTCAATCTGTGTCCAGAATCCCTATAAACAGCGTGTTGCCTTTCTTCATATCAATGTCGAGCATAGAAATAACTTTGGCTGGATGCGCGTCTGGAGAACAATGCATCGACCATGCACCGCTGCGCCTCCGTGAAATTGTGTTCCCCACATGCATAACAAATAACCAAAGTAATGGTTTTAAATTCAATAATAATAAATGCAGGTGCTCAAAGCAAGAGGCAGAACCAATTTCTGTCATGGATCAAAAGAAAATACGTGTCTGAATTAAATTGAATCTTGATTTAATTCCCAACTGAGTTAGGCTGCTGGACATTACCCCCCACGCCCAACTACCCCCACCCCTTCTCCCCCTCCTCCCTTCGTGCTTATGTTTAATAATAATAATAAAAGAGTTGGGGGAGGGGAGCAGCCAGGTTATGCGGTATGGACATTAATATGGACAAAAGAAGAGAGTCGCACTTGCAAGCAATTCTGGTCATCGTGCCGTAGAAAATTCCCCTGCAGGGATTATTCATCAACCCCCACAGACTTGTGCAAGGAGTTGAGCTGATAGCTCTGTCAGCCTCATCAATTTCCCGCTGCCGTGGAGCGAATGGCTCTGTGAAATACTGGGGAGAAAGGAAACACTGGTGACGCCAATGCCTGACATGGTACCCACCAAAAGGAAAACCGTTGCCCGTTTGCGTTTCTCGTGTGAAAAATGGTCACCGATTTATTTACGTATTTTTTAGTTTTAGCAGTGTGAAAAATGGTAATTTTGTATTTCTTCCTCCTTGTAGAAAAGGCTAATGTGGCAGTTTTAAGTAAATGTTGAGTGTTTCGTTATTCTCTGCTTCGTTCACATTTCTCACCCCGTAACTTCACTGCGCAAACACAGCCAAGCCTCCGAGAGCTTCTGCTGCAAGTTCAATTTTCTCTTTTCTGATAGCTTTTCTTTTATCTGATGAGGTTTATTTGACTCTTTTATTTGCCGCAAACCCACCAGTGGTGTGCAGTCAGTGCATTTCATCGGCACTTCCTTATGAAAATATATGAATTCATTATAAAGCTCGTGTTGTTTTTTATTGCAGCATCAGCAATAGTCTCTTGTTTGTAAACAATAGTGACTTTTTTTCATTACACGGTTCACAATGCACGGTGGAACGGGAATGCACTGAACTGCAGTCGCCTTTTTCAATTTTATTTTAGCTGAGACATGCTTTGGAGGCATTTCAAATTGGCAGCACATTCCACGAGAAGGGCCTTAATTAGGGGCTGCCTTGTTTAAGTGGCCTCTTCATGCTAGGGAGATGTAAGCTTCACACATGCTCTCATCTCTCACCGTCACCTGTCACTACAATGCCTGCACTTCCCCGGCAACCTTTAGTCAATTACCAGTTCCCCTTCAGAGACCTCAATCCACTCAATCTTTGTCCTGCCTCTTCACACTTGGCTTTGCTTGTATTTTTATGCTAAATCATATTTTATCACATTAAGGAAAATATTCCTACTTTGCAGCGATGGCAGCAGTAGCATTGATGTGGCTTCGCTGCGTTTTTCTGGCCTGTTTGTGATCGTGCATCAGAAACCATTTTAAGCAGAGAGACAAAACACCTGTATACAAACGAAGTAAAGAAATAAACAAGCATGATGAAGCAATTTTGCACTCAGGAATGTATACATGAGAGTGAAAGAGAGAAATACATTATTTTCATAGTTGGGTTTACAAACATTATTGTTGACATTTATAGGCTTTCATGAATTTTATGAAACTCTGCCACGTAATATAGAAAGTTACTCTCTTGGCCACCTTTTTATAATTTCAAGAGACTTCAGGAAAGCATCTTTCAAAACAAAAAAAAAATCAAACAGGTTATGTTTCATTATTTGTCAACAACAAAAGGTGAATCAAATTGTTTTGAACGGTAAGCTCCTATGACGGGGACTCCACTAAAATAACTGCTCCACTCTCCTCCACTGGCCTCAATTTCTCAGTCTCATTTCCTTCCCATCAGTCATTGCCCGCCAAGATGTGTGCCCCCCATTTATACGCAAGTACACTCATTTTGCAGTGTATAATATGCACGTTTGTCTATAATGTGCTTCTCTATTTATATGCATGTCACTGCATATATTGCGTGCACGTGTGTGCATAATGTCTAGGTGTCTGCTGTTTGGGGAGCGGTAGTGTAGCGGTTAGCGCGCTGCACTACAAACCTGGCAACCCAAATTCAATTCCCGCTCATGGCGAACACCAGTGACCATTATCTGAACCGGTCATGGGCCTCCTTTAGGTTGATTCCGCCTCAAATGAATACCTAGTGCAGTGTGTAAATATCGCCGCTAGAGAGACAAAGGCGGCCGGGCGTGGTGTTGGCCACCTACCCCCTCCTGTGGCGTAGGCCAGCCTTCATAGGTGCTACTCGCTAACAGCGAGGGGTCTTTGGTGTCTGCTTTGTGTGCCATTTTCATTGACGGGCAGACCATTAGCAGTCTGTTGAAATACGTGGTCAACCAGGTTAGTGTCGACTGGTTTTGCATCACATTATGTTTCTAAGGTTTGTTGAGATCTCGTCTCCCATCCTCTTGTTGTATTTGCGTCCGTGCAGTTTACCGTTCTCCGTGTGCTACGTGCGTGATGTCCCCCTGTGTGTTCCCTCGCTATGTGTTCTACCCCATTTCCACCTGATGATGATCGCTTGTGTTGCGTTCGAAACGTCGTGATTTATTTAAATTTTATTTTATTTAGTTTTGTTTTATTTCTACATACGTGACTTTACCGAAAAATAACCAACGAGTATAGACCATTAGGTGTATAGTGCACATTTTCTACAAAAACACACTGTGTGTATGTGTGTGAGATAAAGCTGTCATTTGACTAAAACGCAACTAACTATGCCCCGTTGGTGAAGCTCAAAAGAGTTTATAAACACATGTCCATATTTTTTTATTTTTGAGCCAAATAAACATAAGCTTTTTTTTTTTTACTATTAACGAGGCATGATGGTGATGTGATACCGATCAGCCCATCAAGTTACACTCGTGCTACATCACACAGCGGTGGGACACACCGGGGCTTTACATGCAGCCATTGCCTCTTGAATGTAGGTCTTCCATATTCGCCCTTTAGTAACCCCTTCACTGCAAACCTGCCTGTCCTTCACTGATCCGCTCCATCTGTGTCACGCAGAGACAGTCGCTTGCGGCGTGTCTCTTTGGACTCTTTGTTTGTGTCGCCCCTCTCCATCGACTCAGCCGCCTAGGATGGTCACCTTTGCGAGCAACTCGAGCTCCTGGATGAACGAGGCACTGAAAGCCTCCTACGACCTTAAGGTCACAGTCCCAGCGACGGCAACTAAAATGCATCACCTTAGAAATGCGGTGGGGAAATGAAGATTGAATTGGGTGAGGAACAAGCGGATCGGGGACACAGTCGGAGAAAGAGAACTCCTTGAGACGATGGGAAGACGATGGCAAGAGGCGAAAAAAGAGGGCTAAGGAAAAAGTGGGAAGATGGTGTCATGGAGGCTTTAAAAAAGAGTGATAGGGCTGCAGAAGGATGGGAGAGAGAGAAAGAGATGGTAAGACAGGAAGGCATGCAGACATTCTATTTATTAACTAACCCAGGACATTTCTGGACGTGGAGATGATGATGACAACGATGATGATGATGATAGTGTCTGTTATTGTGCATATGTATTTGTTCGTGTGTACCCACGTGTAGAAGCACAAGTGTTCTGACCCTTTGCTCTACTGTTCTGAGTGGCCTGATTCACCAGGCAACTGGGTATTTACCTGATAAGCCAAGCCTGGAATTGGGTCATCACACAGCGTGACATGAATCTCGGCTTCAATCAGTTGCCTGTTGATTTAAGTTGCCTGAAGGATGAGGCGCCTCGGACTCCACGTTCGGCGTACCAAACGAATTCCCAGTCGCCCAGATGCCCGGCCTGAACCTGTGTTGTGTCGTGTCGATTTAGGAGTTATACGCAGGGAGAGACGAGTGCTGCGCCCAGCCCAGGGAGACGGGAGGCGCTGCTCATCCCAGCTGCAGCAGAGCAAGCCGTGCCCCGTGCTGCCCTGCTACCGCTGGGAGTACGGCCAGTGGTCCGGCTGCCTGCTCCAGGTGCACACATTTGAGTTTTTCCCCAACCGCTCCCCCCTCTCCAATTTTATCCCAGTTGTGCCGTCAGTTTCATGTTACGAGCCGAGGATGTGTTTCGGAGCAGTGCAATCTGTGTCTATAACAGAACGCCCGAAGTAAGCAGATGTCATAGAACTACTACTGAGATCCTTGCAAGTGACCGCCAGCAAGATGTTTTCTTGTTCATGTTTTTTTGTTTGTTGCGGTTGCACCCGATTCAAGAGCCGAATGGCTCACAGGGCTATACCTAATAAATGAAATGAACTTTGAAGCAAGTCCACACTGTATAAGGAACCATTACTCATGCGATGAGTAATTTTCATCGCATGACAGCCAAATTAATATTTCATTTTCAAACCTGGAATTTATCCAAATTAAGTGCAGAACCACATTTAATGTGATTGTCTTTTTTTGTGCGGTCATTGGTGACTGGGCTGAGATAATCAACTCACTGTCCTCGAGAACCTGATTTAATCACAGGCAGGACCGGGGGTGCATGGCCCCAAGAAAATCCCACTGTGTGGGTCCCCCCCCCTCCCCCCGTTGCCTTCAAACTAAACCTCAAATATTACATCTGACACCGTGACATCAAAGCGCGGGGCCCCCCAAAGCGCGGGGCCCGGGACGATCGGCCCGATTCGCCGTACCCTCGGGACAGCTCTGATCACAGGCCTGTAACCACTCGGCCACCTCTATAGATTGTATTTTTATCGATCTACAGCGCGGGCGTTCCATGGCTCCTTTGATGATAAATGATGTCGCTTGTTTTTTATTGCAGTTCGATGAATGGTCGCGATTCAGCTATACTGTTCAATAAAAAGAAAAACAAATTAACGTCGCGGCGCAATGTATTGGCCACGAGTGGCTGCAGGAGCCACGTGAACCCATTGCATACAAATTATAATAGATTTAAAGGCATCGGTCCAATACAATTTGATCCATTTATCATGAGCTTACCAATATTCATAAATGCATCAATGCATCATTACATTCCTAATCATCACATGTTTCAACCTTTCACCAATATTTAATTACTGCTAAATTCTGGCTTAATTATTTACGTCGCCAAATGTCAAATTGTCTCTCTCCCAAAAAAGCAAAGGGGAGTCCAGTCTCTCTGCAGGACAACCACTTTTGTCTTTCCACACAGATTTTTCTCAACCCCAGAGGTGTGACATGTTAGATCAACCCCCATCCGACAAGGATATGATAGGAATTCACATGTGCATGAATTCAACTATTATACTCAGGCCAGGCATTCCTCAGAGTGATATTATTGATCACATGGGCTTAGGCCCACGAAGGATCCAGATAATGTTGTTCACTGGGTCATCTTAAATGGCTTCATTGAGCCTTCATTCTTGATTTGAAGCTTTCGTGATTGCAGGAATCCATACTCTTTGGTTCTTTCGGTCAAGTCACGTAGGTAGAAATAAAATAAAATGAAACAAATCAAACAAATTAAGAAATGAGCATATTCTTAGGTTTTTTGGGTAATTTTTTACCTACGTGACTTTACCGAAAAAAAATAAGAATATAAATCCTTGCAGTCACGAAAGCTTCAAATCTAGAATTAAGAAATGAGCCTTCATGATTTGTCTTTGCCAGCTGAGTCACTGGGAATGTATTGGTTGTCAGAATACCTCCGGAGTTGTTAGCACACTGCACTACGAGTGCAGCAACTTCATATTGATATCCAGCCATGACTAACATCAGTGGCGAATTATATCTGAACCGATCACGACCCCCCCCCCCCCGCATTGACCAGCGTTGTGAAGTATGGTCAAACAACCCCCATGGCAAATATAATGTCGGGAGGCCTTCTTCCAGAATTAGATTGACAAGGGCTGTAATATAGTACACGGTATCTATCGGTGTCATTAGTTCACTTGGTGAGAAATTACTACAGGAAAAACAAATACATAGCTGACAGCTTCTAGTATTAGATGACATTTCCAGCTTCAGTAGAGTCCACAGTCGGTGTTTCCCAGTGAGAGATTTCTGGGCCACTTGGGAACCTGAGGCTACTGCAGTAAAACTTTTTTTCTGGTTTTTTTCTTTATTTTTATTTTTCTGAGACATTGATCCTGTAGTATGCTTTCACTGCAAGGAGTATGGTGGGGTTTAGGCACTAACCTAGCACTGGAATACACACATGACTAGAGTAGTTCCCCAGTGGTTGTGCGGATTTTTCACAGTTCCATAGGCAGTTGAGGGCAGTGACATACTCTTAGTTCTTTCGGTAAAGTCACGTAGGTAAAAAAATGAAATTAAAATTAATAAAATAAAACAATAAAATCACGACGTTTCGGAGGCAACACAAGTCTCCGTCATCAGGTGGGACCGTCACAGCCAGATTTGCTGCATCAAGTGAGGCAGGGATTCAAGATGCAAGCAAGCGACATAGCCGAGCGGTCGCGCGTTTGCCACTTGTTGCAGGGTTTTAAAGGCCAGAAGACTCCCTGGTTAATGCTAATCTGCTGTTACATTAACCACAACATGTGCATCTTTTGCTTCACAATGTAGACCCGATGAAAAAAAAGTAGGCCACGTCTACTGCCTTCATGGTCGAAATTTGAACATTACTCACAAATTACCTAATCTCGTAAAACCACATGGCGACATCACTCCCACTGTAAAACGACTCCACACGATTCTGAGCTGTGAAACGGAGCACTTTTGTGATAGTCTTGCACCTCCGATTAGGACGGTTGGCTTACGCAGAGTGCAAAGTTAAACATACATTCAGACGTACAATGGCACGAATACGAAATGAACCAATGATTTGATAGACAAGCTACTGATAATGTGTGTACACCCATAATCTGACGTCTAAGCATCAAATGTGATTATTTGAGGAGTGCAATGCCCACCCACAAATTCCGCCCTTTAAAAAAATATATATATTCTGAACGGTCGCGCGAGGCTGAATTTGTTTAAAATTCCCCGTGTTTAGCTGCGGAAGTCCTGAGTGAAGGTTGAATAAACTGGGAGCAGTGATGTGCCCATGTGGACATGTGCACAGTGTTGGCAGTGTCGTTCATACATTTGTGTTCGGAATGGCGTGCTGCTACGATGTGGCAGCTGTTTCTATATGGAGACGTGCCAAGGCAAGGGTGCCAATCCGCTCATGTGTGCACGAGAGAGTGGAGCCACAAAACATTAAACGCGTGTGCCTCTGACTGAGCCGACTTTCCAATGCAGGATGCACAGTGCGGGGAAGGTGTCCAGGTGCGTAACGTCTCGTGTGTGGTGACGGACGGGCTAACCAACGACTCGGCGATGGCCGTCGAGGAGGACGACAAGTGTGGCGAGCGGCAGGATGTGCCAGATGGAGAGGTTGCCGAGGAGCTGCAGAGAGTCTGCTCCGTGCCCTGCCCAGGTGACTGCTAAATAGATATATATTTTTTAAGTTGTTGTCTTTTTCCCCCAGTGCTCTATCGGTGCCATGTCATGAGACCAGGTGTCCACCGAGAATTGCTCCCAGAGCAGTGGATCACTCCCGTGTGAGAGAATAGTCGACGAAATGAGATGTCAGAATTATTTCCGAGATATGCTTCAAGCGGCCCTTTTCATGCACAACAATCGAGGGTGTACTTTGATGCACATAATGCCACATGAAAGTCAAAGCGGTATTTTTTTTTTATTCCCAGAGCAACAATTTAACCGAGTGTATAAACAAATATAATATGTTGGGTGTTTTTTTTTTGTGGCGTCATGTCATTAAGAACATGGTTCATTCATGAATGGCTGAAACCCACGTTTAATCTCAGAATCTCAGCAGTGCCAGCTCAGCAGTCTGGTCTCATAGCCACTCAGACACCTCAAGTGCAGAACTTCTTCTTAGAGTAACGGCTCTCCCCGTGGTTTCCCTTCTATTCACGTGGCTGTGTCAGCTGGGCAATAACTCTCACAAACATTCAGACGTTTGCGCCGCCTGCACATGCGAAGTAAGCAAAGCTTTCCTTGCGAAGAGGCACGGATGCAACTCATGTCAAAGCCAATGATACATCGCCAGCTCCCCACCCACCCAAGAGCCAGATGGCCTGTTCACTGCATGGCTTCGCCTGTCTCCCACTCCTCTCACAGAGAGGGCCGAGCAGAGGACGTTTTGTAATCACGTACGAGTGGGTGGGACACCAACCATGAGCCTCCCCATCATTGTTAATCTTACGAACGAGTGCTTCTCAGGACTGTGTCTGCACCATGAACTGCCAAGATTGTCTGTCGATTTATATTTTGTGTTGGAGAGGTTTTTTTTTGGGATATTTAGGTTTCATTACAAAAAAAATACACGTTTTTTTTTCCCCTGGTGTTTAAACGTTGCTATCCAGTGGTCAAAAATAAAAACAACCACATGTATTGAAAATACAGCTTACTAGTAGCCATATGTGAAAAATGTGAACATTTATTTATTCGATAACACGTGTGTATCTTTGGAATGAAGCTGTGTATTTACAAGCATCTCATTAACGGCAACTTATATAATCAATATTAACAAAAGTTACTTGAATATAAAACAAAAACTGTGTAAATGAACACGTTATTTGGTATTTTAGTGGGGTGTGGCAGTGCAGCAGTGGTTGACCCACTGTGCTTATTAACCTGGTGACCTCAGTTTAATACCTGCCCTTTCCTTCACCAACCCACACTCACCAGCTTTGTGATACATGGTCAAACACCATCCATGAATGATTCTACAAGAGGGAATGCCTTCTACCAGCAGTGGCATGACACGAGCCCTAACCATTATCATAGCAAAGGTCATGCCAAGTGGAATTCATTGGAGGAACCACAGCGATCAACCACAGGAGTCGCGTGCATTTCCAAATGCATCATGGTTCGTTAAAACATATAATTTTAGTAATTTAACTACATTTTGAGGACTTTGTTTTGTCCACATCGTACGTGCTGACGGGGCCTCTAAATGTGGGGAATGTCACGACATCCGAGATGTGGCCACATTTAGGGACTTGATAATTCCGAATTGCATTGTACTCTTAATACTGGCCCAGCTTTCTTGAAAATTAGAAGCAACCATTGGCTCCTTTCTACTTTAGTAGTCACATCAGACCAGCTTTGACCGCACGGTTGGGACATTTGAGAGTGAATTTCGAATCAAAATGAGTGTATCTGTTTGGCTAAGCTGAGTTGTTTGGGTACGAGAAGATGGAAAACAGAAAGTTATGAGATTTCTGCTCTTATTGGTGTTCTGCAGAAGATTTTGGGGAGCACTGCAAATAAAGGAAAATAAGGGCCTGTGGACGAGCTTAAGGTACAGGTGAAGGTGAAACCCTGCAATGTCTCACTCACGTCATGGCTGGAATGAGGGCCTTCACTAGAGGGAGCTATAAAGAGCCTCTCCTTGTGAGCTAATAAACAATTATATTATTCATACTCTTTGGTTCTTTCGGTAAAATCACGTAGGTATAAAATAAAATAAATTAAATCACGACGTTTCGGGCGCAACACAAGCATCCGTCATCAGGTGGGACAACCACAGCAAGAAACAATTGCTGAAGTGGGCAAAAGGGCTGCTGTAACAAGTGGCTATATAGGTAAGAGAAGGGGGAGGAGTCAGGGAGGAGAGATAGAGCGGGGGTTGTGGGTAGGGGGAGGGGATTAGGAAACGAGCAAGGGAATGCTGGGGGGGGGGGGTGGGGGGAAGTGGGCGGGGCTGGGAGTGGGAGGCTGACGTAACAAGAGATGCGGTTATTAGGGGGGTGTGGGGTAGGGGAAGTGCAGCACTGCAAGGAGGGATAAAGGGCGAGCATGGCAAAATGCGGGGGGGGGGGCGGCGGTGAGTGGGCGGGGCTGGGACTGGGAGGCTGAAGAAACTGGAGATGCGGATATGAAGGCAACACCATAAAGCAGCTACATCATGGGACCTCTTTTGCCAGTACCAAAATATACTAATAGGGTTTTTCCTTTTTTTGGCGTCATTTGGTCGAACACCATATGAGACGAGGCTCCAAAGAAAGCTGTCTCTGGTGTGGACCAATCAGTTTCAAAGACAATGTATAATTACCAGAGTATTGTTTTTTGTTTGCATTTGACTGCAAGTATTGTGGTTAATGTAAACATGATTCCTTGCAAAAGGTGTCAGTTTTGTTGCCAGAAAAAAGGGGGAAAACCCTATTAGTATACCATAAAGCAGTTAAGGTTTTACCTGGTTAATAACATCCTTCCAATGATTGCTTAATTTGTATCCATCGTCTCGGTTGAATTTATGTGTGTGTTTATATATCTGGATGGCTTCATGAACAAACCTTTGATCGTAGCCCGACGGTTTGCAGAGTACCTTGGTCTCTGAAAAAACAATATTATGAGAGCCCACCGCGTTATAGCAATGGCCAGCCACGGCAGATGTATTCGTTCTGCCATGTTTCAGATCTGACTTGTGCTCGCAAACACGGTCCGAGATATGTTGTTTCGTTTCCCCAATGTAACACCCCTACAGGTGCAACTTAGTTTGTAGACTCCAGGATATTGCATGTCAGGAATGACATCCTTCACAGATGGGATTAGATCACGGATTTTGTGTACTGTACTGAATCGGACTTGGATCTTGTGTTTGTTTAAGATTTTTGAAATCTTTTTGGTAACCCCTGCTATGTATGGTAACGTGATGGTTTTGATCGGCGTCTCAGGGGGTTGTTTCTCCATGGTTGGAGAAACAGCTTTGCGAATAATGCGGTCCGAGTACCCATTCATCTTGAGGGCCTGGTGTACGTGTTCCAGTTCACTGGCTAGGTGGTGTTGGTCAGAAATGCAGTGGGCCCTATGGTGTAGTGTTTTGATGAGGGAATTCTTCTGTGCCGGATGGTGGTGGGAATCAGGTATCAGATAGGAATTTGTGTGGGTGGCTTTCCTGTAGACAGTGTCCCAACGAGCCATCAAGTCTCTTCTCAAACAAAACATCCATGAATGGTAGCTTACCATCCTTCTCCACTTCCATGGTGAATTTGATGGATGGGTGTTATGAATTAATGTGGTTGAGAAATTGGTTCAATGCTGGCAGGCCATGTGGCCAAATGACGAAAGTGTCATCTACATATCTCTTCCACAAGGAAGGACGTAGGGTGGATGTCTGGATGGCATCTGTTTCAAATTTCTCCATGAAAACATTCGCTATCACTGGTGATAACGGGAAACCCATGGGGGTACCTTAATTTTGTTTGTAGAAAGTACCATTCCAGGTGAAGTAAGTGTTTGTAGCCATCTTGTTACAGCAGCCCTTTTGCCCACTTCAGCAATTGTTTCTTGCTGTGGTTGTCCCACCTGATGACGGACGCTTGTGTTGCGCCCAAAACGTCGTGATTTAATTTATTTTATACCTACATGACTTTACAGAAAGAACCAAAGAGTATGGATCCCTGCAGTCACGAAAACTTCAATTATATTATTCCAATTACTATAAATGTAAAGAGACATGAAGAATGGCTATTCTTCTGCCAGAGAGGGGGCAACAAACATGAGTGAGTGACTGTCAGATAATGCCATTTGATATCTCCAAAGCATGACACACTGAACACCTCTGAAGAATGATGCATGTCTTTATATAGTTTAATAAAGACAACATGCAGATATATTGTTGCTGCTGTTAACAGCAGATATGTTCACAGGAAGCTACGTGCACATTTTACCTATTCTCGTTTAGCACATTTACTCAAGATCCAATAATGAGGGTTTTAAATGATGATCCCTTGGACTTTCCAGTAAAACTCTACACTTCCAGGCCACCACTTACCTCAATAGTTTATTACTTATCTGCTTTAATTAAGGGTGCTTATTTCACCCGTAAACAAGATGCGACGTTTTGCTTGCTTGCTTGCGCGCTCTGGCATCAAAATAAATAAGCTTAAACGAATGCATGGTTAATTTCAGAAGAGTCAATACAAGGCCAAAGAACTATCAAGCCCAGCAATAAAGATAGGGCTACGCAGCGTGCACTTGCAACGTGTGGCGTATGTTAACGTGGTAATCGTCAGGTGCTCCCCGGAACAATAACTTAAAAATCGATAGCAGCCTGGCCCGAATGCCTGCTTGGGGACGTGACACTTCACAGAGAAATGGAGCGTGCAAGCAGTCGGGAGGGTGGATTTCTACGGATGGTTTGCAGGCTTATTGGAAATCAATTGAATTTTTAATTAACTTTTTTTTTTACATGCGTCTGCTACATGTTTTAGTGTAACTCGGGATTTAGCTGATATGTTAGCATTTAAAAGGACAACTTTCCTTTTAAAGAAAGTCTAGCCACACCTCAGCCAAACCTCGTTTGAAACTTTCATTGCAGTTGACATGATGTGCATAATACCTTGAATGCATTGCTTTGTTACAAAAACCCTGACGCCTGCTGTATATTTGGAGTTTGCATGTTCTCCCCACGTACATTTTTCTCCGGGTCCTCCGGCTTTTCCCTCCACATTTAGAAACATGCGTTTATAGAATTTGGCTGATATAAGTTTCCACATAAGCCACTTCATTGGGCTATCATTTATAGCCATGTGACTTCTGAAAAGAGCTATATAGCTCAGTGGGCCTTATCTAATAAAAGAAAAAAATTGTTTAGTTTAACTCTTTTCATGTCCCAAGAGCCATCACATTTTTGTCAATTCGATTTTGATGGAAATACGTCAGAAGTGAGACAAGTCTTATCTTGTGTTAAAATGATTTTGGACAGCAATTTTACTCTGCAATGATGGTTCAAATGCACTTGGCTGTCTCAATTAATCAACAATTTGATAAAAGATTATATGAAATAATTACATTCGGTGGGATCCTGTGGGGAGGCTGAGTACTGTCGACATCCTGATTGTAATTTTGTTTGACTTGCTGCTCAAACAGGGGACCTGATTTGCATGAGACATCAATAATGTCCACTCCACCCAGATTCTACTCGTCAAGTTAATTAGCAGCATGTAATTAATGAAAATAATTACATAACACCAGTTTGTATGTGCGCGTGTGTGATAACGACCTGTATTGACTTGGCATTGATCTTAATGAGCTTGGAGCAAACCATTGTCACATGTTGTCGTCAATGTGCATGTCATAACATTACAAAAGTCACGAATGTAATCAGCATTTAATTACATATCTATGAGAGCTGCGATATTTTATTATTTCATTAAACAATCACTCTACCGATTATTGGTTCGTTTATGCCATGAATCGAAAAATACGAAAATTGTTGGGATAAACAAAGTCACTTCTGTTCCTATGTGGAGCTGTGGATGGAAGACGATGGGCATGGTTTGGTGACGTCATGATCCTTGTCATCCGGGGCGTGGCTTGTAGGGGTTTCCCACCTTTGGGGTGAAGGATGTGGGGGGCGTCCACAATTTTTTATTAGGCACAAGTGATCGACTTTAAAAAAATTACAATGCATCAAGAATCATCGAATAGTTTTGAATGTTTTCCACGGTATAATGCAGCACTGGCTTCACAAAGAGGTGTACGTTATTATCAACCCACATTCGTAGCACTAATACGTATGTAAGTCTGAACACTTGTTATCTTGCACTTCTACGAGTCCAGTTCATCACATATGCACGCTGATCACACAGTGTAGGCTCTTGTTTCATGTCTGTTGCAAAACTGGCTCGGACTCGAGGATGGATCTCAAAACAGGTGCCGGTAACTGGTTGAAGGTCTTTTGTTGATCCGAGACCAGCAACAGTTTACATCCAGAGTGTGTAAATACAGGAGAACGTTTTTTTATTAACCATTTTGTAAGGGACCAAAATCGCAGATCCTGTTTTCCCTGAATTCCGATTTATCCGTAAAAAAAATTGTTACTGATAATTGGAAAAATGTGGCCACTCTTGATAGATCTTGCAGACTCACCGACTTGTGCAGATGATAGAAATTGTGGGTGAAGGGGTGACAGAGAAGATGAATTCCTTCCCGTACGTGTAATGTTTGTTATTTACAAAAACAAGTATACGTATTAAATCAATGTTGTTGAATGACCACATTGGTTGCAATAGGTCTCACTGTCACATAGTTTGACGTGTTAAATACGGATGATCATGACTTTAACGCATTTTGAGAGACTCCATTCACTAGTAACCTTGGCCTCAGTCCATGAGAAAATTCAGACTCCGGGGGGAGTCGGTAGAATCTTCCAGCAGTACGCCAACATGGATTCTAACGGTGGATCTGTCTCGCTTTTAAATGTTCGACTTAATATATTGGATTGAGAAGAGGAGCACCCCGATCTTTACATTATTGCTTTAAAGCTTGAATGTAGTTATCCCACTTATGATTACAATTGATAATACAATTATGCAAATTCTTATTTTGTCAAATATTATTCGTAATTTGACTTGTTTTGGCGTAAGAAATGTAATTCCTGCCCATTTGGTCGCATTAGGTTGCCCATTAGTTTCCTTACACACGTTTTACAAGCAGAGTAATTTGGCGTAATCAAGGTAATGATTCGAAATTAACAGTAACATCTTAAGTTTTGTGAGTAAAAAAGAATCTGTACTTTTCATATGACAAAAATCACATTTAATTTACAACCAAATGACAGTAACAAAATACTTTGACATGATAAATTGGACAATTAAATACCGTTTGCTAAATTCACTCGCTTTTTTTTTATTGCAGCCTTTACACCTTATACATGTCTTTGAGAAGCAGTCATTGTTGCAGGTGACAAGCATTAAACTTGAGTGTGTATCCATTAGGCCGGTAACGATACATCAATTTAACACGGACATTGACGCCACAGGCACCGCTGGTAACCCAAGTGGGGTTGTCCGGGTAGTGGAGCCGCTTGCTGAGCGCATCTTCTCTGAAGCCATCACCCCCGCGCTGCTGTGGGCAACCTCAGGAGTTGAATATTGGTTCTACTGGAGGAGTTGAATATTCACCATTAGAATATTTTAGTATTCACTCTCCGGGAGTGAACGTTCAGTCTCCAGTAGTTGAATATTGGTTCCTCTGGAGGAGCGGAATGTTCCAATTTCAGGAGTAGCATATGGGCTCCACTGGAGGAGTTGAACATGATAAATCCCATATTAATTCATCGATTTGTTAATTAAAATCTATTCTTACATGAAAGAAACACTCAATATATCATGCTGTTGAGAATCGACTATCCATAATGTGATGAAAACTATATGCTAATGTTATATTTAGGCTAAACGAGCAAATACATGTGAGATGGAAATAAACTATTACAAATACAAAGTAAAGAAATTAGACAATAAAACAATTAATTTGTCTCATTGAGTTGCAGCCCACAGTCACAGAAAAGCTGGGGGGTAAATCATGATATCCCTCATCTCCAAGCCTCTCTTGTGTCAACGCAAGGTTAAGCCATGAACATTCCCCATAAGGCAATTCCAGAGGTGGGACAAAGTCATTGTTATGCAAGTCCAAGTCGAGTCGCAAGTCATCAAATTCATGACTCGAGTCTGACTCGAGTCCAAGTCACATGACTCGAGTCCACATCTCATAGGTGGGACAAAGTCATTGTTATGCAAGTCCAAGTCGAGTCGCAAGTCATCAAATTCATGACTCGAGTCTGACTCGAGTCCAAGTCACATGACTCGAGTCCACACCTCTGGGCAATTCACACGTGTATATATATTTTCAAATATGCATATTCAAAGGCAAAAACCTTTTTTGCAGATATTTGTCAAATGTACACATCCATCTTAGAGGCAAAAGTTAATTATTTTTCCGTGCTGTCTTTGAGCATAATGTTTTATAGTGCAAACTTTAATCATAAAAAAGTAATTTCCCAAAGTGTGGGAAATTCATTAAAAGAACCGGAGTCACTTGTGTTCTACAGAACATGGACAATTAAAAAGCGAACAACCTCTGTCTGCTGCTAGTGTGGAGCTGCCTTTGGTGATAGCGGGCAATGGACCTGGCTATTATTGAAGGAACTTTTAATTTCAACACTCTCCATAACATCATGGGACCTCATTTGCCAGTACCAAAATATGATAACAGGTTTTCCCCCTTTTTTCTGGTAACAAAACAGGTGTTAAGATGTTAAAACACCAAACTGAAACCTTTTACAAGGAATCATGTCTGCCTTAACCACAATGCTTGTGGTCAGAATGCAAACAAAAACATACTCTGATAATATATGCATTGTCCTTAAAACTGATTGGTCCACACCATTAACAGCTTTCAGAGTATGTGTTTTGTTTGCAGAGTATGTTTTTTGTTTGCATTATAACCACAAGTATTGTGGTTAATGCAGACACGATTCCTTGTAAAAGGTTTCAGTTTGGTGTTTTAACATCTTAACACCTGTTTTGTTGCCAGAAAAAAAGTGGAAAAACCTATTATCACTCTCCAAAATATCTATAAATGGTTAACGCATCGCTCTACCCGCCTGCATGTCTGTCACAGAGGGTCACGATAACTCTCACAGAGATTATTCAATATGAACACAACTTTTGCTGCTTATCGAAAACTGGCAAAAAAAATTTCAAAGGAATACCCAACAATTGGAAACAAACCCAGAGCTTACAGGCAAAGTGTGGATCTTCGCTCTCTGATGATATATACCTGTGACATCATTTTACAACATCTCATGCAATGCGATGCCATCTTACTATGCGGCTTCAAACGTTACGTTTGTTTCCCGCTCACTCAGACAAAGATCCCCCCATATATCTCTTGACGATAGGAGCAACTGCTGTTAGCGAACACCTATGAAGGCCGGCATGGCACGCGAGGGGGTGGGTGGTGATGTTTACAAACCACACCAAGTACTTATATGAGGCTGAGTCGACCTAGGGGAGGCCCAGGACCAGTCAAGATAATCGTCACTGGTGTCAGCCGTGAGCGGGAATTGAACCCAAGCTGCCGGGTTCGTAGAGCAATGCGCTAACTACAACGTTACCGTTCCCCTATCACTTACTAAATACATCTCAGGACAAGCGCATGTTGGAAAGCGTTACGGAATCCTTGCACCTACATGAATTTTCTCCCCAGTTTAATTGCACCGTTGTCCCCCCCCACCCCGGCTGCTCCACGGCGCGCGTATCACGTGCTTCTCCGTCCCAGGAGACTGCCGCCTGGGCAAGTGGTCCGACTGGAGCGTGTGTCAGCTGATGTGCGCCACGGGCAGCAACGTGGGGCTGCGTGGCGTGCAGGCGCGCTCGCGCGTCGCCCTCGGAGCTGCGGTGCCGGAGAGCCGTGCCGCCTGCCCGGCGCAGCTCTGGGAGTCGCGCCCGTGCGACGGTGAGTCGGCCTCCTCTTTTCATGCCGCGTGGTCCGGCTTCTGTCGTCGCGACGATTAAGCTTTGTTAACGCGCAATATTGGCAATAATTTTCCACCCAAATTAAAAAAACGACACGTGAGTTTCCTCCGAGACGCCAAGTAGGTCCAGGTATTCACGTGGAGGATCATTTCCAGATTTCCTTGGTTTCGGTGATGCAGATGATTAAAAATACCGATGTGTTCAGTCGTTTACTTGTTCTGCGGTTTGGAATTGTGTGTAAGCGATTCAGCTGTGCAAGGTGTTCATTTCTGCTTGAGGTGGCATGAGGGTATAGAGTTGATTATTTCGCATTCTCTCCTGAACTTGAGCATTGTCACTTGGAACGAAGACGTGCTCTTAATATTCACTGGCTCACTCACATTCCGTGATTCACGGAGGCAACATCGTCCCCAGGGTGGTCACTGTTGGCACCTTCCGGCGATCGCTCTTCTCTGACTCGCATTGCTCAGCCGTAGTTCTGCAGCTGTGCTGCCGAGCACCGAGCAGAGGTGCTCAATCATTTTCAAACCTCGGCAGTGTACACTGGCCTAGGGAATTGAACCTCTGACCTCCCACTCAAAGCAGACACTCTAACCATAAGGCATTGGCTTACTCCGGTGATGGTCATATGTTTTGGTATTGATTTTTCCATAGTTCTGGTAATGCTGCAATGCTGTGATAGCAGCTGTGGGACTAAAGCAATTTGTAGCGGTGTGCCGTTCATTTTTCAAAAAGATAGCACGTACAGCGCCGTTTAATTTTTAATGGCAGGACGGGGAGTCGTTACAATGCAAGAGTTACATACATTGCTTCGTGGTGCTTGCAAACAGATGGAAAGTGCTTTCAATACCAGTGGAGGTCAGGGCCTTGGCGAGGGACGGAGAGAGAGGTCTGGTGTGCCCGCTCGGATGGCATCAATGTGACCGGTATGATCGTGATTATTGTTACTGTGTTCTTACAAACCCCATTCCAGAGCATGACGTTTAAATTGCATTCAACCCTTAACACGCCCTTCTCCGTATTAAACACAGGTGGTTGTCTCGCTTCATCCGAGCCGCCCAGGATGAGATCTTGCCAGCCACCCTGCCCGAAACCCAACTCATTCTGTACACAGGTGGGGAGACCGCAGTTGATGTTTAGATGACACGTTCATCATCTTTATCTATAAAAAATAAAAATCATCGTTCATCCTTTTACACGGTGCCAGAATTTGTGAGATGAGATCAGTTGAACCATTCGCAGAGCCTCAGCCACTCCTGGTGATGAGGCTTGTCAAAGCACAATGTTCAATATAATAATGCCAAGTGGAGTGTGGGAGGGATGGGCTTGATTCTACGGTATATTTTAACTGAACTACTGCGAGAGACAACTCGGCCACTGGAAAACATTGTGGTAGGCAGAGATAAGCGCCGAATAACATCGTTTTTGGATGTCCATACTTAATTAGGAAAACAATTAGGCCACCACATGTTTGTCAATATCTTTCTGTGTGATCTTGTTCGGGTTTGTTTGTTTGAAAAAAACCTGCCGAGCATTTTTGCAATGCTAAATCGGGAAGGACGAATGGGGCATTTATTTAAGGTTTGCTTGAGCAAGTCAGATTTGGCCAAATCACGAGCACCTTTTTAAATCCTTTATATTAAGTTCACTTGCTTGCTTACTCGCGCTTACGACCGTGCAAATCTTTCGGTCGTTTTTTAACCCACTTCCCGTGATCCAATCGAGCTGACATTTTGCACACAGACTCGTTGTGCGTGACAATTTATTTTCGTGAAATTTTTTTTCCAAAATGTTCCACTTTTAGGACTTTTTTTTTCATATTTAATTTAAAATACCAATGTGATAAAAATGAAACTCTTACTCAAGAAAAACAGAAATGAATAATAAAATAAAACCGATGCCACGCATATAAAAGATTTATAGTGAAAAACTTTGTTTTTACGGGTTAATTTTTTCTTATAATGCACTCTGTGTAAGTGAGGCTGTCAATAATGGTGCCAGACGTGGTTGTGCATGTCTCTGATCCAGCAATTTACAGGCAGGAGTTAGTGGATCGAATAGATTTGTGAAACTCCAGAACTATCTTGGCTCTGAGGTGGATAGGAATGTGTTCATGCTAACCTTCAAGCGTTATTCAATTATATGGATGGATTGTCTCCAAGTGCATTGATATCTTCCCACACAAAGGAAAACACTCAATTAAATTAAATTGGCCAAACATCCCAGTGCAGGAGCCTACTGAAAAATAGTGTTGAGATGTATTGAGGCTTTTCTAGATTAATGTATTACATTATTATACCTATCATTATTATTACTGCATACGTTATAGCAATTGTTTGTATCTTGTGGTTGTATCTTGTGTTAATCGGGTCATTATCCAAAGTTTCACTCCACGTGCTGGGAGTTCTTACAAGAAATCAGTTCTTGAATTGAATTCATGAATTCACATGGAATTATTCAGTCACTGGAGCGAAACATTGGCCATCATGCTGAACAACCCAAAACCCCATCGGGAGAGAGCTATCTATCTATCTATCCATCTATAACTAATATAAACTAAACTACAAAATGAAACTATTTTTTTTTACCAGGTAAGGCCCACTGAACTATATAGCTCTTTTTGAGAAGCGACCAGACCACAAATGATAGCTCAACAAAGTGGCTTGTCACGTGGAAATTTATAGCAGCCAAATACTCTAAATGCGTGTTTCTAAATGTGGAGGGAAAAACCAGAGTACCGGGAGAAAAATCCACGCGGCCACAGGGAGAGAGACATGCAAACTCCAAAGCTACAGCAGGCGTCAGGGTCGGTATCGACCCCACGACCTCCTGTACACCAGGCGAGGTAGTTAACATCTTGCTACCATGGCAAAGCTATGTAATATGATTATAAGTGCATTGAATAAGTACAAACTGACGGTCGTCATTGTCGTCGTTCTCTGCTGTGCGTGAGCAGGCGGGGACGTGCGAGTGTGCGCGGGGGTTCTCACGAGCGAGTGCGCTGGGCGGGACGGCGGTGCGGTGCGAGCGCGTTACCCTGACAGCTGGCGCCGGTAGTGGCGGCAGCGGCAGTGGAGGCGGCGGCGGCGGCGGCGGCGGTGGCGGTGGTGAGCACAGGGCGGACGTCGTGGCCGGTCATGGTGCTGGCCGGAGCCGGCCCGACGCGAACGGCGACACGAGGCTCGGCGATGTTCTCCGCACATGGTCCATGCAGCCCTACGGCCCTGGTACGCGCACAACAGTTGTGGCTAATTGCCGAGCGCGGGCTGTCACCGCAGAGCACCGCCCGTGCGTGTTATCTCGTGTGGCCTGGAATATTTGCAGATGCAGAAGCGTGTGCGAGGTTTGCCACCATCCTGCAATGTGTTTCAATGAGAAGTGGGAAGAATGACTATTTTCAAAAAGTCTAAATTGCCACGCTTTCATCACGAGCCTATGAAGAAGAGATATTACCCATCACATCGTCCGTAATGTATTTTTCCGTGACGGCCGTGTTCATGACGAATGTGTTGAGATTCTTGTTTATGCGTGCTCTGTCCACCACTGCCAAGGCAGTTTCTCCAAAAAAAACATGTTTTCGTCTTAAGTTCAGCAACTTACCATTTGACAAAGTGTATTTACTCCTCTGTCATGGCCTCGACTGGCTTCGTGTGCTGTGATTTACATGTTGCTCTATTACAGTTGCATCCCGACCATAATTGTAATTGGATGAGAGTCATCATGTGTCACTGATTAGGTAGTGGATATGCTTCCATTAAACCTGCACAGGCAAGTAAGCGACCCTGCTACCCATGACCTTCAGGTCCCTTCTAATACAGAAGGGTCCCTGGTTGGGGTTATAAGGTGGTTATTGCGGCTGGCTGGGACAATGTCTAGTCAGGTGAACAAATTGCCAGACAGATCAACAGCTGCACTGGAGAAACAGATGGCAGAGGGGTGCCTTGAGCACCAATGTCATACCGCAACAGAGGGCTTGTACTGGCTCCAATAATAAAATGACCTTTACAGCATTCCGGACTGGAGAAGCGCACTACTGGGTGTAGCTTTGCACACTGAAACTTGGGTGAGAAGCACCATTTTCCATCGGTTCCCGTGTCTGTAAATTGAGGCTGTGGTTGAACGAGTAACGGCATCTCTACTGAAACTCGTCTCGTTCCTGGCCGTAGGGAAACCTTTTATTCGCAGCTCCACGCTGGAGGATTGTGCAGCATATGAAGGGTCTGGGGCAAAGTGCACAAGGTGCCCAAATCCTGATGGCAGGGTGCTTTGGTGTTTACTTGTGGTTGGTCGGAATGAGCGTTGCTGGGTTGGTGCTGCAAAGGCATATGTTCAATGGGTATGCTCTGCGGTTAATCTTTGGCGGTTATCCGTGCGGGCACCTGGAAATATCCTCTCTCTTGCCAATGACAGTCATTTTCCCTTCACCTCGGCTGAGCTTTGTAGGCTGTGAGTTTAGATAGCTGCTTTTTTTCCTATTTTCAAATACATCACTTGGAAAATCCCTTGAGAATGGAATATCTCATTTGGAAGGGTGACCAGGGTGTCACTTGCTGCATTGCCCTGGGAGTGGAGAGATCGTGAAGGGAGATGCACCGACCACTCGTCTGGATACTCTGTGAGTGAGAACCAGAAAAGGGAATATGGTAGCATTCTAAAGCAGACTCGTTTTGTCGGTTAAAAGTGCTACTGTGGAGAAGGCCCTAGGGTCATCTACAGGCCAATTGGCTGCGTTTGATCGACTGTTACTGTCGAGACATGGGGCGAGGAAGGGAGGTCGCTTTGAGGGTTTGCTGGGAGGGTCGCTAGGGGTTGGTACCTGAGCGTGGAAGGTGCTACGCGCTGTCTCTGCATAATGAAAATGTGATGCACTTTGCAAGTCAGGCGACTTTTGTTTGGAAGCGCTTTTATATACATTTGTAGCCGTCCGATCGAATGTCTAAATAACTTTCATTCAGGTAATGGTACTTACTCAAATTAAAAGTAAATTGCAAATCTGATATATATGTCATTTAAATGAAATCGGTAATTATTTTGGTCTGTTGGCAACTCAAAGCCTAGAAAAGTCAAACTTATACGGCACTAATTCCTGGTCAAAGCTTTTCCCATTACTACTGTGAGGCAAATTCCATTTACATTAAAATCCCATCATTACTGGTTTTTCCCATTTGCACTTCACCTCTCCCCTATCTTCACTTTCATTCTCTCTTACTTTGCAATGCGGTTTTTAAGATTATCTAGCAAATGTCTGGTGTCTGATTTCTAATACAGATTAATGAATATACCTATTATGAGGTTATCACTGAATTTGCAGGCCTGTCAATTTACTTGAAGATGTGTTTCTCACAAATGCATGATGTTGAAAAGACATTTAATTTTTCTTATATATTCATGAAATATTCATGTCCCTACTCTGTATCAGACTGTTCACACATATAATGAATTTAATATTGCTTACTTTAGCAAATTGACGTACATTTTTTTAAATTCAGATATATAGTGCTGCAGCTCACACAAGATAAGTTTTTTTTTTATATACAAAGGATATTCAAATGTTGTCTATACTGCTGATGGACAATATCAAGGTTATGTCAACACTTTTCAATATATTAATTTCAGTCACTCCAGTCTTGCAACCCATTCTCATGTTTTAATAACCTCGGCCTCAAATTTCCTTTTCGAGAAAATTGCACGGTGCGCTGAACACGATGTGAATGCGACCTTCTGTTTCAATAACGTACGCGTCGGGTAGGATGTGAGTCGGCATTTCTCGTTTGCAGCCTTACAGGCGATCAATTGATCGCGACTCCACCGGGCACCACTTCCCTGTTGTTTGTGCTGTGCCTCTCTCGTGAATGTGGCCCATGACCAACCTGGACAGGTAGGGCAGTAAATCACAGCCCTATTGGACTCATTGTTGAGACTTTATACATTGCATTGAGTTCTCTGTTGAGACCTACATTCCATTAGGCATTAAATTACACGCCTGAAATCACTGCAAATTCATTGTCCAGGGACCCAGTACGCAGACAAAATTTTAACTTTTTTTTCTCCCCTCGCCAGCTATCACTTTACTTTCCAAAGTAAAATGCTTCTCAAAAATAAAACGTACAAATCTAAAACAGTGAAATGCATGCAATATTTCTTGCTACTGCTTTCGTTTTTAGTTTGTTTGTGGGTACTTAGTAGTTTTGAAAAGAACGTGTTTCGTCAGTGCATGTCATCTGCTTATGCCGCACAGAGCATAAACAAATGCACAGTGACAAGGAAAATGTAACCACAGCAAGGTGGACGCTTGGACTAGTACACTGCGAGACAATGGTAGAGGGATTAGAGAGCATAGCGCGTTATAGACATCACATTGACTCACAGGAAACGTGCGTGAGCTGGGGCAGAGCACCTCACGAGAAGGGATGATGGCCCTCGGCTGAGATAAAACAATGGCGTGCGGCCAAAGGAGGGAACATGCCCGAGAGGATGTCCATCGTGAAAATTGAGCAATGACATGAGCCTGTGCGTCGGAGGCAGGAGCTACAATGGGATATTGCACCGTGAGAAATGACGATGGCTTGGCGAGCCCTTCATCCAGCAGTGGATATATCATGGGTGCTGATTATGGGTTCACTGGGCTAGTGTATATTTTAATAAGTTTGTGGCGGGGGCAGGGGGGGGGGGGTTTCTTACATTATGAATAGTGACATAAACATGATACAAGCTCAGGTTGACTTCAGTGGTGCGCAGGGAAAAAGACATCATTGATGTTGTCTCATGATGTGGACGGTCAATAGAGCCAGAGTGCCGTGATTAATGTGTTCTGCCTTCGCAGGTGCACCAGTTTTCCTGCGCCCGGAATAATGCGCCCATTTCTGCATAAATGACTGTATATCAGCGAGCTGGTTGTGAAATAGTGTCATAAAATTCGAATGCTCTACCGTTTGTGCCTCAACTGGCATCCCTTTTAAAATTGCCTCGTCGTACGGAAACGAGGCTTGTTTTTCACGGTCGAGCAAACGCTCACCGAGTGTTTCGGAGACACACGCAACACTCTGGAGGACCCTAACCGTTAAAATGTTTTGCCGTTATGGATTTTCTGATTTCGCGTCTCCATCTGCCCTTCCTGTTTGGAACACGTTCTACATTTTATTTGACAGCGAATCCTTGTCTACTTTCCCCGCGCCTGTTTCTTTTCTCGTTCCCCTTGTCCTGTCGGAACAGATGGCAAGCTCAAAGTGTGGGTTTACGGTGTGTCGGCGGCGGCGTGTGTACTCCTCATCTTCATCGTCTCCATGATATATCTCGCCTGGTAAAGTATAATAATAATTATTATTATCATTACTACTAAAGCATGCACGGTGCAGTAAATACACAGCGAGTAGCCGTGTAATGATGTTTCGATTCTTCAATCAAAATTGATTCTTATGCTCGCGACACGTGCAGAAAATTGTGCGAGTAAGTATCGATTATTTGCAATTCCTATATCTTGTACGTACAGTAATGAGTTTACGTGAACCATTCGGCCGCGAGAGGCACCACCTTCGCCACAACATAAAAACTAAATTGATTCTTAAATCAAATCGTGACCCTAGATTGTGACAATTCATTGAATAATGAGGGGAGGGGTGGGGTGGAAGGAATCGTTACATGTCTATTTTTGAGGGGTTACTGTTGCAAGATACAGTAATAGAAAACGTAGGGAAGTGGCGGTGCAGTTGTTGGCGTGTTGCACTATGAACCCAGCAAACCTCAGTTTGATTCCCGACCTCGGCGACAATGAGCGGCGAGAGATATCTCAGCTGGTTCCTCGCCACCCCCCTCCCCCCTTCACCAACCTGCAGTGACCAGCGTGGTGAAGTATGGTCAAACAATGCCCATGAAGGACAGTGTAAGGAGGTCTTCATCCAGCAGTGGTTTGACAATGGACTATCAAATATCATCTCAAATATAAAACGTATGAAGGTGTTACTTTTGAAATCCCATTTTTTTTAGCTCCTCAAATTTACATGTGTAAGCCAAGAGGCCACCTTCTGTTAGCTTGAGCATTAATAACACGCTCTTATAAAATATTGTGTTGTTTGTGGAAACTAAGAATTCAAATCGCGCCGTTAAGGAGTGGCGATAGCTATAATTAGTGTGGAGGTGCCCTGGGACTGCGAGATGATCAATACTCACCCGTGGATTCTTCTTTCATTAGCGTTTGTGCAGAATAATTTGTCAGCATGAAGGATGCAATTAGCTACATCCTCCCTGCGGGCTGAGAGTTGAGACACGGGGGAGGGATTGATTTGGAGCCAACGTGAGCCCAGGAGATACTAAAGTGCTAGACCCAATCGCTCTGAAATTGCGCATTGATTTTTGGACCTTAAAATAAATATCAAGGGTTCATATGAGTTATTTTTTTAAGTGTGACATCGTTTTCTGCTTGAAAAAATTGAATGCCTCGTAAGTCGGATTCGGCAACAATTAGGTGTCTAACGATGCATCAAGTCGTCGAATTGTGTCCGTTGAGAATGTGTGAACGACAAAACAAATGAGTCGGTAAAACGGAGCAACAAAAATCTATTGGTGAATTGAATTTTTAATTGCCCCAGGGGTTGGGGGGGGGTGGAGGGCGGCTGAGGGGGGTGGGAATTGAAGGGCACGGTGTGGTGAATTGTAACAATAATAGTAACGCTCGCATAACACTGTGTGCTTACTGGCAGCAACAGTGTTGTTTGGGATTGAGTTCCCGTTGCTGTGTTTACGATTCACCTGCTTGCACGGGTGAAGAGCGCAGAGGGCCCATTACGACCGTTTCTTTTCAAAACTCAGCTTCAACCTTGCTTCGTTGTTTTGCCTCCCATTTAAATCGAACGCTTGTGTAACTCGATTGAACATTCCGTCTGCCGTCCCTCCAATTCCCCTTCCAAGCAAACGACCGAAGCGGCCCATACGCAGGCCGGTGAAGCGCCCCTCTCCGAGGAGGCCGGTCACCCTCGCGTACGACGGTGACATCGACCTCTAGGAAGCGGCGACCCCCTCGTCTGGGCAGGGTCGGCGCAACCAGCGAGCGGATTCCACGGTTCGTTGTCGGGGTTTTTGTTGTTGTTGTTGTGTCCAGTGGACTGAACCACACAAACTTTTATGGCTAGACAATCATCTGCTTTTTTGGACCTTGTGGAAAATATGTACATACCGTGTAAAGACTTACACTTGGTGTATGTATACATACAAAAATAAGTTACATAATGAGATAAGACCAACATAATTCTGATTCATGCAAGCTCTTCTGTGGGTATCAGCACACACGCTGCACTACAGAGTGCATTTTGGATGCAAAAGCAACGTGCCTGTATCAGACAAAGGAAGCAACTCGTCCACCACTTGAGAGACCTTTGTGTAAATGGTGAAAACCATGAGGAGGAACATCGTCGACATTGGCAGCCAAGAGAGCAAGAACCATGACAGTGGATGGCCAGAGCAGTGATGCAGCAGTCAAATCAGAAGACGTGGAATCCGGCAGAATTTAATCAGTCAAATATGGATGAGTATAGAATCCAAAGTAATTTTACCAGTCAAAGTGGAAGACATGGAATCCATCACAGTGGAATCAGTCAAATCAAGACAAGTGTAGGATCCAAAAGCATTTTACCAGTCAAATCAGGACAATTGTGGAATATGGATGTGTGCTTTTATGTTTTTTCCTCTCTTGCCATCGGGATATTGTTTTTGGGATCTTTGACTAAAAGACCAGCCTCTCTACAACAACGTTAGTTTTTTTACAAAGCTACACAAGGTTGAAAAAAATTATGCTACCAGCCCATAGATCGCTGCATAAGAGTGAATGCATATTCACGGCTGATGCCATTAAGGCGGCCAATGAAAGTTGCATCAAATGGTGGATTATGTAAAATCAGTTGAGCTTCAAAAGAGAACATGATGCCAAAATATGTAAGGCACTTAATTGACGGAGTGGAACAATGTTTATGCAGAACTCATCACAGCTTTCAACAAGCAGGATGCCACTACACCAAGCCATCCTCCGGAACACAGAAGCTGGACACTACATCATGAGTTGTTGTATACATGCAGAAGAAAAAGAATCAGCTCTAAAAATGACCGGACTTCACCCACACCCACATTAATGAACAATAATTTTTGCCGATCTGTTTTATGTTTTTTGCTGCAAATGAATTGCGTTCTGCATTTGATAATAATAATAACTGTCTTAACAATCCGTGGTCCTGCACAAGCGGAGCATGGATGTTGTTTCTCTATTACCTTTTTTTGTACCCGGCGCTATAAATTCATTGCACTGTCTATTGACTCTAAAGCGTAGCAATTTTACAGCCTAGAGAACACATGCACAACTTCTACAATGTTAAACGTGAAACCTGCGCTCCTGTCCTGTGCTGAAGCACATTGTTGTTGTAAATGGGGGGGGGAGGTGTATTTGTTATTAACGGGGAGTCGCAATTACATAACTGTACTCTGCGTATAGTCATTTGGATGTGGTTCGTGTCAGGCGATTTATTTATGGACAAGAGAATTGGAACCGGTGATTGCATGCAGAGGCAATCGGGCTGAGTTGCGACGAGACCCAATCACATGGTGCTTTTTGTGTTTGGTCAAGTAAAAGAGAAAAAAGCCTTCGTGTGAGACGTTGCCTGGCCTGACCTGGGTAAGGATAACTATTTGCACTATGTTATGGGCACACACACTTTTCCATCATCGTCCTGATAATGAAATGCGTCTCGCACGAGGCTCTGGGTAGAAGCCGTTACTCCTGGGACTCCGTGAAAATAGACACGTGGAGCGATGTCCTTTTGCCATGGCGTTGTGGGAAAAAAAGCCTTTATATCATTGTTTAAAGCTGTGGGGGGGGGGGGGGTTTGCCGAGCAGAAAAAAAATAAGGTGATAATGTTTTACTTTACGTACTTGATTGTGTAACTACTGTGTTGTGTCGACATGCTGTTGAATTTCGAAGGGTATCCTTGCAAAGCGGGTGTTCGCGGAAAATTCGTACAATACAGCGCTATGTAACAACAATGTAAAGGTTTTGTTTTGTAACGAACTTTGCATTTTGTTTCCGAAACGTTTCTTTTCTTTAACAAACGGTGGCATTATGACAAAGAACTAAGCAAAGTATTCGTATAAATATAATGCTTGTGTACAGTCATTTGAATTCATGATTTCTTATATTTAAATAGCGTAAGGGATTTGGAAGGATTACATGTGCACTGACTTGTCAAATACTTAATTTACATTGTGTGTTACAAGGTAACCTGTATATCTGTATTTAATGTAAAGATGATAATAATTACAAAAGCCAATAGCGAAATCTTTAACTGCCATGGAGTGTAATAGGTGATAGTTAAACATGTTCAAACTGCCTATGGAATTTGTTGAGTGTATGAGTCTCGCTGTATTTCACTGTGTATACGTCGGCATATTGTGGATGCACACTGCATTAACCGGGCATGCAACAATGCATCAATTAAACATTTGTTTTGTTGTTTATAGATTATGATCGCAAAAAAACACGCATTGACATAGGATGGTTTCTTTACGATGATGCAACGTATATGCAAATTTAAATGTGTAATCTTACATTTAGTCTAATAGCGCAAACTAAGCTATATAAGGGAGTCGCAGAACAAATGAAAACGATCGAGACACAATGCAAACGAAACTAATAACGAGACAAAATCCATTTTTCATTTGCATCGTGACCCTGAAGCTATTTTTCACAGATGTCCAGTAGGGGCAGGTCAGAAAGTTACAACAACAAACGATACAAAAACACGATAGGAGTGCAAAGTATAGAAAAGGTAACCAAATAAACAAAGAAATATATACTAAAAATACACTATTCTTGGTTATAATAATAATTGGTTTCTTACCCTTTTATCTGGCAACAAAACTGACACCTTTTTTTACAAGGAGTCATGTTTGCATTGACCACAATACCTGCAGTCGGAATGCAAACAAAAACACAACTCTGATAATGTATGCACTGCCCTTGAAATTGATTGGTCCACACCGGAGACAGCTTTTCTTAGAGCCTAGTCTCACATGGTGTTGGACCAGGTTCTTTCGGTAAAGTCAAGTAGAAGGGAAATAATAAAATGATACAAATTTAACAATTTTTTCCCCATATAGCCGTGACATAGTTTTGGTGCAAGTGCTGTTAGCGATCACCTTTGAAGGCCAGCACGGCACACGAGGGAGTGGGTGTTCAGCACCACGCCCGGCTGCCTTTGTCTCCCGAGTGATGATTACACACCGAACCAGGACCTCATTTGATGCTGAGTCGACTTAGGATAGGCCCAGGACTGGTTTAGATAATCGTCACTGGTGTTGGCCGTGAGAGGGAATCGAACTCGGATCGCTGGATTCGTAGCGTAGTGTGATAACTGCTACACCACCACTCCCCACAACTAAAGACGTACATTATCACTAACGTTTAAATTCTATCAAACTTTTTTTTTGCGAAATTATAATAATGTGTCACTCATTACGACTTGTATGCGACAAATTGTATATCAATGAGCTCTCCCTCGATTAATGAAAGGACACTGGATAGAATTTAATCATGCATATTTTAAGCTCCCCAGACACTTTCCCGACAACAATTTGAGGAGTCAATTACACATGGGTCACACTTTCAATTTCAAACAAGAAAATGCGAATTGTATCTGCTGTATTGCAAAAAGGCCTATCCCAAGCCCATTAATGCCGGAGCGTGTGTTGGCTTATTTGGGCCAGGGTTTTTCAACGACATTGTCTGGTGGACCACAAAATAAAATTGGCACATCTGACAGGCCACGTGAAGGTCATGTCATTACGTCACTTGGCTTCGTGACAATGTCTGTATATGACCTCTTTATCTGTCCCTCGAGTGTCCAGGTCTCATTTACCTTGCTTATCGTGGTTTCATATCACGAGTCATTATCTATTGTCAATACCTCTCAAATTTCGAGATGTTTATCTCTCTTTCATCTCAATAACCGGTATCCCTTTATGTATCAGTGAGCCATATATCTTGGCGGGCTACTGCCAACGGCCTTCACGGGGCCACATGTGACCCGCGGGCCACGAGTTGAAGAACCCTGATTTGGACAAAATCACCCCATGGTTACCCCAGTTCTCTTGCAGTCACTGCTTATCTGAGCTTTGAACGTTGTGGCTAATCTATGTATTACTGGGCAAACAAGAGTCTGGGTGTAAAACAAAAAAACATGCTTCGAATTGATCAAAAATAGGAATATGTGTTGAACATTATACAGTGTATAATGGATAAATATACACTAGTATTGAGGAAAAAAACTAAGTCAAGGTGGAATTTCTTCAGTTTCACAAAGTCCATGCAAGAGCAGCATGATACATTTAAATGAGTGGCATCAGTGAATGTTTGTCTGAATCCGTGATGAATAGGAGGGGATAAGTGCTCACAGTATTTGATCAATTTAAACAACTTAAAATGATGCATTGTTATTCACGTCTACGCTCACACGAAAGCAGTTGCATGTTATTTCAGATTAAAAGTGGCGGATCTGACGAGGTACCGCAGTTGTTGGAGCATACAGGTCCACAATTGGAAGGCTCCCGAATTGAAATCATGATTGATAAATTATCACTTTATCAGAAATCCATATTGGTTGTCTTATGGAATTACTCACTCCCACCATAGGAATGTGGAATTTCCACCACTGGCGTTGGGCTGTAAACATGATATGAGTGCCATCCCATAACCAATTCAGCAGGAAAGCATTCGACTTATTGGCTTTGAGTGACAGCCACTGCATAGGTGTTCGCAGTTGTGCTGTCTATCTCTGATGTGTTTTCAGGTTGTGCCACGTGTTCTTCTGGATTATGTCCGATGTTTTGCTTCATGTATTGGGAGCTTCTTTCAGAATTCAGTTCCTGAAGAAGAGCCCACCACGTGGCGCGAAACGTCGGATATCGTCCTGTACAACACGCAGTACAACCATAAAACACATCAATATAACTCACGAGTGAGGAGCTTCACAGATTTTAAAATAACTATAATGTTGACAGCGTGCCCAAGTGTCCGCATGAAACGGTTGACCTTCGAGGAACCTCCATTAGTGTTATGGGACTCTCAACTGGGTCCAGTCGAGAGTCTCATACAAGTGCATCTCTAACTTGGTAAACATCTCACCATGTTTCGATTTAAAGCTTTCGTGACTGCAGGGATTCATCTTCTTGGTTCTTTCGGTAAAGTCACGTAGAATGGAAATAATAAAAGAATAAAATAAAACATTAAATAATTCTCACGACGTTTCGGCCACAACGCAAGCAGCCGTCCTCAGGTGAAGACCAGGTCTTTCGGGGAGACAGCGTCTGAATGAAACAGCACCATGCTTGGAGCGTATATTTAAGCTGGATTGGAAGGGGGGGAGGGCGCCTTGACAAAATAATTTGCATATCAAGAGGAATTTAGCATATTTTGAAATGCAAATTCCTTTGTCAAGGCGCCCTTCCAACCCAGCTTAAATATACGCTCCAAGCATGGTGCTGTTTCATTCAGACGCTGTCTCCCCGACAGACCTGGTCTTCACCTGAGGACGGCTGCTTGCGTTGTGGCCGAAACGTCGTGAGAATTATTTTATTATGTTTTATTTTATTATTTTATTATTTCCATTCTACGTGACTTTACCGAAAGAACCAAGAAGATAATCTCACCACGTGTTTAGATGTAGATCTCTGATCCGGGAACACTGTCTCATCCTTTGCGAGTGCATTGCAAATGTTATGCTGCCAATTACATTTGAAAAATGCCACCTTCAGAACTGTGGTGCCATTTGGTATGAACAATGTAATAAATTAATGCTGTGAGAAGCATGATTACAGTTGAGTCAACAATGAAAAAGAAGAAAAAATTACGGCGTGTGACATCAAAAAATTTAATAAAAATGCGCGGGTAAGTGCTACTTATTCAAAGGACATTGTGTAAATGTGTTGTGACAGCACAGGGACATCTGTTTATCAAGCATTGTTGGGATCTTCTCCGTTACGTCGTATAAATTCCCAAAACATTTACATCTCCGCTGCGCAGTGGCTTGATATTTGTATGTTTAAAGCCTCCATAGGCTTCGTGCAGTTTCAATGTATGCTGCCTCTCCGCAATGATGATGCCAATACAAATAGCTGATTTTCACGCAACCACCAGAGATGGCATTACAGCAATAACACCGCCTCAAAGACTCTCGACGCAGAAGATCCCTGTCTTCAATCTTCCGCAAAGCTTATGGGCAACCATAATTGTTAAAACACTCTCCCGCGTGCAACTATGGTCACCCAGAAGATACCCGATTCACAAATGCGAAGGAGGCATCATCACAGTGATACACTCCACTACTGACGCATTGTGGCACGACCACCTCAACGCTTACACTGGTCACACTTTTTCTGGCATGAGGTATTCCAACGGTATTAAGGTAATGTTGGGGTGCTGATTCCAAATCTGGCATCAGTTTTTGTCTATCACATCAGGTTTTTGAGATATCAAATATTGCATTTTCAATCAAAACTGCAGAAGAAAAATATTCAATAAATGTGGATATCTACATAAAATGATACTATAAACACACTAACCTAAAAATACAGCACCATATTTTAACACTAAAGCAGTCACTGACTCGCAACAACTTACAATCATAAGTGACAGAGTTAATTTCTGGTAAAATCAATGAAAATGGAGTATGCCGATAGCATAAAATGAGATGTGATAGAGCAAATCTGAGATCAGATTTTGAATCAGCACCCTGAAATTAGTCTTAAACAGCTGCATAAGTCCAGGCCAGAAAAAAATGTTTTTTTTTTGTTGACCAGTGTTATATGTCGTCGTTGGTCTACATTACAACATCAGCCATACGAAGAAGATGACTGCAATAATCTGTATCCATGTGAAACCCCATTTGGTTGTCTGGAGTTTCTCTTGGCGCTCCTGTTTCCTCTTCCAAGGTAAACACTTTTAATGGAATTTACCAAACATCAAAATGCTAAATCCTCCGCAGTCTTCAAAATCCTCCAGGGTTTATTGAATAAATAAACTAACATTATTACTCCTACTTCCATGACGTGAACCTGTAAATTGGTTTTAAGCTCGCTGAGCATCAATTCCACCTGTTTTGAGTTGGTATAAGAAGAACATAGAAATAGTTTTAGTGTAGAAAAATAAAGGGTGAAGCAATGCATTAAAGGCCACAGGGAGTTGAGTTCAATTTCTGGCTACAGCTAGCATCAGTCGAGAGTGACACTTGAACCCGTCATGTACACCCTGCTAACAATTCACCAACCCGCACCTACGATTAACGCGGCTGGCTACGTACAGTGCGAGAGAAGCTCAACATAAAAAACATACGACCAGCGTGGTGAAGTATGGTCAATTGTCACCCCCGACCGACACGGCATGGGTGAGGCCCTTCGTATAGCAGTGGTTTGGAAAAGAGCTGTGATAAAAAACGCAAAGACAGGACATCGGCTTTGACACAATTTGTGCAATGTTACTATTCCCCCCTAAAAAAATCGATTGCGTACAATTTCACCGCACGCGCGCGCATTTTGTCTATAATTTGCAGCCTCTATATATTTTTTTTTGTTTGGGACCGGCCGAAGATTTGTAGAGCCACGTTTGCACTTCGTGTTTGTCCGAGCTGTTTGGACAGAGGTCGCCGCGACCCCTGTGGGAAACGCGGCTCTTATCGCTCGAATCAAAAAAAAATCCTCTGGCACAAACAAGAGGCCGATCCGACCAGACTCGCGGGGACGCGCGCGGACAGCGCAGAAGGAACGAGAGAAGATCCCCGCTCCGACCACGAAGGGCCAACCCGACTACCGCCGGTATTGATTTCACCGCGCTGCGTAGTATGCCATCAGAGCGTCTTCAGATATTCTACGGATGATAAGACGCAATTTCCACTGCCCCCCCCCCCTTCTCTCTGTATTTTAAAAGCAAAAGTTTGAGGTTCCGTCAAACAATCCGGCAGGTGTGTGTGTGTGTGTGAGAGACCGAGAGAGAGTGACCAGCTTTGCATAACTTTCTTTTCACTGGGCGCACGTGTGGACCGCGTCTTACTTTCCGGTGCGGATTATGATGCGTATTCCGTGGCAATGCGCAACCGTAGGAGCAGCAGCAACAGCACAACCACCCGAGCGAATTGCGTCGTGTCGGCGCGTATTTTGAAGATCGGTCGCGCGATTTATCAACGGGGCCAGGTGGTTCTGCAGCGTGTATGCGAGGCAAGGCGGTAGGCGAATAATTCACGCTCGTGCGGTTAAACGCTTCGATCCGGCGCGTAACGCCGTCGTGTCGGACGCAGAGCGTGGGGGGTTGGTGGTTTCCGTGGTGGTGGTGACGGTGGTGATGCCCCACTCGCTCCGCACTCGCGATGGAGATGAACGGCGTGGGCGCGCCGCGCGTTCCCATCGCGTGCAATCTGGCGCAGGTCAGAGCAGGCGAGCGCGCTCTCTCTCTCTCTGTCCGTAATTGGTTCATCTCCTCGAGGGACGCGCTGATCTATCGGCGCCCGCTCAGCCTCATTTAAAGGGGCTGATGCCATAGCCCCCGCCACGATCGAGAGTTATAGAGAACCATATAGACTCGCGTGCGGAGCGCATGTGCGTGCGTGGTGGTGGTGATGGTGGCGGCATTTGTTTCAACAGTCTGTTAAACGCTATACGGGGAATCTTTGTCTTTGGTTGTGGGGAGCGGTAGTGTTTCGTGGTTAGCGCTCTGTGCTACGAACCCGGCGACGCGAATTCGATTCGCGCTCAAGGACAAAATCGGTGACGAATATCAAAATCGGTCCTGAGCCTCCCCTAGGGCGACTCTGCCTTAAATGAGTAGCTGGTGCGGAACGTAAGCATCAGCACTGGGGAGACAAAGGCGTCCGGGTATGGTGTTGGCCACCCACCCCCGTCGTGTGCCGTACCGCCCTTAATAGGAGCTCGCTAACAGCGCTTGCTTCATCCATACGGGGAGGCGCTTTTCATGTCCCAACAGCGCAAAAGGTGATTTTATTATTTAACCGAAATATCGTCCCATTTGCAAGAGCGACTTGGGTCACCAAACGACAAAGAGGAAGAAACCCCCCTAAATAAGTAAGGAAAACAAAACAAAATGACCGCAACATATAATATCTCAATAGTGAATACATATTACGCATCAATCGTAATTTAATATATCAATAGTAAATAAATAACAACACGCTGCATCAGTTTCGGTCAAATTACACTTTCGTCGTCAAATCAAGTAAATTGTTGCGCAACCTAGGATATACTACACATATATTTGCGGGTAAAGTAATAGAGTATGGAGGTAGACATTTGCATAATAATTATTGAGATGGAGGCGTAACGAGCGACAGCTTTGAAGCGAAAAACAAAATCCCAAATCCGGCCAGGTGGCTACAGCGGCACGGCGAACGGCACGGGGAATTCAGTTCCCGGTTGGGGGGTGGGGGGGGATAAACTCAACCCATTATCACTCCAGGTTTCATCAATACGAGTACCACGTTGCAGGGAAGACAGCAGTGGTTGTCCTTTGGATAAACTCGCCCCAACCCCCCCCCCCATCGTAATGGGAATGAGGAATTTCCACCACTGGCTCAGAGCTGCAAGCAAACATGAGATGAGCACCACCTTAATGCTCATTTGAGCAAGAAATTACTTTAACTTTATTTCATCAACTCCCCGCCATTCCAGAGAAGAATGGATAATTAGTCCATTGGCGCAGAGATGTCAGTTCCACCTCATATGGCAAGACGTTAAGGCCACCAGTGTCTTTATGTGGGCGATAGAAGTGAATTATTTCAAAGCCTGTTTTATATGAGTACATTACTGCATGGTTCACTTTAATTGGCCGTATAAATAAATCTGTACCAATAAAGTTTTGCCACCTCCGGCTGGTGCTAATTTCTACTCTTCCACGGACTAAAGTGTGTATCTATCACACAGTTTACGTGCGGCAGGTGACAGCATGGCAACTTGCAGATCGGGATTTGTTGATTCGCCGTGGTAGCGAGACGTTAACTACGTTTCCTGGTATACAGGTGGTCGTGGGTTCGATTCGGACCCTTACGCCTGTATATTTGGAGTTTGCATGTTCTCCGCGTGGTCGAGTGTATTTTTCTCCGGGTTCTCTGGGTTTTGCTCCACATTTAGAAACATGCGTTTAGAGTATTCTATTCTTAGGTTTTTTCGGTAAAGTCACGTAGGTAAAACATCAAAATTAATGAAAATAAAATAAAACAAAAATCACGACGTTTCGGAGGCAACACAAGTCTCCGTCATCAGGTGGGACCGTCACAGCCGAATTAGCTGCATCAAGTGAAACGTCGTGATTTTTGTTTTATTTTATTTTCATTAATTTTGATGTTTTACCTACGTGACTTTACCGAAAAAACCTAAGAATATGATTCCTTGCAGTCACGAAAGCTTCAAATCTAGAATTAATGCGTTTAGAGTATTTAGCTGTTAGAAACTTCCACGTGATAAGCCACTTCATTGGGCAATCATATGTGGCCAGGTCGCTTCTGAAAAAGACCTATATAGTTCAGTAGACTTTACCTCGTAAAATAATACTTTTCGTTTTTTGTTACTCCGACAACCATTTCAACATGCTAATGGAACTGTTATATCATAATCAGCCTTGGTAAATCCACTGCTAGATGAAGGCCTCTCCAAGCCACCGCCATCTCTAACGATCCTCACACCGCCGCATGAGATTATTTCATCACTCCATTTCTTCAGTGGATTCCCTCTTCTACGCACTCTTATATTTGTAGTTCTATATTGTAGAGTGAAATGCTCTACCATTAAAACAATACTGACACTTTTTTTTTTTCTCGAGGTAGAGATCATTGTAAATCTGTCATTCTTCCCGGGACATGGAAAATCCAGGTTTTTTTTTCAGTTGCGTAAAAAAATACAGCGCTCAAGTCAACGCAGTTGCATGTATTTATCCCGCATCCTTGAAGTATGATTCTCTCTTGCATGACACGTCCTGCAATTCGTACCTTGAATCCATGGCGGTGTGTTAAAGATCGAGCCTCACTGACGGATATTGCTGTTCGCTAACTGCCTCGGGACCTGGCCTTCTATTTACAGGGAACAGGGTCTCTTAAATGGGCGCTTTCAACGATTGAAATAATGGGAGGAATCAACCGCTCTGCTCTGCCTCTCTCTCTCTCAAGTGATTGCTCATCAATTGGTGGGCCATGATTGGTGATGTCCATGATTCAAACGGCCACGCGACGTCCGCATCAGAGGCCCTGTAAAAACACGCGTGCTCATTGATAAAGAGAAATCGGTCTGTTTACATTGACGTGTACCTCTGACTGCAATCGATGAATTCTTATAGAGCGCCAATACATAAACACGTCAACTGAGCCCCGTGCAAGGCTTTGGGAATGCAGTGCACGTGTTTACTTTTGGAGTGATGTAATGAACACACGAGACAAAAGGAATGATTCATTCCTTTTGCCTCGTGTGTATTTATCACGACGTTTGTCTCACGTTTGCACATTTGTTTCACGTTTGTACAATAAGGGGTTATTACTCACGTCTGTAATAATTGTGGGTGCATTCGCTTGAGTATAATAATCGGCTGTAGCCAATCAATTTAATTTCCCCCACGCCCCCGCTCAACCGCACCGCAGCTCAACATATTTATCTTTCTGCTTCATACCTCGCACTGTTCCACTTTGGGATTCCCTCCCACACTCTTTTGCCAATGTCTTATGACCTCACTCAATTCAATAAATGTATTCACTCTAATCTCTTAATCCTTCATTAGTGCTGTTTGTTGCTGGCTGCTTGGCATCATCTGGCACTGTGCTCAGCAACTCTGATTTTGTTTTTAATCCAACCGACTCCCCCCAACCGCCACCCATCATCTCCAGTATGAACGACTCCGTAACCATCAACATTTTGTGAAAGAGACCCGTCGGCCGAAACGTCGAGATCGCTCTTTCCTATCAGTGGCCGAAGACATCTGTTATTGTTGTTTATATTTACCTGTTATCCTTTTTTGGAAACGTTCATTACAGCAGCGACGCACCTTGCGTTGAGATGACGTTGACCATCAAGTGAGATATTGCATCAACTCGTCATAATAGCTGAGGGGTTAAGCTAAGGATATGGCCAAATCCTTGCACTTTGGATTAAACATGCTCAAACTCTGCATACATATTCATTGGTTTGACCTGAACAAATGTCTGATATGAAACCACCATAGAAGCGACTCCTGGTGGCCGAACGAGGAATATTTATTCTGCGTTACATTTTGCTGAAAAACCCAATTGCATCAAGTGTATCATTAATTGCTCGGAAATTGCTGATGAACATCAAATGCATTTATAACGTATATTTTATGAAAGAGAAATATGTGTTTAGAGTATTTACTAAATACGTTTCCATACCGTTGCTTTATTACATAAACCATATGGTATTAATTCAAACTGTTTAAACGGCATATAAAAAATATCGCAAGATACAATTTCATTATGATCACCGCATATTCCTAATAAATCTAGTATGGTAACTGTGTCACTACCTCGTATATCAACTACGATCCAAAACCTCAAGTCGTGACGCTGGGACAACATACAATCCAAAACCCTCAGTGCTCCTACTAAAGGGAAATAGCTCTGCGGTTTGAATACAGCACCAGAAAGATTTACCGTGCAGCACATGATACGAAAAAACTATACCCAGTAAAATACACCCGTATACGTTACCTTTTCAGTTCACGGTTCATCTTTGCTTACCATCTATAGCGCCTATAGGTAGTAAAATGCTATGGAACGCTCGTCCACGAGATATCAAAATCTCTGAGTCTGGGAACATTTTTTAAATGCGACTTAAAACCTATTTATACGTTTCCGCTAATGAAACTTTTAGTTAACGGAGTAAATTATTCTTAAAATTCATTCATAATATTATTTTCATCCTGAGTGTCTGCTGCTGCTGCTGCTGTGTCCTGTACAGCGCTTTGAGATCCTTGAAGAAAAACGCTATATGAATGTTATTATTATTAATTGTATAGATTTACACCACTAGTTGGCAACCTATCTGGACCCACAGGCCAACCCCTGAACAGAATTTCGCGGACCACCAAACAGTAAGAACTGTCGCGTTTCGTGAACTGCAACAGTTCTGCTGGAGCCCAGGTTGGGAATCACTGCACTACAGCATTCTCTTTTTTCGAGGGCTAAATGTCAAGAGTTTGTTTACCCAATCATCTATCTCGAGTTAATTCTGGTGGCAGTTTCCTGCACGGCTACGCGAAGCAGTGGTACCCATGAGACCGGCATTGCAGCATTCACACTCGCCTCTGTATAACTTATTTACAGCTACCATGCACCATCAGTTCATAGCGCTATGTTATGAGCTTGGAGCACAGAAGTCTCGTTCAATCACCCGATAACTTAATTATGCATGATAGTCACCCAACCAAGCACTATCCAGTCTCAACTCCTGCATGGCGTCGTATCCCGGAATACGGTACCATACAATATCCTGGGAATGTTTAAGCCAAAAAACTATTTCGTTTTACACACGAACACCAGGGTGCACGTCTGGCGTGGTTGAGTTTCATATCCAGAAATGTTTAGTACGGGTCAATTCTTATTAGTACCAAGTTTCAGGCTTTTAATTAAAAGTAAAAAGGCTTTTTGGCGCACCTGCTGCCCCGCCGCCATAACAGCTCACTGAGGTCGGTCATCACAGCCAGGAGAGATTGCATCAAACGGTCATTATTCTTCCTCGACGTCCCCTTGCCTGAACGTGACCCCTGACGCACATCACGTCAGCTGTGTCAGATCCCGCGCATCCAAATGGAAGTCGTTCTGGTTTGTTTTTTTCCCCCAGGACCTCCTGTTTTTTTAGGAAGCTATTTTGGGGAAATCTGTAAGTCTTCCTTGGACAAGAGAAGCCCGGGTTTTTTTGTAATAATAATACACCACTCACCCTAGACAATTCGTTTGCATGCAGGTCTCTTCTATTTTGGTGTTTTTTTCTCCTGATATTTTTCGTGTTTTTCTTTTTTACCTCCGAGGTGGCAACCCTACAAACGGGGCTTCTCCCAGCCTGTGAATTATGTTGCCCTAAACAGACTAGCATGGGAAGGTTGTGAGAATTATATTAAATGCCAAGCATTCATTCTCACCACAATGGACTGGCTTCATCACCCAAAGGTTATAGCTTGTGTTTGAGAAGGACCCTGACATTTTGACACCGTGAGCGGTCTCTTGGCTGAGAAGTGATGTACACGCGTGCCATTTACCTTTGGTGATTATTGGTTGAACCAGACCTACGCATTAATAAAATCATAAACCGAAGGTTATGAGTTCAAGTCTCGATCAGAGTTCGACTCGGCGCTTCATCATCATCCCCGGGACGTATGAAACGAGTACCACTTTGTGGGAGGTCACCAAAAAGGCAGTGCTACGGAGAGCCTGGCCCTGTCGTCAGAATGTGCCATTTGCGGCGCTCTGCTGAAGGATTGCTCACAGAGGTGAGCACCACTGCAAGCTTCTCTGAGGAAGGAGGTCCTGAGACAGAATGTCTGTAATCCAGTCCCTACGTCCGCTTCTGCTACAAAAAGCACATGGTTGAAATGCTGTGCATCCTACAATTCATCATCATCATCATCGGTCATGCTCAATCCACCGCTGGATGAAAGCCTCTACAAGCTGCAGCCACGTCTCACAATCTTGAAACGTGATAGTCCACGCACCAGCTCAATTCATCGCTCCGTCTCCTGGGGGCCATTTCCCGTGGGATGCTTTTTTAGTCCTTGGCTGCCAATCCATATTCTTCTAAAACCAGTCATCGTCCCATCGAGCGGCATACTGTGCCCAAACCTACTTACGTCCCAAAATGATTTGAATGGTGTCTCTAATCTGCGTTTTTTCGAATCCATGTATTTCCCTTTCTGTATCTCAACGGAACTCCAAGCACGCATCTCTGCATGCTTCTTTGCACACGTTTCAGCTTTTTGTCCCATTTATTCTGTTAATGGCCACGTTTCTGAACCGGTTCGTACCAGAGGCGTAGCTGGGGGGGGCAGGGGGGTACATATGTCCCCTGGCGCCAAGGTAAAGGGGCGCCAAAATGTGGCTTACAACGTTACATTATAACTTATTGCGGCGGGCGCGGCAGCCTGAAACTACTGCACAAATCTACACCTCAACCTAAAAGTTTATATATCCCGCCACACACAGCCTACATGTCATGTAATTACATTTTGGTATGTGATTAAACGGGGGAGGGGGGGGGCGCCAATTTTATAGTTCGTCCCCGGGCGCAAAATATCCTAGCTACGCCACTGGGTCGTACACACTGATTAAATACCTAGACACGTTGGCACGCCACTTTTCGTTACCAAGCTTACATCTGTCCAAAAGCGCTCTTCCAAAAACGCAACATGCTCTTGCCTGCATCTTTGGCAGTCGTTTGGAATCTGTCCCACCTTCAAAAGCCGTCCCAGGTACTGAAATGAACATTGTCAATTTCATCGTCACCGTCAAGCGCGGCCTCCGCGTGACATTCACCTACGAGCTCTTACCGTCCACGGACCCTGCAATCGATGGTGTCAGCTCGGGTGTTACATCAAAACCTGGGTCACGCCTGTCGCTCTCGGCCAGTGTTGACTCACTCGGACGCGCACGACGGAGGCTCAGGGTGAATTGCAAAAGGGACGTCTCTGCGAGCGACCACCGCTCGTGTCGCGGGCGGCGTGAGACCAAGCCACCCCCGGTGGCGTGACCTTATTTAGAGGGGGCACACGAAAACATGGGGCGAGGTCGGGGGGACGGCGACGACGCGGCCAATGTGTAAACAGACTTTAAATAAATGTGAAAGGACAAACAGGATGTGCAACGAGATGCGATGCGTTGCGTCTCTCGTGTATCCCGTCGTAGGTCTCACACAACCCCCATCCCGCCCCCATGTTATGTGTATGATGTATGAAGGAGTGCACATAGCCTGGCACAAGCGCCGCGGTGACGTCACCGCCACTTAGTGGCGAATGGCGGTTGTTGTTATTGTTGTAGTACGAATGTGGAAAGGCGCTTGCTAAAACTGGCAAACTTTGAATGAGAATCATCATTGGTGTTTCGTGTCGTACCAACAACATCATTTGACTTCCAAGAAGCGCCGAGCTTCTTGGAAGGTACAGATATTTTGCTGTGACGGTTTCACCTGAAGACGGAAGCTTGTGTTGCCTACGAAACGTCGTGATTTTTATTAATTTTTATTTCATTTTTTACCTACGTGACTTTACCGAAAGAGCTAAGAGTATGAACTGAATTTGTGTTGGGAGTCGTGCTGAGCGGCATGTGGCACACAACCCGAAACACATCGGAGAGCAATCGCTCCGGTATGACCGTGCGAAGAGGTGCGAGGCAACAAGGAGGGCTGGGGGACTTGCGGATGGCTGGTGGATCAACAAATCCGCTCATTGTCCCAGTGGTGGGGTGGATAAAAGCATCAATTATTTAAGCTTCCACCAACGCGTGTCAGCGCGGCCACCCCTCTTCTTCCCAATGGAATTGGACAGTGTTGTCTGCTGAGATGCTATGCTCGGTGTTAAAATAATCGGACCGCAGAGTACAGGTGTGCATTGTGATGCAAGTTCGGGAGTGGTGGCACGATGAGTTGTGCGCACTTGCGCACTGAAACCGGCGGCCTGAGCCCGATTCCATGCCGCTGCTAAAACGATTTGTGAACCAATCCTGGGATACATCATTCCCCAACCCGTACTGGCCAGCGAGGTGAAGTATGGTCAAACAGCCCCCGTCACTGAAATGTGTGGGCAGGCTTACATCCGACAGTGGATTGGCAAAGGGCTGGAACTGATTGTTTTACCGCTTGAAATACAGGCATGACTCGCTTAACGCGCGTTCTATCTACGATAATTCGCTACAACGAGCAACTTGAATTCATACCGATGTGCTCGCGTAACGAGCGGAGACCGATCGATCGAATGAGTTCCGTGGCGACCGTGGGGACGCGCCGCGGACAGCGCCGCTGTTTGTTTACCTGCTTGCGTTGTGCTGCGTGAGGATGGGGGCCTCGTGGTGTCGTGGTGGCACTGTCATGTGTGTGGGTGTCGGTGGGGGGAGTCGCTAATTAATTGCAGACGCTGAGGAAAGGCATGAGGAAAGGCACCTGCTAGCACTGTTGGCTCTGCGTGTGTGGTAAGTGTTACATTAGATGTTGTATTACTCTGTTTTAAAATTAGAATTTGTATTTCTCACGCAACAAAACGTACGTTGTTCAAAAATGTTGCATTACTGTATATTTTAACACAGCCCTAAATGTTCGGGTTGAAACGTAGCTCAGCTTTCAACATGGGAGGGAAGTCAATGGTAAAACGAAGATCGTTTAACGAGTGTTCACTTACCGAGCAATATTTCGTGGATCTTTTCTCGTTCGTTAAGCGAGATGCCCGTAATCGCCATCATTAGCCACTGTCCATCCACTGCTGGATGAAGGCCTCCTCACATCGTTGCCTTTCTTTACTGTCCATTGCTACTACCATCCACATCCCTCCTGCAAATTAAATTATCTCATAGCTCCAACTCCAAAGTGGTCGTCCTCTTTGACGCGTATTTCTCCTCTGGCTACCATTCCACCACCAGTCTTGCTCATTGCAAATGGGAGATACGTCGGGTCATATCCAGGCTACAAACTAAGCAGTAGCTATGCTTGGTCCTGCATGTGATTCATAAGCTTTCTTGGTTAGATGCCAAGGTGAGTTCATGTAATTTTTACTTCCTGAATTCATTCTTGATTGAAAAAAAATCATAAGCTTCTTATCAAATGTGCTGGGATTATACATTTAGTGGGATCTTCGACGCAAGGGATTCCAGGAATGTTTCCTCATTAAGAGGATACAGATTTTTCTCTACGTATTGTTAGAGGAAGTTTTTTCCCCCTCGGATGGATTAACCCATATGTGAAGCCATCAGCTGATATGTTTCACAGAGGAACTACTTTCCAGGGAATTGCTCATCGCTGAAACTGAGAGGTTAAGCAGAATTTAGTTTGGGTTTGTAGTTGAATAGATGGCCACCAGTGCTTGCCAGATGTTGTAGGCGTGGGCTGGTCAGTGCAGCCAGGAGTGCTGAGTGCAGTGGCGGAGCCAGTGGGGAGGGGGGGTGGCATATGCCCCCCCCCCCCCAATGATCCGACCGAAATCCCTAATTCCGATCGGATCATTGGGGTTTATTCGTAATAAATAGGCATTTTACGACCCCCACTGCCACTGTGTAGCATATTATTACGTGCCAGGGACTCTATGAGATGATAGGACAATAGTCTGAGTCTATAATTGGCAATAAGTAACGGCAAAGCAGTTATAAGTGACTCACATAATTGTGCGCAGTTGCGTTTCCAGTACGTGACTTCCCTGAAGGCATTCACCTTCAGCGAGCGCGATGCCGATCACACACGCGTCGAATAAAAAATCAAGGGACAAGTCCTTACTTACGAACAACTATAATTTTTCATTGCTGGAGGGGTTGCCCCCCCCTACCTGAAAATCCTGGCTCCGCCACTGCCTGAGTGTTCACCTCTTTTATATGCGTGGCAGATGTTATCCAGGTACTGTTTTTTCCCCATCAAAGCCAAGCGGTTATCAATTGCAATGGCCAAAATATCTGAATGCAACACCCTCTTAACAATAGTTCTGAGATTCAGAGGCTTTCCTGGGTAATTAATGTGTTTCAAGTGTTACGACTGTGACCAAAACACCTAGAATGGGACCTATTTTGTCATATATCAGAAGCTAAGCTTAAATATACGCTCCAAGCTTGGTGGTGTTTCATTCTTCACCTGAGGACGGCTGCTTGCGTTGTGGCCGAAACGTCGTGAGAATTATTTTATTGTTTAATTGTATTTATTTTATTATTTCCCTTCTACGTGACTTTACCGAAAGAACCAAGCAGAAGCTAAGCAGTGTTAGGCCTGGGTAGTGCTTTGATATGTTTCCGGAGCTACTTGTGAGTAGCAGAGGGCAGTGCAGCAAAATAAACTGCTGTACTGAACCTCTGTGCTGCTACATCTGTGCGCCCCACCTTCACAAACCCACCCTGGCCCGCATGAATAAATATGGTCAAATAACACCCACGACCCGCGCGCGGCACGGACGTGGGGAGGCTCTCATCCAGCAGTGGATTAACCAAAGGGCTGTGCACACATGTATTAAACACTTTGACCTAGATGTCCTGCGAGGACTATAGCTCACGTCATAGTCGGAAAGCTATATTCTTGGGTTTTTTCGGTAAAGTCACGTAGGTAAAAAAATAAAATAAAATAAAAAATCACGACGTTTCGGAGGCAACATTTACTTGATACAGCGAGCGTGCTGTGACGGTTCCACCTGAAGACGGAGGGTTGTGTTGCCTCCGAAACATCGTGATTTTTATTTTATTTTTACCTACGTGACTTTACCGAAAAAACCCAAGAATATGAATCCTTGCAGTCACGAAAGCTTCAAATCTAGAATTAGTCGGAAAGCTGTAATCCTGAGCTCGCTGTTCTTCGTGCTGCGTGTCGCGATGATCAGGTCGCCGCTTGGAGACTTCAGAACGTGTGGTCCTCATGGCCCAGGAAGGCACACAGCATGCAGAGGCCGCTCGGTGCCACCTCGCCCAGCCTGAAGGAGGTGACGCGTCGACCACCGTGGCGCCCCTGGCAGAGGACCCCGCTACCAGGCCGTGCGCTTGGCTGCACGGCGCCATGGCCAACGAGCGAGTGAAGCTCCTCGTGTGCTTCCTCGGCGTGTTCGTCTGCTACTTCTACTACGGCGTTCTGCAAGAGACCATGTGCGTGACGCACGTGTGACCCGCGGTAGCGCGCCGCCGCTACGAACCCGGCGAACCGAGTTCGATTCCCGCTCGCGGCCGACACCAGTGACGATTATCTGAACCGTTCCTGCGCAACCCACCCCCTGGTGTGCCCTGCTGGCGTTTATAGGTGCTCGCTAAGAATACTTGCTCCTCCAGTCTGTTAAGGCTATACGGGGGATCTTTGTCTTGTGCACTGTTCGACGAGAGGTGGTGTGTCTTCTGATTCACGCGCGCCTTTTTAAAAATATATTTCTATTTCGATTTAAAGCTTTCGTGACTGCAGGGATTCATCTTCTTGGTTCTTTCGGTAAAGTCACGTAGAAGGGAAATAATAAAATAATAAAATGTAAACATGATAAAATAATTCTCACGACGTTTCGGCCACAACGAAACGTCGTGAGAATTATTTTATTATGTTTAATTTTTTTTATTTTATTATTTCCCTTCTACGTGACTTTACCGAAAGAACCAAGAAGAATATATTTCTGTCCATGGAATGCCTGCGATCCAATCGGATGTGTCCGATTCTATCCGACATTGGGAGCGCAGTGGGGTTGTGAGCCTGGATAGTGCTAGGATGGGCGACCACGTAGCAAGCATACACGTGCAGTGGGCGCTGTCGGCAGCAGAGGTCTGTGCAGCACTCACCCGCGCACCTTCAACGGCTCGCATTGACCAGCGTGCTGAAGTATGGTCAAAAGTCCTGCACGGTATGGGGGGGGGGGGCCTTCGTCCAGCATTGGATTGACGAGCGCGATGCACATTAGCGTGCAGCTTACTCCGCTTCTTTGCTCAATTTATCATTTGAGGTCCATATTTCCGATCAATATGTCATATTATATAAAATGCACTGATTAATATGGGCACCACAATGGCGAGATGTTAACTACTACCTCGCCTGGTATACTGGAGGTTGTGGGTTCGACCCTGATGCCTGTATATTTGGAGTTTGCATGTTCTCCCCGTGGTCGTATAGATTTCCCTCTGGTTTTTCCCTCCACATTTAGAAACAAGCGTTTCGAATATTTGGCTGCCATAAATTGCCACGTGAGAGCTATAATTTGTGGCCAGGTCGCTACTGAAAAAGATCTATATGGCTCAGTGGGCCGTACCTTTTAAAACAAAAAATAGTTTAGTTGCATAGTTTAGTTTAATATGCAGAACTGAAGACGTGGCCGGTGGCTGAGACTAAAACAGCGGCATTTGAGAGAGGGAACAGTAATGTTTGAATAACTTTAGGAAGAAGAACTAAAGAAGCAAGAGGATGAGAGGTTAAACATGGGGCTGGAGGGGGCATAGGGTGGGTAACATGGCGAGGAGGACTCGACGGGAAGGTGTGAGCTTGGCTGCTGTCTGCGTTATGTGTGCGGCATGTTGCTGCCGCCCATTCAGGTGTCAGCAACGCTGAGAGGACGTCCACTATGGATATATCATTTTATATCGATTTCGATAGCACCTTACCCCCAAGGCGCTTTACAACAAATACAAAATTGCACATAAGATCATCGTGGTGGAAATAAATAGTGGGGTTATTAAAAGTGCTGGTGTGGTTATGGTGACAGCTTGGAGGACAGGTGGGCGTGGTTAAGGAAGGGTTGGGTGTATAGTTATAGGGGTAGTGATCGGGACAGGGGTGATGATCGGGGTTGGGGTAGTTCTGATCGTAGCTGGGGGGCAAGGAGTAGCAGTAGGGGAGAGCTGGGGAGAAGAGATGGGTTTTAAGGGAGGAACGGAAGCAGGTTAGTGAAGATGATTGTTTGATATGGAGTGATGAAATCAGATCGTCTCCAGCTCAGACATTCTAAGCTCTCTGAGCTGGGTGGGTTGTTACATTGCAGGAGTGTGAGAGAAGAAGATGGCTTTGGGAGGTTTTCATCAAGCAGTGGATTGATCATAGCTGATGATGATGGTGATCATTCGGAGCTTGAGCCCTTGATTGTGAATTGCACAAACAAATGACGTTTACCTGCCCAGGTCTCGTCAATTGACGTGAATGGGTACCAGTGTATGGATGTGTAGTGACATCGCGGAATGTCACTGTGCTGTGCTGGCCCGAGAGAGGCACGGCGTGCGATGTAACAACATCGCGGACACCACTTTGTGGGTGTAGTACCGGCCCTAGAGGGGCTTAGTGAGCACCGGTTGATAGCGCTAGGTGGCACCACGCTTGGCATGCAGTGCCAGCCCCACAGGATTAGGTGTGGGTGTGCCGAGGTTACTAAAGGCCATGGCACTCTGGTTGACCCGAGAGGACACGTGACCGGTTAAGTCTACAAAGGGGCCCCAAGTGGGGCTAGGGGTGGTCACGTGGTCCGGGTCCAGATCCTGCTCGAGGATTCTGGAAGGTGGTCGTGGCCAAGGGCGGAGCCAGCCACGCCGCAGGGAATATCAGCCGGGTCCCCCAGAGGGACCGGCATTGTTGTTCATCTTGAAGAAGCCTTCTTCTACGTCCTACGTTCTACCGAGTCTCCAACACGTGGATCTGGACCTGAGCTATGGTCTAGTCCAATGTAGCTAGTTATTTTGTAATTAGTGTAGTTAGCCTGGTGGTCACCACCATAGGTTCTTATTCTGTCAAGGGGCAGTTACCCCGTGTGTTGGTGTTAAATAAATGTGTTGCCTCCAATAGTACGTCTGCGACTCAGTTGAACTCACTAAAACTGGTGTCGGAAGTGGCCAAACATTCTTTTATTAGTAAGCTAGCCGAGTTAGGTTATGTTTACGCGAAGCAGACTACATTCCAGGACGTAGAACGATGAGGACGACGAAGTTATCCATCAAACAGCCCCAGGGATAGTGACCCCGGAGAAAGGAAGTGAGGCGCCGTCGGCAGAGCATCGCGTTGACCATCCACGCGACAGCTCACCGCCGTTAGGGTAAGAGGGCCGCGCAGCCCACACCCGCCTCGCAGAACTCCTCCACTACAGGCTGAGCCCGACGGAAAAGGAACACGTACGTCTGGCGGTTGATGAAATGTTGGCCTCCGATATCTCGCTGTCCTCCAGCCTGTGGGGAGCCCCAATTGTTCTTGTTAAAGAGCTGGATGGTAGTTTGCGCTTCTGTGTTGACTTCCGTAAGCTTAATAAGATCTCTGTGGCTGACGCTTACCTTCTTCCTTGGATGGACGATTCCCTGGATGCTCTAGCGGGAGCACGCTATTTTTTGACTCTTGACCTATCCGGATTTTAGCAGTTGCCGCTAGATGAATCCTCTAAGCCCAAGACAGCCTTTCGTACACCGCAAGGCTTATTTGAATTCAATCGTCTTCCGATCGGTCTTCATTCCGCACCAGCTATGTTCCAGCGATTGATGGAACTGGTTCTAGCTGGCCTCCAGTGAGACTATGTTATCATTTTTAGCCGTATGTTTAAAGAACATCTTGAATGGTTATGTGCTGTCTTTTTTAAAATGCATGCGGCGAACCTCAAATTTAAACCGCAGAAGTGTCACCTGCTCTAAAAATATGTTCGGTATCTTGGTCACATAGTCAGTAAATCAGGGATAGCGATGGACCCGGACAAAACCGCGTGTGTTCGTACTTGGCCGACCCCCACGTCGGTGGGGGGGGGGTGCGGAGTTTCATATTACCGCCATTTTGTCGCCAGGTTCGCCACTATCGCCAAACCTCTCCATGCCTTGACACACAAAAGGTCAGAAGTTCCATTGGGGGGAGGAGGAGGAGGCCGCATTTGTTACGCTCCGAGATGGCTTGGTGAACGCCCCTCCACTACCCCGACTTTTCTTTGCCGTTTGTCCTTGATACAGATGCTAGTAACGCCCGGAATTGGTGCTGCTCTGTCTCAAGTTGTCAATGGAGTCGAAAGTGTTGTCGAATATGGCAGCAGAGTGCTGTCTCCGCCCAAACAACGGTACTGTGTTACACACCGGGAAATCTTGGCTATTGTTTTTTTTGTGCAACAGTATCACCCCTATCTTCATGGCAGACGCTTTGAGGTGCGTTCTGACCATGCAGCGCTACAGTACGCGCTACGTATTGAGCAGCCGTCTGGCCAACTTTCATGTTGGTTGGAAGTACTCCAGGACTATTCCTTTACTGTTTCCTATCGCAAAGGTACCCGACACACGAACACGGACGCCCTGTTGCAATTACCAATGAGCGACGAGTGCGCATGTTTCTTTGGCTTGGAGCGTTGTAAAACGCCTACTGAGGACTTGCCCCCTCTCCTTGCGGCATTCGCCGGGGTTGAAAACTCTGAGGTAGCCGATGGTCCTGTGGCGTGTGACACCGTCATTGGCTTGGACCATGTGGAGTGGGGGCGCCTCCAGGTTGAGGATGCTTCCCTGCTTAAGTTACGACGCAGTGTCAAGGAGGCTGACGGGGGGGGGGGGGGGATCGACGGGGTGTAGCCTCTTTCATCCTCAGAGACGGATTGCTCATGCATTGGAACAGAGGGTTGCGCCGTTACAACATTGTTGTGCCTACTGCCCTACAGGGTAAAGTCATCTGGGCGGTGCACGAGCGATTATTGCACCTGGGGGTGCATAAGTCGCAAGCTACACTTAAACTCGACTTCTTCTGGCCTGGAATGGCGGAAGACGTCGCAGATGTATTGAAGGGGTGTGTGCAGTGCGCGCTGCGGAAACCCCCGTCTAAACCCTGTTGTCCACCGTTGCAAAACATTCAGGTCTCCCACATAAACGAGCTGGTCGCTCTTGATATCCTTGGTTCATTTCCCACTACCCCTCGTGGGAATAAGCATTTGCTAGTGGGTGTTGAGTATTTTTCACGCTGGCCGATGGCCTGGCCGCTCCCCAACCAATCAGCGGTGGCCATCACCGAGGCATTCCTCGATGGCTATGTGATGGACAAGGGTGCCCCTGAGCATCTTCTGACCGATTAGGGCAACACATTTTCTTCTAAATTACTGCGGGAGGTGTGCGACTTGTTGGGAACAAAGAAAGTACGTACGTCGCCATACCACCCCCAGACGGATGGAATGGTGGAGCGGCTGCACAGGACTCTGACCTCTATGCTGAGCCATCAGGTCAGCGAGTCCCAGCTTGACTGGGACTCGCATGTTCCCGGAGTCCTGGCTGCCTATAGAATGGCCCCTCACCATTTTTTTGATGTACGGAAGAGAACACGACCCCCCGATTGATGTCCAATTATGAGCCGCGCCAAACAAGGCTAAATCTAACATTTCTGACTCTATGCGCTTTACCCTTTAGAAGCTTTCGGAAGTGCGTGAGACTTCGAGAGAAATTCCCAATTCGTGGCAATTGGCAAATGAGCGACTGAGAGGTTCCCACCTTTATGCACAAAGAGTGGGTTCCAGGTAGCAGAGTCTGGTTGCACTGTCCACAGGTACCGGTGGTAACGTCACCCAAATTGTTTAAACCCTGGAGGGGGCCGGTTGATGGGATTCAGGTCGTTCGGCCCCGAGTGTGTCCAGATTCGCTTGGATTGCCGGAGTTGGTTTGTACATCCCTCGCGCCTCAAGCCTTTCATCGCACCGCGTGAATTCATCCCATCTCCACGACGCAGGGGCCGAGTGTCAGATGTGTCTGGCGAGCTGAGGTGCGTACCCGCTGAGGTTGGGCCTCAGGGGAGTCATGTGATCCCGTCCTCAGGTGCCGCACGTTTAACGTCCCCAAAGCCGCCACCTGCGCCGTCTCCACTGGATTCGGGAGAAGAGAGCCCGTCTGCCCGGCCGACTGCTCTTCGTGCGTATCCGGGTTCGATGGGACATTTGCAAATTCCCCCAGGGACATCCAGGGAGAGTAAGCCCACCTCCCCTGGGGGCCCGGCCACAAGGACTCTATCAAAGACTCTTCGGTTTTCGTGATCCCCATACACACGCACTCCCACACCGTCAGTTGGTTGTCGCACTCAGCAGGCCGTATTGGTTATTGGCTGAACCTAGCCTTGATTGTGCTTGCGGGTGTTGTTACACGGTGAGGGTGGGAGATGCTGGTGATGGAGGGGGTCCCGAGCGTTCGTGTTTTACTGCATTTTTTCTCTCTCTCTCTCTCTTCCCTTTTGTTTATTGTTCTTCTGTACTTCCGTCCCCTCTCCCCGTTAGTTCCTGTTTATTTGTAGATAGTGTTTATATTGTATAGAGGGATTTGGGTATTTATTTGTTGAGGCACACATAGGGGTTGTTCGTTTTGTCCGTTTTGAAGGGGGAGTTAACAGCTGGGACGGCTGAGTGTTACGAAGGGGGGGGGGGGTGATGTAGTGACATCGCGGGATGTCACTGTGCTGCGCCGGCCCTAGAGAGGCACGGCGTGCGATGTAATGACATCGCGGACACCACTATGATGTGGGTGTAGTACCGGCCCTAGAGGGGCTTGGTGAGCGCTGGTTGATAGCGCTAGGTGGCACCACGCTTGGCGTGCAGTGCCAGCCCTACAGGATAGGGTGTGGGTGTGCCAGGGTTACTAAAGGCCATGGCACTCTGGTTGACCTGAGAGGACACGTGACCGGTTAAGTCTACAAAGGGGCCCTAAGTGGGGGCTAGGGGTAGTCACGTGGTCCGGGTCCAGATCCTGCTAGAGGATTATGAAAGGTGGTCGTGGCCAAGGGCGGAGCCAGCCAAGCCTACGTTTTACCGAGTCTCCAACACGCGGACCTGAACCCGGGCTGTGGTCCGGTCCGTGGTAGCGAGTTATGTTGTTTTTAGTGTAATTAGCCTAGTGGTCACCACCACAGGTTGTTATTCTGTTCAGGGGCAGTTACCCCGTGTGTAGGTGTTAAATAAATGTGTTGCCTCCAAGAGTGCATCAGATGTAAGGAGGAGAATCTACACTGTGGGTATAGCCCGATACTGCAGTTCGTGGCTGAAGGGTAGCCTCGTGGCCTTAGAGAGAGATGCTTCCATTTTAGAGACTAGTCGTGCTCTCGTTCAGTGAGTGACCAGCAAACTGAGTTGAATTCCCAGCCACGAGCTAGCATCAGTGGCGGGTGATACTTCAGTTGGGCCTGGGATGCTCACTTCACCGACTCTCAGTCGCAAGCGCGGTGAAGAACGGTGAAACGGTACATGACCGGAGTTGAGGTTGGGGGAGGGAAGGGTTCTTCGTCCGGCAGTAGATTAACAAGGGCTAGGAAACTAGCTTGGTTATTTATAGGGAAGTAAAAAAAAACACTCGATGGATTGATTGAGGGCAGTATTTCTCGCAAGCAAGTTCTCATGACTCCGTCCACCACCCCCACCTCTGACCATTGTTGTTGTCTTTCCAGTTTTACGATTATTTTCCACTCGTATGGAAATAGAATTCCGACACACCTGATGGTTGCCAATGACGCAAATTTGCAGTGGGGGGAAGGGGTGGGTGTGGGAAAGGGGTGGGTGTGGGAGAAGGGGTGGGTGTGGGAGAAGGGGTGGGTGGGGGAGAAGGGGTGGGTGGGGGAGAAGGGGTGGGTGGGGGAGAAGGGGTGGGTGGGGGAGAAGGGGTGGGTGGGGGAGAAGGGGTGGGTGGGGGAGAAGGGGTGGGTGGGGGAGAAGGGGTGGGTGGGGGAGAAGGGGTGGGTGGGGGAGAAGGGGTGGGTGGGGGAGAAGGGGTGGGTGGGGGAGAAGGGGTGGGTGGGGGAGAAGGGGTGGGTGGGGGAGAAGGGGTGGGTGGGGGAGAAGGGGTGGGTGGGGGAGAAGGGGTGGGTGGGGGAGAAGGGGTGGGTGGGGGAGAAGGGGTGGGTGGGGGAGAAGGGGTGGGTGGGGTAGAAGGGGAAGGCAACGTGAGGACTGGGGTTTTGAGAAACACCGACTTAGAGCGCTTTTGTGATTTACGATTCATCGTACGGTAATACCCCGATTTACGTATCCACCTTTCACGTAGTTTCGCAAATACGTCGTTACATTCTTAACACCTCTACCTGATTTGCGTCGCTCCAACTCACACGTCGCTCTCGTTATCCGTCACCTCCTCAGCCTTCGCCTCCACCACCCTACCCTGTAAATCGCTTTGGAGTTACGTCGTTTGGATATTCGTCGTCGCACATTTCAGGAACGCATCCCTCACTTAAACCGCTGCCTTACTGTCTGTCCAAAAAAAACACTGCGGTAGGGCACAGTTTGCCATGGAATCCCACTGATGATTCTGGTCTGCATACCATTGAGCAAAGGTGAAGGGCACCCTTATAGGGTGATGCAAAACAAACACCACTTATCCGAAACTAATGGGATAATTATGGCTGGCTTTAAGGATCCCCCCGGTTGTTTTTTTTGCTGGCGATGGCATTTTGGCGACTGACTGGCAATTGACACGGTAATGGAACGTCTGCCGTCGACTCCAACGCCAGTGCGAGAAAATCGGTAATGGACATGAACGTGTCAGGGAAGGCAAGTGCATCGTGGTGACAAGTGTGAAATCCTCTTCTTGACTCCCGAGAACCTTAATTGAAAGTCGATCTTTTTTTTTTACATTATGCTCCAGTGATTTTAATTTCAGCCGCATTAATTCAGCCCAGCGGGTTCGCGTGCCGCCTACTTTCAAGCGTCATTACCTTTCGTACTTTGACGGACATTGCTTAATTAATTTACTTCACGTGGTATGGTTTTCACTTCATGATCCTATAGACAATTGCTTAAATTGATCAAATAAAACGTCTCCAGAAATGCGTTACCCTCTGTGCACGACCGCGCGTGCTTTGCATGCTTACGTGCATCTCCACGCCCTCATGTGCGTTCATGTCGGTGGGAGGATAGGTGCGCATGGGGGAACAGGTGCATGTGTACGGGAGAACAGGTATGTGTGTGTGGGGAGGACAGGTGCGGGGGCACGGGAGAACCAGTGTGTGTGTGTGTGGAAAGGAACGGGTGTGTGTGTGTGGGAACAGGTGTGTGTGGGAACAGGTATGTCGGGAGGAACATGAGTGTGGGAAGACGTGCATGTGTACGGGTGAACAGGTGTGTGGACAGGGACGGGTGTGTGTGTGGAGGAACAGTTGTTTGTAAGAGGACATGTGTGCATTAGGCTCAGATGTGTACTTTAGCAAATGTGTGCATGGAGGGCAGGTTTGCGTGGTCAGTAGATGTAGAACCAGGTATGCGAGGTCACGTGTCGATGTCAGTGAATGCCTCCCGTCTCCACTCTCTCTCCTGACTCGGCGCCACCCAACCGACTCCACCATCAACTCCTTCCCATACCCACGACCAGGGGCATTCCCGGGCACGAGGTGGAGGTGGGGGGGGGGGTGCATCGTTCTCCTCTCATTGATTCTCACTTTAACTCGCTGGCGTTGGCAACGTCAGGCATTGTCGAATGAGACATTAATTCACCACGTCAGGACTTGCCAAGAGCTGCCAAATCACGAGCGGGCTGAGCAGGAGTTCACAAATCAGCAACAGGCCATTAATTAAGTCAGTATTGAACACATTGGGAACTAGTGCACTTAATCAGAAGGGGATAAATTAGTAATGGCCAAGGGAATAAGGCCCATTGCACGGGCCTTTATACAACCGCCTCTGGCACTGAAATTGTAAACCGTCTCTGAGCTGTTGTTTCTCTATGTTTGATTGCTAACGCTGGAATGTGATTATGTAAATGTACCAAATTGATGTAATTTCCGTTTGCGTAGAACGAGTATGTGGTTGGGAATGCTTGCTTAACAAGCTCATGCTTAATGCTAAGTAATGCTGCGAGTGGCCAGGAGAAGGCAGTATCGTCACGGATTTAATCTGTGCGGAGCTTTGAGTGTTCGTCGCTTGAGTATGGATTGTCTCGAGGGTACGCCAGTTAGCTTGCACGTGCCGAACGCGAATGGAATTGGCCAAACATCCCATTGCAGGATTCATATTTATACAGTATGTATTTATTATTATTATGCTTGTTTACCCAGGAAATCCTTGCTGAACCCTATTTTGTCAGGAAGGCCCTGTCAAGTTTTATCAGTAGGGGGCGATATTGCTTTGGCAATCCCAATTGAGTAATGCGTAGGTAATATTTCAGCATTGGCATGGCAATACTCGTAACAATGTACGTGTTGTTTGTTGTCAGGAAACCGGAAGACCCATAGGAAACGAATGCAGAACACGGGGAGGACGTAAAAACTCCTCTTTAAAAAGGCGCACGGAGTCGGAAATCGAACTCAGGGCCTTTTTGCTCTGAGACACAAGTTACCAACTACTCCACCATGCCACCTGGGGACTCAATGAGGGTTTTTTCTGGATAAATTAAACAGGAAAGAGAGCTGATAGAGAGAGAATTCGCTTCCCAGCCACGGCATGCATCGGCCGCAATATCAGAACCTATCCTTCCCCCTTCCCCGCCCACCCATCTCACCCCGTTCACCAAATATGTTGAATCAAATCCCATAACCCACATTACGTTTTCAGGTCTTCAATCTATTGGCGGATTGAGAATGATTATGTCTTTACATATCCTGTACATGTAAAGAAATTGGCTAAACATCTCAATGCAGGATTGCATTGAAAAAAGCAGAGTCGCGAGATTCTGTGAGACTCCCGTGGGGTAAATAAAGGGTAGTGGCCTGATGATAATGTTTTCATTCATGCGCGTCCCTTGAGCGCGTGGGTCGTTCAAGGTCATGTGTGGGAGGGGATGGGGTGCGTGGCTGGCTGGCTTTGTCTTTCCGTTGCATGGCCCGGGTTGGTTTGGCGAAAGCCGCGTGTGCTTCGTCACGCGTGTTGCAGCTCCTCTTTATCTGAGCCCCAACACGCAGCCGCCACCACCACCACGCGACTTGCCTCGCCAGGCTCGCTACCCACCCCGTCGGGTCGTTGAGCCAATGTAGAAGGGGAAAAAAACGCATTCGAATTCCCACTCGAGCCCAGTTGCATGATCAATTCCACCCCCCACCCCCACCCCCGCTCCGCTTTCCAATTCCACTTAACTCTTGCATGTTCGCAAATCGCAAGGGAGTCACATTATAGGTCATGAAATCATGGGTGTCTAATGCACGGAACAGCCAAATCGATGACGAATTGACCAAATCAGCATATATTTGAAGTTGTGTTTGAGCGCAGTCAGGTTTAGCCAAATAAAGGAATGTCCGGTAAACATTGTTTTGCTGACAGTGCACTTTATGAAAGCAAGGTGGTCAATAGTGGTGGTGCCAGATGGGGTGGCTCAGGCCCGTGACCAAGTGCTTTGCGCCACAGTTTGACCACAGTGACCAAAGTCACTTAGTGGCCACAGTCACCAACTGCTTTGACCACAGTCACCAACTGCTTTGACCACAGTCACCAACTGCTTTGCGCCACAGTTTGACCACAAAGACCAAGTGACTAAGTGACCACAGTGACCAAGTGCTTTGCGCCACAAGTGCTTTGCGCCATAGTTGATGGATCACACGGAGAATTATGAAACTCCCAACACTCACTGCGCCGGACGCGGCCAGGAGGTGGCAGCACAGAATGTGCAATTGTTGAACCTCATTTGTAGAGTGGGCAAAACATGAGAGTTGGTTGGTGACCGTCTCGAATGCGTTGTGGGGTTTTCTCCAGCTACCCTGGTTTCCTTCCACAGGAAACGAAATATTGTTTAAAAACAAATGAAATTGGAGAACATCCCAATTGCAGGACCCTCCTGGAAAGATGCCTTGAAACTCAGTGAGACTTTCCTGGCTAAATTAATTACAATACAGGTAGTCCTCTACTTACGATGGAGATGCGTTACGACGACCACATCGTAAGTCGAAAATATTGTAAGTCGAAGATGACCTGGCCTACCCAGGAGTCTTAAACAATGGTGATAATTTAGCAAAACAGAGCAATTTACAGTACCGTACTGTATAAACTATATACTGCATGTATTTATTAATTAAAATCTGTATTGCACAGTGAAATGTAAAATAAAAAACAAGGTAAATTCTTAGCCTACCTATATGAACTGCAATTTAATAGAAAGTTTTATTCAGGAAACAATCCTATCTGCTATAAAAAAAAAAATAACTTTTAACATGCTTTGAACGTATCGTATCGTGGTAACCTTAAAATGAAATCGCTAAAGCTACGTATCACACATGCATTGAACGTATAGTACCGTATCATATTGTACTGTACTCACCAATATTCTGTCCGTCGTCTGCATACTTGAACGATGTTAGCTTGTTGATGGCAATTTTGTCGTATCGCTATCGCCATCGTAGAATCGAAATATCGTAAGTCGGACCATCGTAACTCGGGGACTACCTGTACTGTATTACTCTAATAATACTCACGATGATCAGTGAAAAGTACACACACCATGGTTGCTCATGTGAACGCTCTCGTCTCGCGCATGCGTTGAACATTTTACCAATGTCTGGAAGGTAACGCCTATGTCTCCTGATGAGATCTAGAAGATCTAAACCAGTCCAGGGGTTTGCTTTCTTAAACAAGTTCTGCTAATTAACATTTCTGATGGACTAGGGGCATATCCCAGAAAAAAATGTATGCAGAGATACAGAACGGCATGTCGAGTTATTTATTCCATCATACACCCAAGGTATGTGTGTGTGTGGTTTAAACGGGACCTGGCACCGAGAGCCCGAAATCAGCAAGAGTATACTGCCCTCTGCTGGCGTTCACCGTGATTAACCCTTGCCAGATGTAGATTTGAAGCTTTCGTGACTGCAAGGATTCATACTCTTAGTTCTTTCGGTAAAGTCACGTAGGTGAAAAATGAAATTAAAATTAATAAAAAATAAAATAAAAATAAAGACGTTTCGGAGGCAACACAAGTCTCCGTCATCAGGTGGGACCGTCACAGCCAGATTTGCTGCATCGTGATTTTTATTTCATTTTTTATTAATTTTAATTTCATTTTTTACCTACGTGACTTTACCGAAATAACTAAGAGTATTAACCCTTGCCAGATGGCCACCGTGCATCGGTGCTGCAGCGCAGGCTTCTCCAGATATGCGTCGGGATGCTCCCTCAGTGTTGTGAAAGTGAATTAAACTGTTCTCGTGCTCAAACTACTGGTGCGTGGTGTGCCTTCTCTCAGCTGTGCCGTTCCCCTCCAAATTACTCAATTGGGACGAAACTCTACGGTGCACAGCAATCTGGCAGGAAACTAATTCCCCAGACAAATTCACCAGACAAATTCACCAGCAAAGGAGACGTCCTGATCGCTTGAGTTCTCGCTCAGCTGATTATACCAAATGAACTTGAAACTCGAAATTTGAAACGCCACTTCTGCGTAGGACGTCGCGATTGTGCAGTAGAGCTCTGTGACGTGATGTCCGACGTTCTGCTCCACGTGCTGAGAGGTTGAAAGGGCTTGTTCCGTTCCATAAACTTGCATCACTACAGGCCTGCAGTCATTGACTGCGTGCTCAGAGTTCGTTTGAAGACAACCGCTCAGCGTATTAATTACACGCACAATGTTGCCAGGTAGAAAAAGAAAAAAAATAACATTTTGATACGCTTCGCTTGCTCGCCTTTTCGAAGTGTTCGGCCTGTACGTGACCACGGGCCTTAAGAAACGACGTCACGGGTCCGTTCCATGCCCACGAACTCACAACAGCACGAGCAGCTCAAACTGAGGAGCTCGTTTCACGGTGAAACCCAGACCCGTCGTCTCCTCCTCAGTGTCTCACGATCACGTATCCCCCCCATGCGCATTCTCTGCCCACAATCCATGGGTAGGGCAGGTACCAGGATTTATAGGTCAATAGGCAAAACATATTTTAGACTGACCTCCAAGTCGCAAGTCCCCAGGGAAAAATAAATAGATTGTGATGTTCGGGGGGGGGGGGAGGTCGAGAGTAGAGTATACAGACATCAACAGCTTACTTGCGAGCGTGAAATAAGCGTGTCGTTGTTGATGTGGTTACGGCTGTATACGAATGGGGTCTGAACGTCAGGTGTGGGCCGGCGTTATCTGATGTCTCGGTCACTTAATGTCCACGCGCATTCCCTCCTGTCCCCTTTCGGGCTTAAGCTGGTTAAGCGCCTCATACATGTCGCTTTCTCACCAATTCGCTCGGGGCTTGTGCAGACGTTGTGGGTGGTGGAGGCTTCTTAATCTTGCACGCACGCCGATTCTCTGCGTTCGCCAAGTCCGGCGCGTTGTGTTGTGCCGCGGAACAATCCGGATCATTTGCTCGGTCTTTCTTTCCTCGGCGTGTCTTCTTATTATTATTATCATCATCACCACCACCATTCCTGCATTTACACGATAAGCGTTGGAATGGTGAGCAAAGCGACTGGGCGAATAAGCCTGCGCGAATGAGATAATGCCAGCGCCACGGAGAGCGACGCTGACTGCACGTCCTATCACACAGTTATAAGGCGCGTTTGACACGTCAACTTTCACATTTACAGGCGTACCGCCGGTTTCTCTTTTTTCCATTATTTTATGTAAGTGCGTTTTTTTTTTCTGATATGAAACCCATAGTGCATCAGTAGGCTACTCCATAAAAAAAGAAAATTGTATGGAAGTGCAAAGTCGACAAGCCCGCGTGCGCTTTCGGGCTATTGCGCTGTCATTTGCCATGAGACGCAGCGACAGCGCGTTTTGTGGTGCATGCAAACCGGTATCTGTGGCGCTTCTGATTGTGGCGCCTGTGGTGAATGTGGCTGTGGTGTCCAATTTCTTTGGTCGGTGTCTGCAGTGTCTATGACTTATGCCTATGCGGCTGGTGTGTGTTGTGTCTATGACTTATGCCTATGCGGCTGGGGTGTGTTGTGTCTATGGCTGGTGTTAATGTGGATGGTGTCTGTGTTGTGTCTATGGCTAGTGTTAATGTGGTGTGTGTTGTGTCTATGGCTGGTGTTAATGTGGATGGTGTCTGTGTTGTGTCTATGGCTAGTGTTAATGTGGTGTGTGTTGTGTCTATGGCTAGTGTTAATGTGGTTGGTGTGTGTTGTGTCTATGGCTTGTGTTAATGTGGATGGTGTGTTTGCTGTGTCTATGGCTAGTGTTAATGTGAATGGTGTCTGTGTTGTGTCTATGGCTGCTGTTAATGTGTCTGGTGTTGTGTGTTGTGTCTATAGCTAGTGTTAATGTGGTGTGTGTTGTGTCTATGGCTAGTGTTAATGTGTCTGGTCTTCTTGATTCTTTCGGTAAAGTCACGTAGAAGGGAAGTAATAAAATAATAAAAATAAAAACATAATAAAACAATTCTCACGACGTTTCGGCCACAACGCAAGCAGCCGTCCTCCGGCGAAGGAGGACGGCTGCTTGCGTTGTGGCCGAAACGTCGTGAGAATTGTTTTATTATGTTTTTATTTTTATTATTTTATTACTTCCCTTCTACGTGACTTTACCGAAAGAACCAAGAAGATGGATCCCTGCAGTCACGAAAGCTTTAAATCGAAATGTGTCTGGTGTCTGTGTTGTGTCTATGGCTGGTGTTAATGTGGTGTGTGTTGTGTCTATGGCTAGTGTTAATGTGGTTGGTGTGTGTTGTGTCTATGGCTTGTGTTAATGCGGCTGGTGTCTGTGTTGTGTCTATGGCTAGTGTTAATGTGGTGTGTGTTGTGTCTATGGTTAGTGGTAATGTGTCTGGTGTGTGTAGTGCCTATGGCTGTTGTTAATGTGGATGGTGTGTGTAGTGCCTATGGCTAGTGTTAATGTGGATGGTGTCTGTGTTGTGTCTATGGCTAGTGTTAATGTGTCTGGTGTGTGTAGTGCCTATGGCTAGTGTTAATGTGGCTGGTGTCTGTGTTGTGTCTATGGCTGGTGTTAATGTGCCTGGTGGCTATGTGGTATGCATGGCTGGTGTCTCTGTGGTGTGCATGGCTGGTAGTTGTGATTACTGTGCCCGGTGTTTGTGCCCTCTGTGTTTTCTGCACAGCACTCGGGGCCGCTACGGGCACGGGGAGATGTTCACGTTCGCGCTCACCCTCGTGCTCATCCAGTGCACAAGTGGCGCTGCGTTTGCCAAGATGAGTGAGTGTGTGTCACCAACACGCGCATCTGCAGGTGCTCTCATTACAAGCAAAGGAAACCTTAATAGTGCAATGTAACAATACTACTGCTGTATATGATATGGATTTTGAATTCCAATACACAAAACAAGGCTTTTAAATGTGCATTGTAATACATTTTAGATCTGGACTAATCGTATCTATATGCCTTAACCCCTAATGCTACATATATGCATGCGTATATAGCTGTACCTAACCATAACTCTATTAATTTCACAACTATTTGTCATTCCACTGTTGCATACCTAAATGAATCTATTTACCTAACCCCAACCCTCGCTAAAATCCCAATTACATGCATATATTTTTCTTCCAATTTATGGAGGTCAAATTCTAAATGTTTGGGACGAGAGTCGTGGGACCCGTTCGTTTGCAGGGGAGAGTGGAACCATCTCGCCATGGTCACGGGATGTCAACAACCTCGCCTGGTATACAGGAGGTCGTGGGTTCGATCCCGACCCTGACGCCTGCTGTATATTTGGAGTTTGCGTGTCTCTCTCCCCATGGAGATGTTGACTACCTGGCCTGGTGTACAGGAGGTCGTGGGTTCGATCCCGACCCTGACCCCTGCTGTATATTTGGAGTTTACATGTTTACCCCGTGGTCGTGTGGATTTTCCTCCGGGTCTTCCGGTTTTGTATTTAGAATATTTGGCTCCTCTGCATTTCCACACGATAAGCCACTTCGTTGAGATATAAAAACATTTTACAAGGGTAAGGCCCACTGAGCTATTTAGTTATTTTTCAGAAGCGACCTGGCCACAGATGATAGCTAAATAAAGTGGCTTATCATGTGGAAATGTATAGCAGCCAAATACTCTAACGCATGTCGTTTATAAATGTGGAGGGAAAAGCCAGAGGACCCGGGGAAAGAGACATGCAAACTCCAAATATACAGGCATTGTCAGGGTCGGGATCGAATCCACGACCTCTTGCATAGCAGGAGAGATAGTTAACATCTCGCCACCGTGCTTTCATTTTGTGCACCAGGGCCCCATGCCAAGCACTCTATGCCAATGAAATAGAATGCAGGGAACTTGAACCTTGAACCTGACCTCAGGCAGAGAACTCAAGAAGGAGGAAGGCAAATGTGCGGCGGTGTCCTCCTCTGCCACGCTCAGTGAGATGCTGTGCACCCTCCCCGGGCGTGGACCACACGGCGCAGTGGATGTACATGGCGTGCGCACTCACCTGCCTGGGGGCCATGGTCTCTGGGAACGTGGCCCTGCAGTTCATCCACTATCCCACACAGGTGCCCCCCCAACTCCCCTCACCGCCCCCCAACATGCAATGCGCTCACCCCACTCACACTCCCACAAAGCATGCATGCGTTCACTCCTCGCACTGCTCCCACTTTGGAATTCCATGGCATCGTCACTTTTCCCAGTTTCTTAGAACGTTGCTCAGTTCGAGGAACGTATTAACCCTTGTCTCTTAACACCATCAATAGCGCTGTTTGTTACTAGCTGCTGAGCATTTTGGGTGTTTGGGCTAGCGCTAAGCAACTGTGATTGGAGTGCATTATGCAGAATCTCACACAGCAATGAAATGCATTAACCGGCAACATCAGCTATCTGCATATTTTATTTAACAGGCCGAACTCTGCAGATGATGCTCTGAAAATGGAACCCAGAGATGTGGTTTTCCGAAGGAAACAAATACTGCTGGGAAACATTGGTCCAGAACGCCCGTAGGCTGGTGGTCTTAGTTGTTTTTGTTACGTGCGTGTTTGGTGCCGAAGCAGACTCTATTTATTGTTTTAATGAAGAAAACACAAGTTGTAAGCTCTCCGAACGCGAGAACGCATCGGAGAGCTACAGCTTGTACACGAGTCGCCAATCTTACACAGCTTGCCAGTGGCAATTGGCAATCAGATCTTTCTGTTTTTGCAGCCAGCATTATGTATGTTTGTTGAATATATTTCCCACCGTACTTAGCCAACCGTGCTATGATAATATGTACTTGATTTCAATGAAGAATATGAAAGGCAAATTCTCTTTTTTTGGCACTTTAGAATATGGGATAGAGTATATTTCATACCTCTTAAACAATCAACGAATTATTAATATCTGGTATGAGACTGTAAGATTGTTGAGTTGAGTTATTGTTATAATAATATACAGATTTGGTACATTTATTGTTTACTATGGTTTCACAGTAGTAATTATTTTTGCATGTATTTTTTTCTTCAGGAAATACATGCAAAAATGAATACCAAATGTGTACGTTCTTACAAAAACATTATCCTAGTCACAATCAGGATACAAATGTACGCATCCTCAATGTTTCTAAAATAAATGCATTTAGGATGGACTGAATTAGTTTTTTCACACATCGAATTAATCTACATGTGACAAATTACATTCAATTACAGCTATAGTCAGGACACTGCTATCACAACAACAGTGAATGACCGCAGTAGTGTCAGTGAAAGACAAATTCCATTTACGAGACAGTAAAATGCTCAACCCATACAAATACAACTGTGCAAATTATGTTGATGGGAATCCAGTGGTGAAGAAAGCGATGAATGCACACAGAGAATGGCTGAATTAGCATCACTCGATGGGACAAAGTGATGTTGCATCAGACTTGTCCTTGTTTTGAGAACCAAAGTAATTGAATGCGAGTGGGGAATTGGTTAATGTCGTATTAACCTTCGCGTCTTTGTGTGTCTGTGTGTTTAGGTGTTGGGGAAGTCATGTAAACCAATCTCAGGTCAGGTCTTCCACGTTAATTGCCTTGAAATGTGTTTTGCTTTCCTGACACAAACGAGGAACATCTGCCCGCTCACATAATCACGGCCGCTGGGCAATGAAGTCATTACACACGCCCGAAAGAAAACGTAGTTAGCGACGCACCTCCGATTATAGCACGGTTGGCTGCGTACGGTGCGAAAGAGGTTCAACACAAAAAAAACGTGCAGCGCATTGGTCCACGCGAGGTGACGAACAAACGGCGGGTTTAACAAGAATCACGCCGTGGCCACTCGATGAATTGTCGCGATTGAGGATCGACAAGCGTTTAAAAGAGTAAACGTTTTAACATTGAGGTGAAATAATTTAGATAAATAACAAAATCGATTTCAGCCATTCTCAATCCTTACTCTTTGTTTTTTTCGGTAAAGTCACGTAGGTGAAAATAAAATAAAAAGAAAAATGAAAAACAACTCAATTCAATCTACTACAGTGATTTTGGCTGTAACGGTTCCACCTGAAGACGGAAGCTTGTGTTGCCTCCGAAACGTCGTGATTTAATTTAGTTGTTTTTCATTGTAATTTTTATTTTATTTTCACCTACGTGACTTTACTTAAAAAAAACAAAAGAGTATGGATCCTTGCAGTCACGAAAACTTCAAATCTAGAATTCTCAATCCAGTTATGGGGATTTTGACCATACTTCACCACGGTGGTCAATGTTGATTGGTAATGGGAGGGGGGTGGGTACCGTGGCCAGGAATCGGGTTTATAGCACGGCACGCTGATCAATGTACCACTGCTCTATTGCATATAACATGAACTAAAAAAACACATTGATGTTAAAAATGAACATTAATAGATTAATGCATGGGTCGCTACACCCATACTGCAAACACCTATTGCTGCTGCATGAGAGCATAGAGCACCGTTGATTGTTCGCAAGGGGACAGCAAATGGAGCTCTCGATTTTCAGCAGATGGCAGCATTTGTTTACAACAAAAAGGCCACTACAACGCACGCCCCTTGGCACAATTCACAGCGGTACAGAGCGCATACCCGCGAAGGCAGTGTGTGCAATGGTCGCAATGACAGCATTAACCGCTACGAAACGCGGACCCCCTTGTTTGCGTAAACGGCAGTGGCACGGTGAACATTTATCATTGTTTTCCCCACTGATTCACCTTCGCCGTTCGCTGTCCAGCCAAGGGCCGTCCGCCACGTTCAGCAGCCACCGCACACCGCACGTGACTCCGAACCCTCCCCGTGTGCTAAACGCGTCCGCGTCTCTGCGGGCGCAATTGCCCTCAACAAAATCACGACGCCGCTCCCCCCCCCTCTGCCTTGCAGTGTTCCTCATGGGCCTCGTGTTTGCGCGCAAGAAATACCCCGTGGCCAAGTACCTGTGCGTGCTGCTCATCGTGACGGGGGTCACCCTGTTCATGTACCGCGACGGCGCGGCGCGCGCGGGGACATCTGCGCTGTGCGGGGTGGGGGTCGGAGAGCTCCTGCTGGTGGGCGAGGCGTCAATTTGTCCCGCTGTTACCGTCGTTGGCAATCGCTTCTGTGCCCTGGCACGTTGGCATCGCGCAGGGGGTGGGCGGGCAGGCGGATTGGCGGGGGGGGGCAGTCCGGCCCAGGCACAGGTGCCCGCGCAAGCGCGTTAATGCGGCATCTGTCACGGCATCGTTAAGGTCGTTGCGTTTCGAGTCGTGCGCCCGAAGCCGGCGTCTAGCAGGGGCGGGGGGGGTTGATCGTTGCCACCGTGCGCACGTGGCGTGCTTCACGGCGACGTGATTCAACGGAGCTAACGAGGGGTGGCGAATGTGGCTCAGGAGGGCTTGTGATGTTGGGTTGCTGAGCTCGGGTGATTGGCACGACCTGGATTCATCATGCAGGGCGTGAGAGGGTGTGTTTGCAAGGGGTGCAGTATTTGGTAATGAGTTATATGTGTTGACTTAAAGCTTTCGTGACTGCAGGAGTTCGTATTCTTTGGGTCTTTCGGTAAAGTCACGTAGATAGGTTCAAGGAAAATAACAAAAAACTACGACGTTTCGATCGCAACACAAGCGTCCGTCATCAGGAAGAGGGGGTTAGCTTCTAAAGGCAAACTGTTTATAAAGGTTTAAATGGTCGGAAATACATCGGGCTCTATGGTGTAGAGTTTTGATGAGGGAATTATTTTGGGAAGGATTGTTTTTGCATTGCGATCTCCCATTAACATGCTAATCTCTCTCACATTACCATACTAATCTCTCACATTAACATAGCCACCTCAGGGCGCCCATCGTGGAGGCCTCTCGACGATCTCACATTATCATGCAAAATTTTCCCTGGCAGCCCTTTGATTGGTGGGAAAACCAACCACCGTCGCGGTCGCTGCTCATCGCTCTTTACATTCACATTGGCTGCTGACATTTGGGCTACGTCCATTTCAAACCTTTATAAACAGTTTACCTTTAGAAGCTAACCCCCCTCTTCCTGATGACGAACGCTTGTGTTGCGATCGAAACGTCGTAGCTTTTTTTTATTTTTTGCTATTTTCTTTGAACCTATCTATGTGACTTTACCGGAAGACCCAAAGAATATTAGTTATATGTGAATGTATATTTTTAAAAATACCGTAGAAGGGAAATAATAAAATAATAAAAATAAAACATTATAAAATACAATTCTCACCACGTTTCGGCCACAACGCAAGCAGCCTTCCTCAGCGCTGTCTTTCCAACAGACCTGTTCTTCACCTGAGGACGGCTGCTTGCGTTGTGGCCGAAACGTCGTGAGAATGGTATTTTATTATGTTTTATTTTTTTTATTTTATTATTTCCCTTCTACGTGACTTTACCGAAAGAACCAAGAAGGTGAATCCCTGCAGTCACGAAAGCTTTAAATCGAAATTTAAAAAATACCGTTCAAATATTTCAATTTGCATACGATGCAAAGCACATTTCAGCAGCCGTAGGATGTCACTGACTGCTACTGCAGGTTCAGTGGATACTGCACATGCTATGTGATGAAGGGACACCAGAGGGTGCTCATCGGGTGCGCGGGTTGAGTTCGGGAACATTGCACGTTTTGGACACGGTTACTGCTGGGAAATATTTGGCAACATAAATTCACAACTGAACAGTTATTGTGACCGCGAATCGATTGACACGAAGAGTGAAGGGCGTATCTAGCTTTGATTTGGTTGGACTCCTGTTCCAAATAAGATAGGAGCAGGGGGTGGCAGATTCAGCATTGCAGTCCATGTAATTTAAACTACCATAACGATGCCATATTCACATCTTAGCGACAGATTCCCTCCGAGTTAATGTGACATCTGCTGTTCCTCTGAAGAGTCGCGCCTCGTGGCGTGGAGACCGAAGCATGAACGTGGGTTCTCCTCTGCACTCTTTACCGTTCGAGTGGCATCTGATAGGCACTCATTGATGTGTAAATCAACAATTAAAATAGATAATTTTGCTCACGTGAAACTTTTAGAAATGTGCATGGGAGAATCGATTAGTTACAATTTAGGAGAAGTAATGAACACGTTAATGTTACATTTTGAGGTTAATGGAGCGAACAACATTACAAAACAAAACAGAAAGAAACAGATTTTTGAATCACTGCCGCAAATCGTGACGGTTCATTGAATCACTTGGAGGCGGGGGGCAATGATGATCCATGACATTCTTTGCATCTCCCATTAAAAGCCACTGACAATCAAAACCTTGTTAGGGGGCATGGACGTCTGTGGGGGGTCACAAAGGCGTCCGGGCCGTGGCGCAGACCTCACCACCCCCTCGTGCGCTATGGCAGCCTTGATATGCGCTCACTTTTCCCGACACTCCGTGTAAACTACACGGGGGACCTTTGTCTTGTGTGCCTCCCCAAGCTGTGCTCCCTGGTGCTGGATGGACTCACGGGGGTGCTGCAGGAGCACATGAAGCTGCGGCACCAAACCTCCTTCCTCCACATGATGTTCCACGTCAACGCCTGGTCCTCCCTCGCCCTGGCCCTGCGTAAGAATCCCACCGCACGCTGCGTCGTGAAAAGAGGACGCGGGCACAGATGGTGGGCCGTGGTCCAGACGCCTTGATTGAAACCATTTGGGGCAGATAGGCGGTGCTTGAGATGGCCGTGTGGTGTGTCACGCCGCTGCTCGATCTGCTCCAACTTGCATTTTAGGTTTCTCTTTAGTACTGTTATATATGTCTTGGGTCTGCACGTGCTGTTTAGATTTATATGGTAACCCTGTTCAGCTTCCTCCGAAAGTGCCTGTAGTAGATATAATTCAAACAAGGCTGACTCTGCTGATGAGACACTGTACGTGGAAAACGGTGCAGAGTTTGCTTGTCTTGAGACAGTGCTGCTGAGATGATGCACTCCTCCAAGGCCGTGAAGATCATGGGTTGTGTAGGAAAGTGACGTGCGGTGAGGTCAATGGCTGACCGAACGTCCCTGGTGTAGGAAAGTAAAACTGTATATATACTCTTAGTTCTTTCGGTAAAGTCACGTAGGTAAAAAATGAAATTAAAATTAATAAAAATAAAACAATAAAATCACGACGTTTCGGAGGCAACACAAGTCTCCGTCATCAGGTTGGACAGTCACAGCCAGATTTGCTGCATCAAGAAGTGAAACTGTTCTACGTGGAGACGAATTTGCGCAAGGAGGCGTCGTCCGCTCATTTATCTTGCAGTGTTTCGACGCTTTGAAATCCAAATTAGTACCACTATTTGCCATTCTACCTTTCCTGTATTGAGATGGTCTGTTTGCATGGACGGTCATGTGCATTGATCTGTGGGTGCACTGCTGCCTGAGGCGGGAGTTGAACCCAAGGACTTCTTCCTATGAGACACTGAGCCACCTTGTCGAACTGACAATGCCCCGATGATTACGCACGCTTTCATACATTTTTGTTATAATCATTGGTACATTTTGAAAAAATATTACTGTTCATTATTTCTATTTACAAATACCATCGTTTGCCTTATACGTTTACTTTTTTAGTCCTATGTATTTACAAGTCAGATCACTGATGTGGAATTGGAATGCGGTGTAGTTACATTTCTTTAGTAATGTATTAATTATCAATTACGGTAAAATACATTAAATCAATTGATGATGTAGTGATCTGCAGGATTGAAACATATTTTCCCAAATAAATAATATTGCATTAAAAATATCCCCCAGACTTAGTTAATTAGATTAAATGTCACCATGATGTTGACGAGCACAGAGGTTTGCGCTGGTCAATTAACAGATACACTTTCTTGACTCATAAAAGTGATTAAAAACAAATGTAGATGCTGGGGTGGGGGGGTGGGGAATCACACTTGCAGCTATTGGCTAATCCAAGAATAATTCTACGCGGGATTATTCTTGTTAATTTACATTTCGCTTGTTGCATCTATATACACACACACATTCATTTTCCTCCCCGATAATTGAACTTTATATCAAACACGAAACGCTCCCATTACATACAATGGGCGTTCTTCGAGCGAGGCCTATAAATAAAATAATCGCGTGGTGATTTGAGTGACGCGAACCTCCAGCTGAGCCCGTGGCGAGGCTGGGAGTGTTCGGGACGGCATGCCGCGCGTGTAAATGAGAAAGGGGCTTGTGCGGAGATGCTCGTCGCTCGCTGCCTCGTCTTGTGTGCCCACTCAAAAGGAGACGGCGAAACCTAATTACTCAAATAACCCCCCCCCCCCGACGTTTGCTTATACAGGGTGGTCCAGATGTCTTGTGACCTCCCCCCCCCCCCCCCCCCAATTTATTCACCCCGAACATGTTTTTTTCTTTGCATATTAATTTCTGTTTTAAATAAACCTCATTATTAAAACAAATATTAAGTTTTTTTGGCGTCATCTGGTCCAACCCATGTGAGACTAAGCTCTAAGGAAAGCTGTCTCGGGTGTGGAGCAATCAACTTCAAGGACAGTGCATACATTAACAGAGTTATGTTTTTTGTTTGCATTATGACTGCAGGTATTGTGTTCTATGCAAACATGACTCCTCGTAAAAAAAAGGTGTCAGTTTTGTTGCCAGATAAAAGGGTAAAAAACCAATTATCAAATATTAAGTTTTCAAGAATTAAATGGGGGGGGGGGGGGGTCACAATACATCTAGACCACCATGTGGATTCGTGTCAGATTTCTCTCGCGTTGACAACACGCGGCCACTATTTGTGACACACGGAAGGAGCCCCGGTGGCAATTGCGTGCGTGCACGCGTGTCCCATGCAACTCCCTGGCTTATAGCTCTTTGCCTTCATTCCCTGCGAATGTAGCAATGACGCCTTAAATTGCATGGGGGACCTTGACGGATATGCGCACGACGTAACGTGCTTGCCCTGGGTTGAGGCTTCACAGTCGTTGCACTCCGATAAAAATCTGAAACATATTTACGAGCTGGTTGATGTCGCCTTTTAAATTCAGGCAAGAAAAAGGAGAAGCGGTTTTGAAACTGATCGCAGTGCGCATTATAATGTAAGGAACCAATTCTACAAATAGGCTTCAAGCCGGCACAAATGTATGATTTATGGGAAAGTTACGTCATCACTAGAGCACGTTAGACATTTTACATCGAAGGTGGCTAAACGGACGCGATGTTGACGTCGAAAGCAATAATTCACACCTTCAGTATGAACTGAGAATGCTACATTTTCGTGTAAAATATGGCAAATGCTGAGAATTACTGAATAAAAAAAAATATCGAATCTCCAGATCCACTCCAATAACGTGTTGTAATCGAATACAACAATGCTGTCACACACGATAATTATAACACAATTGTAGCGAGTTTTAGTCGGTGATAATAATCACCATCAACTCCATTGCCCAATAAAACAATCGGTAACGCATTGTGTATCGTGCATACTTTGTCGTGCGTCTCACAGTTGCTTTAAGTATTTTTTTGCAGAAGTGCCAGCAGGCTCAGTGGTGGCATGGACGGCCGGTATCATGTCGTGCCTGCAAATAGAGATGTAACACCCTGGGATTCCATAACAATCTGCATTTGTCACTTATTATGCCGTTTATTTGCACACTTCTTCGGAGAGAAACTAAATCTAACATGATGATTCGCAGGCTGCACTTCTCATTCTAGACTTTATTTTCACTTATTTACGTTTAAAAAAAAAAGAGAGTTCAATGCTATCACTGTTGGGATATTTTGAGTCAACGGTCTGTTGTGTGTTTTTTTATTTCGCATTAGCATGGCTGCCATTAAAGAGGATAATTATGACTGCCATGTTCGCATTAATAAGGTACATTTTTCAGGGTGTGTTTTGTTTGGCGATAGGTGCATGCACCCACTGATCTCCGCACCTGTCCCTCATCTGTCGCTGTCTGCTACTGCATGCCGTGCTCGGTAATTACCAGCATCTCCGGCCAACAGCACAGCGAGATGGCGACAGCGAGCTCTGCCCCCCTTTGTCTGTGCGGCAAAATCTTTGAGGTTTGGCAGGGATCGTAAACATCCATTTGGATTTACATTACGCGAGAGGAGAGAAGGGGGGATGTGAAAAAGGTTCCTATTGTGGTTCTATGTCCACAAGCTCAATACTGAGAGCGTAACATAACCCCACGATTTTTTGTACACATTGGTCCTCTGTGCGTAAATGTTATTCCCACTTGCATAACAAACCCAACACCTTTGCAGCATCGGTAAAAAAAACAAATCAATATTCGAGAAGAGGTAGAAGCAGACATCATAATGAAAGTAAACAGTGCATCAGACACCGGTAGTTGTTGGTCGGCTTCATGATGCACTCCCTGGCAGTTTAATTTGCCATGCACAGCGGATGTAAGTGAATACAGTGCATGGAGCAGCGTTATATATCCCGGCAGAAGTCAGGTGTTTATAACGACAACAAAATTTGGCTTGCCTGAAACCTCCTGTCGCAGCACAGAGGTTCCCAACCACTGCAATGGTGAAAGTGGATACCATCGGTCCTTCCCGTGGGTCAGAGGGCAGTAGCCATAGCGTGGTCACGTGGGATGGATCTATCCTGGAAACAGTTCACGCAGTAACTTAGGCCCACGTAGGTGCATACACTCTTCTGTAATTTTTCCAAAAGTCAATCATTCCTCAGAATCATCATCCCATGGTTAGGTCCCGTTTGAAATACCCATCGACTTAATATGCATTCACAATTATTAATCATTGGCGATATATTGACATTATCAACAAAATAATTAAACACTTGTTCAACGTGTCACCTCGTGTTAATTACTCGTGTCAAGCCGTCGATTTCACTATTCCAGCCAAAAACAAATGATTCAATAAGCTATAATTTTAAATAGCCATAAAATAAGTGAAAACTGTATCACGTACAACTAGCATGAGAGTATACATGGTTATCCATGTATAGATATCCCACTAAATAATTTAAATTATAGGGTAAACATCTCTCCCACCATCCATGCTTAACCACCTCCATTTTCTGCATCCTTGTAACGATATGGAGCCGTCGCTTTGAAATATTAGATCGCCTCTTGAAAAGAAACAGGAAAATTACAAATGGACCACCCCGTATAACATGGCAAGGGATGTGGACAATCAGTACTGTACTGCGCGTGTCCAAGAGGACACGTGTTCTACACCGAGTGGTTCCAATCCGTAGACTTTTAGGATGTGTGTTAGCAGAGCATGTTTGCTGCGTTCATAATGTTTTGTGTGAACATTGCTGCGACATCGCAATATGATCGTTGGGGCATAGCTATCGAGTGAGCAGGGAACGCAAATGCAACGGGACATGAGGAGCAAGCGCCAAGAGGGGGCCCAGCCACCGGCCGACAAAGGATGGTGGGGGGTGGTAAAATTGGCGTCATCTGGTCCAACCCATGTGAGACTAGGATCTAAGGAAAGCTGTCTCGGGTGTGGACCAATCAACTTCAAGGACAGTGCATACATTATCAGAGTTATGTTTTTTGTTTGCATTATGACTGCAGGTATTGTGGTCTATGCAAACATGACCCCTTGTAAAAAAATGTGTCAGTTTTGTTGCCAGATAAAAGGGTAAAAAAACAATTATCATATTTTTTTTACTGGCAAATGAGGTTCCAATGGTGGGGGGTGCTAGAATTGGACAGGGGGGCTACGTTTCTATCTGTGCACCAAGGTTCGTGGCAAGCCGCGCCCGTGGCACCGGATTTCATTTCAGCAACATACCAATCAAGCAATCGTTGGCAAAAGCTTGAGTTCCTGCAAGAAATTACTCGGCGTGCCACACATGGTTTGAAACGTTCTAATGCCCTCTCCCGATTGTCTCTCCACCCGTAGCGGTCGTTTTCACGGGGGAAGGCTGGCACTTCCTCCTGTTTGCACAATGCCATCCCGACATCGTCTTCCACGTGGCGCTGTTCGCAGCCACCAGTGCAATGGGCCAGGCAAGTGAAATGCGCCGAAGGGGTTAAGGAGGACAACGACAGCTTTGTGAACGTTTGGTCGTGTTATCGTTACGTTTTAATACGCAGGCTGTCGCAACCAATATTATCCATAATAAAGGTACCGGTAATTACAAGCGAAAGGTCGTACTCCAATTCTAAATGTTGTGGGTTTACTACTCTCCAACACACCGGTGTGCTGAAGTAGTAACGAATTGGCACTTACCAGTTGGCTGTGTCGAGTGGTGGCGGGTTTAACGACGCATTTATATTTACGCGATCTAACCCAAAAACACCTTTGGGGCCGTCCATAAATGGCGTCACGCGAGTTTGGACGATTTTTTGCCCCCCCCTTCGTCACACGGCGTCACAAAAAGTCAGACCCCCCCCCCTCAAATATGACGTCACAAAGCTCTGCCCCCCCCCCCCCCCCCCAAAAAATATAAAACATGCTTCAAATCGCTTTAAACTATTGTCATTGTAGTGCGTATTTAATGTGGCGCTGCACTCTGATGTTGTAGAAGACATTTATTAAAAAGTATATTTAATTAAGTAGAACGTTCTTAATTTTTGGAGCTTTCGTGACTGCAGGAATTATTCTTTGGTTATTTCGGTTAAGTCACGTCTAAAGATACAATAATAAATTAAAATAATAGCGACGTTTCGATTGCAACACAAGCAATCATCAGGCATAAGAGAAATAGCAACAGAAATCTAACTAGAAAACTATAGACAGACATACAAGCAGAGCCGATATGTGTCCTCTCTCTGTGTGTCCTTGTGATGTCTGTCTGCTTGTATGTCTGTCTATAGTTTTCTAGTTAGATTTTTGTTGCTATTTCTCTTATGCCTGATGATGATTGCTTGTGTTGCAATCGAAACGTCGCTATTATTTTAATTTATTATTTTATCTTTAGACGTGACTTAACCGAAAGAACCAAAGAATAAGTAGAACGTGTTGTCTATATTTATTTAATGTTGCGCATTTTGATGTGACGTCACATTTCTCACACACCCCCCCCCCCCTCTTGTCACACATTGTCACGAATGTCTGACACCCCCCCCCCCGGTACGTGACGTCATTTATGGACGGCCCCTTTATGGATCGACACTTTTGTTTAAAAAGTGCGAATCAAGTGACGTAATGCCATTCTTAACCCAAACAATTAAAGTGCACTTGATGGAAACCGTCTCTTTTGAACATTACGAACACAATCGAGTCGGTGTAAATCAGCACCCATATCTAAAGTGCAATAAATATACGGTAGTATTAAAAGTACAGTAATACAAAGCAGTAATATAAATCGTGTACGATACGAGCGGGTACTGCAACCTCTTCTGTGACGTCTGGCCGGCATCAAGGGGAGGCCAACATACCCACTCGATATTCATGGGTTTTTTCGGTAAAGTCACGTAGGTAAAAAATCCACCTGAAGACGGAAGCTTGTGTTGCCTCCGAAACGTTGTGATTTTTATTTTATTTTAATAAATTTTTATTAAATATTTTACCTACGTGACTTTACCGAAAAAACCCAAGAATATGAATCCTTGCAGTCACGAACGCTTCAAATCTAGAATGAATACCCACTCGAGTGCCCTTCCGCTAGCAGTGGCGTGTGAACAATACCTTGCAAGACCGTAGCCTGCCTGGTACCTTCTTTACAATACTGTATTGGGACAAATAAACAACCAAAGTCAAGAAGTGCATAAAATAGTGTCTATATATGTAAAAAAAAACAAGTTCAAACACAAACTATAATGAGACAGAGTAGTGATAAGAATGTGTTTGTACTAGTCAAGAGTATGGAAATCTGACCCTTAAGCAGCCAATATGGCGTGTGCCACATGGCTCTGTTTCCTTCCATACGGTTTAACGCAGATGCTAAAAAAAGGCCACGCTTCCGAGCCATACGGCTGATCGACGCTTGCCGCTGATGAGATGCGAGGCTGTTGCTGCCTAGAGACTCGCGTATAATGAGACGCGGCTCCTCATTGTCGATTGTGACCTGGGGCTTGTGTAAAAGCCACAGGGTGTTGGCCCCTTGATCTCAGGTTGAGATTGCAGACGCATGGGAGACTTTCCTTATTTGAGTAACGCTAAACTGGTTTCATTTGCTAACGGATTCAGTGTGCACAACTTTACCCCATAACCATCGGTTAAGGTGCCCAGATGGTATTGCCACAAGGTTTTTTTTTTACATCATATTAAAAATGTCAACCTGGGAGGCAATTACATGTGTTCCATATGGTCTGTGGTTATTTTTGAATAAACCTTCATTTCCATACTCGTGAAGACTTCAGAAATAGGGATTGAGCAGTTTCGAAACCGACATGCTGAATTACAGCGCAAAGTATTCAGAGAAACATATAATTTGAGAAAATAAATGTAGCGCAATGGCATGGTTTAACATTTAGGTATACAACATTATTAAGCGTTAAAGTGGTTAGCAAAGATTATACGAGCTGTTTCATGCCACGGGTGTATGTCAGTGAGCAGTGAAACTTCTGGCCAGAAATGTCACCATGCAATCACGAAAAAAATCAGCGGCTGCGGGACTTTATTACTGGAGCATAATTTCATTTCGTAAGAACTTCGTGACAGTGATGTAGAAATTAAAACTGGTCGCAAATAAAATACGTAAGACTATTTAAGTTGTGTTGGCCATTTCATAGCAGAACCTTTTTAGCATGAGTAATGTGCATCTTTCGTGAGGATACACTCTCCTCGCAAGGCAAGTAATCACAAGTGTAACAATTTAACAAACATTGGTTTACCATTTACTATTTTGAATCATTTATTAAAAAATATATTTTTATGTGTAATTAACATTAATATTTTTATCACTAAAATACACACGTTCATTTTAACGTCATACCGGACTGAAAATGCTTTGATACAACTTTACAACAAATTAGTTTTACAGCAATAAAATAGCAGCGTAAATGATTTTGCGATAATTGCTTACAATGTTTGAATTTTTCCAGTTTTGTGCATCTGGCGAATGCATCTGGGTGCAGTTTGCGTTAATAAAAGTTGGTATGTATATAACCATGAACCATTCTAATTACTGTAAAATGGCTGTACAAAATTACTTATGAGGCAAAATTTTAATCTCACACTTACACGTAATCCACCAGGCTGATTGCAGTCAGCTATAACCGATGGAAACGACTTAACCCTAATAAGACGCTTTTCAGTATATGCAAAACCTTTTCTTTTGTGATAGCACAAACTGGTTATTTTTAATGCATAACAAATGAACAATATAAAAAACATCATGCTTCAACTATAATTGTCTGCAGTAAAAAAAAATGGGTTACTGTGCTGTACATTAGCGTGGGTTTGCATACATACATATATAAACTGTGTAAGTATAAACATGTACGAGACGAAGATGACGAGAACCCATTGCACGCTGTATCAACCCCCTCCACGCAGGCATTCATCTTCATGACGGTGGTGACCTTCGGCCCTCTGACCTGCTCCATCTTCACCACCACGCGCAAGTTCTTCACCGTCCTCACGTCCGTCGTTCTCTTTGGCAACCCAATGACAGGCCCGCAGTGGTTTGGCGCTGTGCTCGTATTCTTAGGTAACGTTTTGTTTGCAATTTCACGACACTAAATTGCATTGCCATTGCATAAGATCTGCACCATAAATCCGCATTGATACTTCCCATTTGCGCATTTGTTAACCCATTAAAAAAGTGTGTTAAAACAAAAAGGAACGTAAGCATATACGTACTACTAAAACGGTTAATTGGCGGCGGTATTTTGACGAACGTTTCAACGTCATGACCGAAGCCGTTGAAGTAACCATTAACATTTGTGTCCGTAAAAAGATGCACACAATGTATTTAACCGATCATATAATTAACTTCCGGTTTGCACAATAGCACTGTTCGTATAATGCAGCGTGTCATCCTAATATGCGAGTGTTGCAAATAATCTGAGGGAAGGGAACCCGTGCATCTGGAATGCCGGAATATAGGCCAAGTGCCTATATTCCTGGCCTATATATAGGCCAAGTGTCTATATTCCTGCACATATTGCAACATAAAGCATCTCTCGAACATGCTTCCAGAGATTTGCAATGATTGCTTTCATTAATTTGCCTTCGTCTGTTTTTTTTTTCTCTTGCAGGTCTTGGCTTGGATGCTAAGTTTGGACGTTTGTCAACACCGCGATAACCCGATATGAAATTGCATTATTTTCTACACTTTAAATTATAGCAGTAACATGTTATCACGATTTATTTTGAGCGCGCTAAATAAGACTTATATTGTGATTACCATGCAGTTAATCACGAAGCCAAAAATAAAGCAAATAACTTGAGTCTCACAAGTGGCAGCTGAGAACTTGCAAGCACATCATTGTTAAAAAAAAATCCACACACGATTTGCAAGATTTAAAGAAGGCGCGTATGCATAGTGTGAAAGCGAAAATGGGATAAATCCCAACTGTTTATTTTTTACTTGGGAAATGTGCATGAGTCATGGAGGTGGCAGAACATTGTGTAAATTACAAATTATGTACGAGTGAAATAACATCAGAATTCTTACAAATAACATGGACCCATGACATGTGGCAAGAGGATTGTAGTCCAGGTATTGTAACACGTCTGTGTCATAAAGCATATAGTTTTCATCTGGCACTTTACTCATTGCTTGAACGCATTACTTTTACAATAATCTAGAGCAAGGGGGTGGGGCACTTTTCGCCTTATTTTTTTATTGTCATTCGCCACAAAACAATGGAAGGCATTTTATAAGAAACACGTGTTGGACATTGTCTGCACGTATTACATACACGTTCCAGGTTTCAGGTGAGCAGTTTGGGCAGGTTTTTTGATGAACCACTATGCTTTTATCAACATTGTAACAATACTGAAAATATTCAGTTAAATTTAAAGGATCAAGAGCTTGCACTTATAGGGCACTTCAATACCATAGCATTGCAAAGTGCCTTAAATAAAGCACAAAATGTAAGGGTGGCACAATATTTCGAGCCAAATGTATCAAGGAAATACCAGACCATTAATTGTATTGCAACTTATGTTAAGATTACTCAAAACAGTTGGGTAACAATATACTAGATTGATTTGTTCCTAATTTGTCCACCAACTGCAGGTATACTATGATGGCAGATGAAATCAAGCGGTTCCTGTCATAACTTTTTTTATACTAGAACACACTGAGCCAACGGAAATGTCTGAATTCATATAAAATGTGAAGGGGGACACCATCATACGTCATCGTTAAAAGTTGAGCTGCATAATTCTGGGGTGGCAGAAATACTCCTGAACATGACCCCAGGTTAGGGCAGCCTGCGACTTCAGTAAATGAGGAAAAACATTGAGGCTGTCCAAGACTTGGTTTTGAAAGATCAGCTTTTTACTGTTGCAGTTAGCTGCCACCTTGGGTGTGAAATTGGTGGAATCTCATATTGGCAAATGAGCAAGGCGACACAAAGAGGACAACATCTAATAACTTTTCATCACAATCCTGACCTAATGAAGGCAGACTGGGAGAGATTTAAGGGTCAATTTATTACTGGTGATGAGACCTGAATTTAGGATAATGACTCTGAGATCAACTGGTGGTCAATGCAGAAGAAACATTCAACTTCTCCCAAACGCAAGACATTCAAAGTGCTCTGCAGAGAAGATCATGTTCAGTATTTTTGGGATGCTAAAGGTGTGTTGCATATTTACTTTACGCCACACAAGGAGACGATCATAGGTTAATTATGCAGACTTGCTCCATCAACTGACCACTAGTCTATCAAAGAAAAGCACCAAGGTAAGATGAGAGCTGATAAATGACAATGCCCGAGAGCATTGTCATTTATCGGGTCGCACAGCAGCAGGAGGTGAGCGGCGAGTCCACGCGTGGCCCGCCCATTATTTTATTTACCACTTCCGTCCACGCCTCTTTCCCACACTTGTCTCAGTCACAGTGTTGGTAAGCCCACAAGCTGCTAACCCCGAGCCAAAATGAGTAAGAAACAAACGTCGCAAGAGAGCTTATTTGAAAAGGGGCAAAGACCCAATGATGACCCCCCCCCCAACCCGGTCCGTGAAAAAAATTGTATTCCACGAAACCGGTCCCTGGTGCCAAGAAGGTTGGGGACCTCTGCCCTAGAGCACACAATGCAAGTTGCAAAGGCTGCTGTCAAACTACCACATTCTGCCTATTCTCCACAAATTGGAATGCAGTGACTTTCCCCAGCTTCCCGAATTAAAGGAGCATCTGCTTGGACGCCGTTTTGACGAAAATTACGTGTTGAAGGAGGCTGTTTAAGGGTATCTGAATGGGCTGGAATTAAAATAAAAAATGTGAAAATTTAAAAAAATGTTAGAAACAATATGGAAAATACATTGCGAACGAGGGTAACTTATGTAAAAAATAACATCGCTAATAGTGGTGAATGCATTGTATCCATGTGCAGCTTGGAACGTTCGTACTCAATTTGTACAAGCATCTGACCCATTTTTCTGAATCTCAGTCTTATGACACGTAGTGTGGAAATTCATGTAAACTGTTCCCCTGGAAATATTGTCAGAACCAACAGAATGCAAACACATTTCTAAATATTGACGCTATACAACACCACATTGTTAAGATGCTCTACGCTTCATGTAACTGCAGGCGATAAAAGGACACGCAACTTGAGGTTAACAATTTTAATTACACGCTTTTCTTCATGGCAGGCGAGGTGGATTCTTCCTTGTTTCCTTTCGCACCGTTCTCGTCTTCCTTTTGGTCTTCGTCGTTGTTTTCATCCTACAAAAAAGAACGACAAATCAGCGTTGCATGTAAAAGCAACCGGATAGAGACCTGCGTATGAAAACAGAGAGATGAGAATTGGAACACGTATTCATCATCGGAAAAAGGAAAAAAACATGCAGAAGCAATGATGAAATCCAGAACGGTGTCATCCTTGAGAATGATTAAAACGTTAAATCCAACTGATCTCCAAATATAACTAAAATACGTATTGCCCATGCAATCATTCAACTGATTTTACAATATTCTTTAATTTTCCTTATGGTTTTGTATGTAGTTTCTAAAAAAAAGTTAGACGATAACTATCCCTCTCAAATTAGGTCTATTGGATAATTACGCACAGACATGTGCATTTTCAGGTGATGGAAGCTCATCATTAAAATAAAAGTAATATATACATTGTGTGCATAGAGAGCCATGAGATATTTTAATGTTCATATACATTTATATAAATGCCTCCCTAAATTTTTTCCGAAAATATCACATTTATAACACAGCACTTAAATAAATAAAACTATACTTCCAATCAAAAAATATATCTTCATCAATACATTGAAACATGTCCTTTCATTGCCACAATGGCTGTAGATACTATTTACCCTCGAATAGAAATATTACAAGACAAACACAAAATACTTCATTGATACTGTAACACCATTCAATATTCGTGTTTACTATAAACTTCTATTCATTACATTCATTCGGATACACAGTTAAGTACTCTCTGGAAAACAGGAAACCATTTAACAGAACGCTGCTTTGGCAAGACAACGTATGCAAATGCATCTTCTTGGTTCTTTCAGTAAAGTCACGTAGAAGGGAAATAATAAAATAATAATAAAAACATCATAAAATAATTCTCACGACGTTTCGGCCACAACGCAAGCAGCCGTCTTTCCGACAGACCTGTTCTTCACCTGAGGACGGCTGCTTGTGCTGTGGCCGAAACGTCGTGATAATTATTTTAGAATGTTTTATTTTTATTATTTTATTATTTCCCTTCTACGTGACTTTACCGAAAGAACCACGAAGATGAATCCCTGCAGTCACGAAAGCTTTAAATCGAAAAGTATGCAATGCAGTTAAGCTTTACACAGAGATTATTTGTGGTACTTGTCACCATGTGAGCGGAAGAGTGCAGGCCTTATAGGTAACGATGCGTGCATTGGGATCACAACATGCGATGGCAGCTTTCATCGACACCTCCAGCCCAACAGTGCTTGGTGGCATATTAATGACATAATCTACACGTTGTTATGAAATACAATAATAATAGCTCATACGTGTAGCAGCAATATACATCACGGTGTAAGATGTGCATAATAAGCTACGTCCATAAACATGTTGTGATTTAAACAGGAGGAAAATAAACATCGCAGAACCATCGGGGCAATCTTGATACTCAAAAGGTAGTTTACACGCCAGAGTGGTTTTTAAATGTTACGAGCAGCTAAGCAAGACTGCATTTTCTAACGTGTCATTTGTTAAAAAAAAAAGCTGAAGCAGAGTAATTATGTAGACACACCTTCATGTTGACTGTGTTCAATTGCAGGCGTCTCACCGGCTACAGTTGCCTATGTAGAGTGTTTAACAACGTTAGCCTCGACTTAACCAGTCTATGAATCACTTCAAAACACATTTAAAGATTTAATTGTAGAGTTGCACTTTATAAAAAAGAAAAACATCCTGATCATATGAACCTTATGGCGGGACCCCGGAGTCACATAAGCTCTCGCATAAACTTTGTTGCGACGTCATTTTATGTCTGTTGAAGGGGAACGATACGGCAATTGATTCCTCTCGACGAGCTCTACACGATGCGCTAATGAAAGTTTCAAGGTTTTGTTTCTTCTGTACATTCGTCCTCGCTGCGCTTGGACGACACGACAACAGAATGATCTGTGCCAGGTGGGTCGCGGCGTTTATGTGCGCGGTGGGACAGAGTCGCCAAAAATAAATGTATTAATTGCATTGTTTTTTTTTACTTCCGTTTATTCGGGACCCCGGGGTCCCACCATAAGGTTCATATGCAATTTACCCATACGAAGGGATATCCGAACACGTATAGCCAAACTCTTCAGACGTGGAAATGGGCTGCCGATTTACCATGTGCACCATTTGAAATGGATTCACAAAATCAAGGACGACGGATGAATGGTAACAAAAAATTACCTCCGTAACGGCCCTCGTGTACCAAATTCCACCTGGATTGGCAGCCTCAACAGAGACAGCGACAACGGGAGAGGGTCAGAGTGAAGCAACACGGCCAGCAACATTACATGTTTGCACATGGATGTGGTCTGCTGGCACGCACGCTTTCTAGCCAACCGTAGAGGAAATGACTGGATGAAAAGCTTTTGTGTCCTCCTGAGAGGAGCACTACCCATGGGTTGAGAACTACTGGGGTAGAGGAAGGGTCTTGTTCCAAATGATCAACAACCACAAATATATGCCAATGGTCATGTACAAGTTGAAATAGCATTTTTATCGTGATAACACAAAAAGGTAAATCAGATAAAAAATATATATATTTGTTGTAGCCTTTATCTCTATTGTGCTAATGACATGTCATAGGTGAATAAATTCACATTCAGAGCTCTGCAGCTAGCAGTGCATCACTGCGTCTCAGAGAATGTCTCCGAAAATTGACGCTACAACTTCTTAAGGCACTTCAATGGACCTCTTTATCTACTTGGGAACCGCTCAAAGTGAAAAGTGTGTTCATCACAGGTCGAAAACACGGATTTGCTTATTCCAGCTCAAAACGAAGTGAAACAATTTAATGATATATTGTGTGTTCAGTTATTGGTGACCATGCCGAGATTATCATCTCACTGTTACGCAATATCAAGCTGTATCATGAACGACACTCGTTAGTCACAATATAAACATTCTGTTATAATTTTTCAAGCCCAGAAGGGAAATCAATGCAAATGAAACAAAAAGTTGGGTAACAAATGTGGAGAACAATTGATAAAATGCATTTTATATTCAGTGCCAATAAAATTTCCATTTAAATGTTTAGGTAGTGTACGATAATCACAGTGGATTCCAACCAAACTACCACCAGACAGTGGGCGATGTCTGCCTCTGATGGCATGCGAGAAATATATTTTAATGAGAGAACTTGTTTTGTACTCCGTTCATCACTTACCTGTCAACTGCCATTGTGCTATCCACGATAATGTCAACGTCATTGATTTTTGACACTACCGCATGTTCAGTCACACCAAAGTCTTTGGAAATGTAACATCCAACATAACTGGAGGGTCTTTCAAATTTTTGGCTGGACTACACAAAGCGTCAGATATTCACGAAGATGTCTGGGACTCTTGTAGCAGTCCTGGGCTAGATTTTTTTCCCTTTTGAGCATCAGTTGAAACAAGGTATGCTTTGAGTATGGGTCTTAGCAGGAAAACATCACATATAATCTCAATACACATGATGACCTTTCAGAAGCCTGCTCCTATAGTTATATATGTAGACAATCTAATTGGCAACTGGAAATATACTTGCTACGCTAATCCTAACTTGATGGCGTGATATGTAACATTTATACAAATATGTAAAGGTTAACCAACAAACGGATAAGAGGCGGGATAATAGGCAGCAAATTCGTCATCACCGCAGGGACAGAAAGAAAATGGTAAAACAAATGGCATCAAAACGTATAAGGTACCAAAATAAAAATGTTTACATAAAATATAAAACAACAAACAATAAATCACAAAAATAATTAAATACACCAAATAAATGCAGGATTAGTAAAAAAAATGTATAAAACGTACTAAAAGGTGTTTGGTACAATCCTATAAAAGTACGTGGACAAACATGCACCTACTGTTATGCAATATTAAAGCTGCAATTGGAAACTTTCAGAGTAAAATTTGTTGGAAATGCTGTTCATGATACTACCCAACAGTAAGCAGCAGCAGTGCAAATACAAGGCAAGTTGCATTTAAATTGTCGATCCACTCATAGAACAGCACACGCCCAAAGGCGACACTTACCCACGTGCTATAAAGAAGACATCACAGAAAAAGCACCGTGGGTTACCAAGTGCAGATTATATTATCAACATTCAGCCCGTCATATATGCAATCGCTTAACATTGTGTCAACATAAACACTCTCACGAGAGCAGTATTTCTTAACGGTATCCCATGTGTGAGAAGTTAAGCTTTCCCTTGCATCACTGTACAAGTACACAGACCGCGCTGTTATTATTTAATGCAAGGAACAAGAAAAAATCCTCATTCAATTCGTTCGGACGGCACATGCAACTCCTCAATAAAGCCACAGTGTGAGGCGACAAACTAATTTGTGATGACAAAATGACATGGAAGTAGGGAAGAAAAGGGTGGATGTGAAAGAAATATGCCATTTTGTTTCCTGGTGATTTTTGACCTTAAATGACTAATTAAGAGTGCTGCTGGTGGGTGGTGCGTAGCATTGTATCAAGCTGGGTTATAGATACCAGATGTCAGTTTCCTATCTGGCACTGAGAACCTGATTATTGATTTCATCTCAGCAGTGAACTTTCACAAGGCTGCCCTTAACAAGCAAACAAATCGTGCCTAATTACCCACTTGTGCCACCATAATTGCAATACTGTCACCCTGCTCTTACCCAGCTAAAACAAAGACCTAATTACCTAGCAGCTATAGGAAAATACGGTATTTCAATATATGAGAGTAACACTACACGTTATTATTGTAGCGTTAATGTGGCCAAGAACCCATAAACATAACCATTCTCTCATGCTGGTTAAGGTCCAGCTGTGTACTTATACCGCACTATAAATGAGATGTTTAAAATGACACCATAAATATTCAACAAGGGGCATTACTCATTAAAATAGAGAGATCCCTGGTTCATGGCAGTGAACCACTTTACTGCAAAGCAAACCATCTTATCTTACACAATTATTACTGGTGAGGTTGATGCTTACACATTAAAAAATTACATTATGGTCCGAATATAAATCATTGAGGTACATGCATAATTCAGACTTTTTTTTAAATGTCAGTGTGTTTATTTAAGTGTGTTTTTAACACCGTACAATGTGTTACATTATTAAAACATAAAAAAACACTCAGCTTGAGAGTTCTCGTACCAAAAGCAGATCCAAATAGATGCTATTTTCTGAATTGATACTTGCAACACAATGCCAGATAAATAGAATAGTTATACCTTTTGAATATCGTGTGTGGCACATTTAGAATGTATTCCTGATATTTTCTGTCTTACATTTAATCGCAAGTACACATTCGTTTTCAAACATGGTAGTACATAATCTATTAATTGCGTTGTATTTAATTATGTATATACATAAAAACTCCCAAAGAAACCTAGTAGTCTCAGATTTTGTTTTAAACATGTTAGTAATGATATGTTAGTAATGGTCAATGTCAAAGAAATTGTTCAATTGTCTTTTAGAAAAATAAATTCATCCTGCATCATTTCTATCAAAACCATTGTGTACAAAACATTTCTTTTAAAGTTTCCATGAATGTAGTAATGTATAACTAATTCACAGCCTTAGTCACATGTTTCTGCATGACCTGGTTTTAAAAAAACGGATGCTTTCATTTACACAATGACGCAGGCGCGTTTACAATTTGCAATCACTGATGCTGCAGTGAGTTTACAAATACATTTTTGCAAGTACTGATAAAAAATGCAGTGGAGCGGTGGCTGATGTCAGGATGACCATGTAACAGGTACAAAGAAAGCAGCACTGCTCCTGGCAAGGGATCCAAATTAAGGTCTCACCTCTGATGGCGTGGAGTCGCAATCTTGACATATCCAACCATAACCGAACTGCTTAGGCGACTTCTTAAGGGGTGGGTTGAGGCAGCCAAAGTGGTAATTCAGGGTGCACTGATCACACCTGCAACAGAAGTACAAACAAGAAACACGCACAACACGCAGCGATCATGTTTCTACTCAGCATTTCATTGTATTACCATTCAAGGGTTTGTGGTTAGATCTTCAGCAATAACATTCCGCCTTTCATTATTGTCTATAAACTGTTTAATGGAAATGTATGATGCACCAAAGAAATATTTTTTTTATTAGATTTTTTAGTCCAAAAAGTTCCACAAGATATGCAATTTCAAGAGAAAAAACTGGTTATTTTAGCTTTTCTTCCAATTATAAAACAGCAGACATGGTGAGGAAATGCACAATTTTTTATTTCAATGCTAGTTATATATGTTTAAAGATAAGAAATTGCGTGATTGTGTATTCCATATGGTAAAAATACATTCTATACCTTGATCCATTCTCATTTTCATCAGTTACATTTTTTTATTTAAATTATTACACAAGCAATGTGCTTACTGATTAATTATATAATCCTTAATATTTAAATTTTGACTTAAAACTTTAGTGACTGCAGGAATTCATATTCTATGGTTCTTTCGGTAAAGTCACATAGATAGAAAATAAAATAAAAAATTTTATATAAAAAACCCAAAACTGACGACGTTTCGGTCGCAACACAAGCGGTCGTCATCAGGCGGAGAGAAAAAGGGGGGCAAGCCTCTAACTGCAACAGCTAATAAAGGTCTAAAATGGGCGCAAGAGCAGTGGCGTAGCATGAATGGACGAGCTAAAGTTGCGAGTGGGCGGGGTACAAGAGTCGTGGTGCCGTGCTCGTTCGGCATAGTCCAAGTGTGTCAGCAGCATGGGCGGGGTAGCAAATGTTAATGTGGGAGAAGACAGGGGGAGAGAGAAGGGGCAGAGGTAGGAGGAGAGAGAGGGGGAGAGATAGGGGGTAGTGATAGGGGGAAAGAGATAGGGGGAGAGAGAGGGGGGTAGAGATGGGAGGGGGGGTAGAGATGGGAGGGGGGGCATCGCACCTCGCTCCACACATCCACCCTGCTGATGGTGGAAGTTGACAAGAACTTACAAATCAAGTCATGATCCAAAGTGGTTGATGACATCTTTCCAATGATTGCTGAGTTTATAACCGTCTTCTCGGTTGGAATTGTCTCTGTGTCTATATATGTGGATGCCTTCATGAACGAATCTTTGTTGATAGCCAGGAGGCTTGCAAAGTACCATCGTTTTAGAGAAATCAATTTCGTGAGCCAGCCGCATTAAAATAATGATCAGTTACGGCAGAAGTATTGGTCCTACCGTGTTTCAAATCTACCTTATGTTCACAAACGCGGTCCGAAACATGTCGTTACATTTTTGCAAGTACTGATAGTAATTTTTTGTCAACCTCCACCATCAGCCGTGTGGATGTGTGGAGCGAGGTGCGATGCCCCTCCCCCCATCTCTATCCCCCCCCCATCTCTACCCCTTCCCCCCCCATCTGTATCCCCTCTCTCTCCCCCTATCACTACCCCCTTCTCTCCCCTATCTCTCTCCCCCTCTCTCTCCCCCTATCTCTACCCCCCTTCTCTCTCCCCCATATCTCTCCCCCTCTCTCGCCACCTATCTCTACCCCCTCTCTCTCCCCCTATCTCTCCCCCTCTCTCGCCACCTATCTCTACTATCTCTACCCCCTCTCTCTCCCCCTATCTCTACCCCCTCTCTCTACCCCCTACCTCTGCCCCTTCTCTCTACCCGTCTTCTCCCACATTAACATTTGCTGCCCCGCCCATGCTGCTGACACACTTGGACTATGCCGAACGAGCACGGCACCACGACTCTTGTGCCCCGCCCACTCGCAACTTTGGCTCGTCCATTCATGCTACTCCACTGCTCTTGCACCCATTTTAGACCTTTATAAGCAGTTGCAGTTAGAGGCTTGCCCCCCCTTTTTCTCTCCGCCTGATGACGACCGCTTGTGTTGCGATGGAAACGTCCTGAGTTTTTTTATATTTTTTAAACTTTTACTTTATTTTCTATCTACGTGACTTTACCGAAAGAACCATAGAATACCTTGATATTGATTTAAGCTCTGACAATTCCAGTAATAACTCAGAGTTCATTTAAAAAACAAGCCTTCTCCTTATTCGCAATCACATTTGGACATCCCGGTTGCACAATGAATCTAAAAGGGCTTGAATTGTAAATCCGGACAGGATAAACATCTGATGCCCAGGAATATAACAAAGTGAGCACCACTGAATCACTTCATGGCAGCTGCCGCCGCAGTAACAATATTTTACCAAACCATTAACATTTCATCATACACACAATGCCACTGTAAAACATTCATTTGCTACATTAATTCAAAATTGAAATGCATTGAGCCGTAGTTATTTAATACATCTAATGCGATGTAGTGGCATGGCGTTTGGGGCTGCCTGCATTTGTAGGGCTGATTTAGGACCAACGTTTTGGGGACAGATGGCTCCAGCCAGGGGGATAAACGCACAGGCGTGAATATCAGCGCTCAACTCGCTGTTAAATCACTCAGCCGAGCACCGCTGCTAACCGGGGAAAGGGGAACTCTTCACAAGGTCAAGCTTTCAATCCCACACTTTCCTGGGTGAACATAAAATGCAAAAGATTAACTGCTGTCCGAAATGTGAGCCTTTCATTCTTTAGACAAACTCTCCACATGCCTGAAAACTATTCCCTAACCTGCATTTGTATTGAAGTGTATAATTCATTGCTCAATATGATTTGTTGTTAATTGTCACGTGTCACTTCAAAAAATGTACGTCCATGTAACTGAAAGAACAATACTATTATGTCATCAAACTGGGGGAATTGTTTTGTAATGTATAACTTCAACACCTCCTCATATTATGTTCACTGCAATCAATATTTAAAGCAAATATACATCCGTAAATGTAATTTACTTCAAGCCAATATATGTTATTGTATTAGAAATAACAGCCCTACTTCCTTAAGTTCTATCAATATTTACTTGAGAAAAATCTCAAACAGGTAAATTATGTGAAAAGAGGGGTTTCCTTTCCAAAGAAACTGAAATACAGGAAATTACCATGACAGCAGATTTATGTAAAGCAATGGAAAGTGCTGTAATACATTAAAATTATTGGCCCAGCACAAACAACGCAATTAGACGTGACATGGCACAATAAAATACTGCCAAATCAAGTCTTCATGAAGCCTGAGCTGCAGTGAGCAGCATCTTTTAGACAGTGAAATTAAACCAGCACGTACCCTTTGCTTCAGTTGCCCACAAAGTGATTTGTAGTGGCGTAATGCGGCACAAAATATTGTTCTGCATTCATTTAGTAAAGAATTAAAAACCGCGTGTGTTTCAGTATGGCTCGAAGTATGAAGCCAGCCACCGCTCTGCAACATTAATCCCCCAACGCTCTCCTAACAAATCCAATTATGTCTAGACGACTTTAACGCCACTTTGACGGATTTCTCTTCAAACACATCCCATTGCCTAATCACTTACGGCCCATCGGCCATTTGTCTGAGGCCTCCTGCCGTGACGCTGTCTGCTCTCTAAACGGCCACTGGGTTCATGTGATCTGAAAGGGCTGGGGATTTTGTCGATATTTCGCGTTTTTAAACCGTGCATTTCAGTGAGCTTTCGCTAATCTGGAAAGCGGAGGACATTAATTATGCAGCATTCTCCAATGCGATTTTAATTGTAAAACCTCACTCGAAACTTTTAAGTTTAGTTCACAGTAAAACCTCGCAAAATCTGGACTCGGGTAAGCCAGAAATTTGGGTAAGCCATAGGGGTTCCCAGAAAATTATTTAATAATCGTTTTCAAGTATTAAAGAAACCAAATAACTGACTGGATCGTTGCTCCCATGCTAATTAATTAAGCTGCGCGTGGCAAGCCATACGGCCTTCTGCAGTCAATCCTCACATATCATCCTATAACAGGGGCAACTAATGATGACGTTCCACTTTCAATTTGCACATTATGCACACAAATTAAATACATTTATTTTGCTATTATGCATGTTTGACTAAAACAAGAATTTAATTCACTTTGAAAATGCACGTAAAAATAATTGAGTGTGTGCTATCGTGCACACCGTGTCAATTTGTGAAGCCGTACTCTCAAGAGATGTCGGCTATCCACGTTATCCGCAAGATATCACTTGTGTTTTTTTTACTGTATTAACAAATCTAATTTCGTAATTATTATTTAATGAACACACGATAAGAAATGGAACTTTCCACATCCAGTGAACTTCGGCTCCTTACCTAAGTGTCATTATGATGCGACTCATTTTAAATTGTAGTGACTTAAGTGTTTTTTAAATTGTAAATGTTATACTCTAAATGATAAGTTAATTGTTAGCAAGCTATTGAGTGTTAATGAAACGTGTTAGATGTTACATGTGTGCAAAGTTAATTTAATTGTAGTTAAATTATACTCTTTGAACCTATCTACGTGACTTTACCGAAAGACCCAAAGAGTATGAATTCCTGAAGACACGAAAGCTTTGAGTCAAAATGCCAGAAATCCCCCACAACTGGAGAGGCTCTCTCCCAACATTAGTCCGGCTGCAAGAGGTTAAATTGTGATATCATCTGTAACTTACGTTGCTGCCCTTTTAATCATGAGGCACATTCAGGAACTTATGTCATGCTGTATATATGCCAACTGCATTGCTGATTACCGTACTCAAAAGAGGAGTCACTGGCCCGCATGTATGAATACATGCAGACTCATTCATGAACACCGTGCTGCTACCACCACGCATCATCGAGCCCAAGGAAGTGGTCATGTGATCACAGTCCTTGTATGTTGAACTTATTTCGCACCGTACGTCGACAACCGTGCTTATTGGAGGTGCGGGGGAAGGACAACAAACTAAACATAAAAAGCAGTTCTAGAGAAATTGTTTCCAATCTAGATTTTAAAGTGCATAGCTCCAGTGGCTTCCTAATATCAGAAGGAAGAGCGTTGCAGATGGCCGCATAGGCGCATCTGAAAGTGTGTGATGCGGTGACCGTCTTTGTTCAATGGTTAGCTAAAAGCTGTTGTGAAGAGACCACAGAGTGTGCGACACACACACTGATGAGTTCTGAGATAACGTATTCTCCTCCTCTAACCCCTGCTTAAATATACGCTGCCAAGCTTGGTGGTGTTCATTCGGACGCTGTCTTTCCGACAGCCCTGTTCTTCACCTGAGGATGGCTGCTTGCATTGTGGCCGAAACGTCGTGAGAATTGAATTTTTTTATGTTTTATTTTTATTATTTTATTATTTCCCTTCTACGTGACTTTACCGAAAGAACCAAGAAGATGAATCCCTGCAGTCACGAAAGCTTTAAATCGAAATTTATTCTCCCTCTCCCAACAGCCTCTGCTGTTTCGACCTCCTGTCTCAACTCTCCCACCAATAAAAAAAAAGCAAAGTACATTACTATAGAATTACATCAACAGTTTTAGTACCATGTTCACAAGACATTATGTGCTATAAATTTTAAACAATACAGATAAAAAGGACGTGACAATAAACATAATGATACAAAAATGCATAAAGCATGACCAGCAGAAAACTTTAAGATGACTTGTGCAAAAATGTAATTCACATAAAGTGTTCATCATAATGCAGTGCTGTGTCTCCCGGTAAATTTAATGTGTGCCTGGTCCCCACATTTCTTGCATACTCTTTACAGAAAGCACTTGACGGAGAGATCTCTGAAAACCTGTGGCTGTCACACAGCTATCCATCACACAGACTCAATTCTATTTTGTGAGGCGTCCGCTTCGCTATTCATGCAAACTTGTGTTCTTTTATGAATCTTGCATTAAATCCCCATATATCATTTCGAAAGCGAATAATTACACATGTACCAAACTTGATGCCGGATACTGCATTATGCACATGGCTGCTCAAAGTGCGCTGATATTTAATGCGATCATCCAACAGCAAAATAGCCGCTCCCTTCAGCAGCCCTTTCAGCACCAATAACCTCTCAGAAATTAGTTCATGGTCCGCGGCCCGACACCATCTTGTCTGATATAATGGGATGAGCTTGGGAGAAAACGCAATGCCGCGTGTAGCACTTAAGTCTGTACAACTGTAACCAGCCCGAGTCGGCACGCAGCCTGCTTCAATTTCTTGTGAAGACGATTCGAGTGCCACCAGCCCCCCCCCCACCCCCTCTCTGCCCGTGGGGCTTACTACCTGGAATATTCACAATAAGTGTATTATAATGGTACGTAATTGAAGTATTGTCAATCTAACGGACATGTAAAAAAACACTCGAGATACCAATAAATTACACTGGGAAAATTGTTCACGAGAATAAAAGTTGTAACACGTAATCGGTAGCGTGCAGGAACGTATCACACGTATCCAAGTTGTTCGCAAAGATTATCGGGAAGACAAAAAAACAATGCACAGGCCACCCAAACACATACGCAAGCTGAGTTTAGGAATGGTTTCTCTACCAAAAACCACAACACATACTATCTATAAGATGGAAAAGAATAAAGATTATAAAATACCAATGTCTAACTTCTGTAGACTATAAAAAGGCAAATGACCCAGTGGAAATTGAGACAATTATCCAAGGTATGAACAACACCAGGTATAAAACTAAATATTTTCAAATAATAAATCCATTTACAAAACTAAAACTTACACTGAGACTGCATGAAGACAGTAACGAATACAAATGAGATGGGGATAAAGACCAGAAGACACACTTCTGCCAAAGTTATCATACAAACATGAGAATATATATTTTCCGATGAGAAAATTAAGGCATTAAACGAAAATTGCAAAATTACGTCTCAGATTTTCTGATAGCACAGCCAGTGCAAACAAGCTACAGGAAATGATTTAGAAACTCAATAAGGAAGGCTGCAAAGCAGAGCCCAAGATAAATATTAGCAATCACGTACAAGTTCACTACACAAGAGAAACTGTTGGAGGGACACAGTTGGAAAACAACAGAATTCAGATACCTACAACAATCCTTGAAGGTGGATCAGGATTAAAACTATTAAATGAAGAGATGGATGAAAATAAGAGAAGAGTGCTTTTGGACAACTGAATTTGAGTATGGGAGCAAAAAAAAATAAGTTGGGGTACACTGAAAATCGGAATAAACGTGTTAGTTGTGAGTGTGGCTCTGGGTAAGCGATGCCAGGCATGTTGAAGAGTGAAGAACGCAATGCGACGGGCAAAGCACCTCACTGTGGTGTCGCTGCTCCCCGAGGTGCCACATGTCGTGCACTGTATTTGCTGCTCTTCTGCCTTTGGTTTTTTTGCACCGAAATGCCTGGGCTCTCTTGGCTTGGGACAAACCTTCAGGGGGATGAGGGGATTTGGCAGATACACAGACAAACACACGTGGTGCGTGGCAATTCATTTGGCGTCAGTTACGTAGATTTCTAGAAACTGTGGCCCAGCCCCAGGGTGACCCACTACAACATTATTCAGCGTGAAAACTGCATATGCTCAAACACATTATCCAATGCAGTTATTCATGCGAATATTCATGTCAATGTGTTAGCTAAGAGCAACATGATTCACATTCTTATACTGCACTACTCTCTTTCATGGGCACCTTTCAGGTGTATTTATTTACATAAAGAAAACAGTTACACATACAACCTTGTTTTCTCATATAATAAGAGACTTTACAAACGGTATGCTTAGTAAACCACTTTACTGTACTTCATTTTAAAGGAAGACGGAGGATCTTTTTGGAATGTTTTTCGTACATTTTCCCTGTGCTGTCCTTTTCCTATTGATATGCAATTGAGATGCATGCAAACAATGGATTGTCATATTCTTGGTTCTTTCGGTAAAGTCACGGAGAAGGTAAATTATACAATAATAGAAATATAAAACAATAAAAATTCTCACGACGTTTCGACTTGCTGTGGATTTCACACCTGATGACGATTGCTTGTGTTGCAGTCGAAACGTCGTGATAATTTTTTTTGTTTTATATTTTTATTATTTTATTATTTCCCTTCTACGTGACTTTACCGAAAGAACCAAGAATATGACTCCCTGCAGTCACGAAAGCTTTAAATCAAAATGTATTGTCATGTTCACAAGACACATTTTAAGTGTAAACCAATAAACGACACCCGTGGTGCATTACTCTTCTATGCACCATCATACCTTGGGTTTCTCTTCTTCAATTTCTTCTTCCTTTGCTTTTCTCTTCCGTCCTCTTTTCCGTCTCTTGAAAAGTAAATGAAAGTGAAGATGCCTGTGAGCTTTCGGAGTGAGCAATGGCATGATGCAATAACACAGAAAGCATTCGTTGCATTACTGAAAATATTTCAGTGCACAACACATATCTATGAGCAACACAACCTACCTTTCCAATCGCACACCTTTTTTTAGGGCACATTGTTGACCGCTGCTGCTTCTGTAGATGCTGTTATGTTATACAAAAAAGCAGAGAGCGTAAGATTCTTAGGATTTGAAGGATTCAATAGATAAGCCAATAACTCAAGGTAATCAAAGTAAGTGCCGAAATAATAAGGGTAGAAATGAGGGAAACCCAAGACAAATGCAAATCGTGCATTAAATATACCATGCCGAAAAGATGGTCCATTTGCAAGAACAAAATAAATGGCACAGCAGGAGTAAGGATCATATCTGCATTCTAATCGAATTTGCAAAACAGACCTGGTAAACGTACAGGGGAAATCGAGATATACTACTTGCATGGCTATTACATTATATATACTGTATATAACATGCTTCCTGTACAAACAATATAGCTATTAGTTAAGAATTTGAGAAAATTTAGTATTTAAAAACATGCAGTTGCTCCTACCAGGCAATATTAATAATTGAGGTCTCCGTTAATCACATAAATAGTGAATGTCTGTACTGCAGGCTAGCCTTGAGGATTTGTAAAATATAGTGTATCTTGAAAGATATTCTTAGGTTTTTTTTTTTTCGGTAAAGTCACGTAGGTAAAACATCAAAATTAATAAAAAATAAAATTAAAATAAAATAAAGATCACGACGTTTCGGAGGCAACACAAATCTCCGTCATCAGGTGGGACCGTCACAGCCAGATTAGCTGCATCAAGTGACTTTACCGAAAAAAAAAAAACCTAAGAATATGAATCCATGCAGTCACGAAAGCTTCAAATCTATCTTGAAAGACTTAACAAGATTGATATTTCAAATTATGCTAACAAATGCCAAAAATAAACATTTTAGAACTTATATTGTTTTCAATTCGTGTTGTTGACTTAAGCGAGAGCTTACTGAGATGCATAACGATGTTTTGCAACGAAAACCTAGAAAACTGTAGATGCATACGGAGAACTCTATTTTAATATTTAACAAAAATAACTTCACGACGATAGTCTGGTGGCACCGTGCCGAGAAAGACTAACATTCACTGCAAATGTAACAACATCCCCCAAAAATGGCAGCTCACTGACCTATGTCTCTGCATTTGTTAGCGGCAGAAACTATTCACACTCGTGTACAAAGTACGTTCGGTCATTGAGTAGAGACTTAAAATCCAGTTTTGCGTTTGGCAAGCAAAATATTATTTTATGTTAGTGTAGATATTTGGTTTGCACACAAATGTGTACATCAAACAAAATAAATGCCAGTGCTATTCCAAAGTTTAAGAATATCAACATCAATTACATGAAGAGATGAAAAAGAAAGATAAAATGACACGACAAATTCAACATTATAACAAGGCAGTGTTCATTTGTGTAATTAAATTATATTAACTTATTAAGGCATCTACATATTAAGCTTCATCATCTGAAACAATACTTTCCATTTGCATGATGCAACTGATTTTCAAGCTGTGCTTAATGTCATTAAGAATATTTTTTTTTATTTTAAACAAGAGACATTTGGAAACAGGCTCTGTTGCAGTGATGTAATCGGCTCATTATTTGTCCCGTCATTAGATTCTGCACGTATTTATATGCAGACTTTTTTTAAGAACCCTGCAATTAATAAAGTTATGTTTAAAAGTTTTCAACAATGCACTCACGCAGAATTCTTTTTTATAAACGTGCTGTAGCACACTCCTGTCAAGCGCACACGCGAGGTTGCGATGCATGCAGCTGAGAGACTTACTTTCTTGTCCTCGGACGGGGAGTCGGGGAGCTGCGTAAACTTGATGGGCTCCCTCACCTGTCGCCGAGAGCGCTTCATGCTGTCCAGCAGCGTCTCCGCGGTGGCGTCACCATCCGACGAGCTACTACCCGACCTGTCACACTCCGAGCACTGCCTGCGTGCCCACGTTCACATGGCGACATGCAAGAAACCTTCACATCTCCGTGTAGTAAACGGGTGGGAGAACCATTTCCTTTAGCGAGAGACAAACGACACTTCCATATACATTGAGTGATACACGCATTAACACACACCTCAGTCGCTCCGAGGAGCCTTTGACTACGTGCCTTCAAAGTAGTCGGACCGCGTCCGTGAACACAAAGCAGATCTGAAACACGGAGGGACCAATACCTCTGCCGTTGCCGATCATTGTTTTAACGCTGTGGGCTCACACGAAATAGATTTTTCCAAGACGGAGGTACTCTGCAAACCTACCGGCTACCTTCGGAGATTTGTTCATGAAGCCATCCAGATATATAAACACAGACACAACTTCAACCGAGAGGATGGGTAAAAACTGAGCAATCATTGGAAGGACGTTATTAACCAGGTAAAGTCTTAACTGACTGTGATATTTCCATCCAACCTGCATATGTCAGCTGTTATTTCGACTCTCTGTGTCTCTCTCTGTGCCTCTCTCTTAGATCTCTCATGCTCACATGTCCGTTGCATTGCACTCTCTTGCCTTCGGACTGCACTCTCATGCTCACATGTCTTTTGGATTGCACTCTCATACCCACAGGCCCTTCGGATTACACCCGTTGGGTTGCACTCCCTCGTCGAGGAGGCCGAGTTACATGCTAATCTCTCACATTAACATCATGCTAATCTCTCACATTAACATAGCCACTTCCATGCCCTCGTCGATGAGGCCGCTCTCCTATCTTACAGTTACATACTAATTTCTCACATTAACATCACTAGCCCTGGCCACTTCTTTGTCACCCTTGAGCTACACCCATTTCAAACCTTTTAAACAGTCTGCCTCAGCAGCAGACCATGCTTTCCCACCTGATGATGGACGCTGGTGTTGCGCCCGACGTGACTTTACCGAAAAAACCAAAGAGCATAAAAACTGAAATATTATAAAGAAAAATCAACTCAAGTATGAAAATATTTTAATTAATTTGGAAAGTATTTTTACATAACGTCATGATCTGTAACACAAATTTTTACAGTTCACTGGCTTAGAGAGTTGATGTAGGGTTGCTAAAATGTAATTTAATAATAATTAGCACAAACTATGTGCTTCCAATTATGAAGAAGCCATAATAATAATCAATCAAACTGACTCCAAGTGGCAGGACAAATATAAATTAATTAACACTTTAAGAGCCTGGTCAAGATCCGCCCTAATGAGAATTGTTTGCATGAGTAAACTACTGTATTGAGAAAAGTGAAAGCACATGCGCTGACATTTAAAGTCCAACAAACATTCTTCGCAAGATGAAAAATACAAAACATTCGGTGATATTTTGTGGTGCGTCAAATAAATACAAGTGTCATTGATGATTGCAACATCATAAATAGGACATTACAGCATTGTTCTGCTTAGTATTGCCTGAGGCAAAGGGAAATAACATATATTGTCATAATTGTGATTAATACATTTTGTATTTTTAACAATTATTAGGTATTATATTCTGATAAGACGAATGCTCAATAATTGCAAACGTTAATGTTTCCTGACTTGTGCAGATTGTCAGCCAACAGCATAATTGTTATGCGCCAACGTACTATTGTGGCATTAAACAGATAGAGGACAAGTTGGTACAAATTATTTTACGGAGCCAAAAAAATAAACGAAGTTTAACAAGGCAGAAGCCATTATAATCCACAGCCCTTTGGGTCAGTCGAGGAAGCCGTACAACTTAAGACAGCGATGAGACTGCGGGGCTCGGACAGTCACTTAGTCACTCTGCTAGGGACAGAGCACCTCACCTGGCAAGGCTGGGTGGGACACCAAGCCTGGGACACCAAGCCTGGCCCTCTTAGCACTAAAGTGGGTCTCTAGATTTTGTGTAACCCTTTAAACAAATTGTCAACTTTTTCTATTGAGTCAGTCCCGATAGAAACAATACATTATATTATATTAAAGTTTTGTTCATACTAGATCATCTTGACAGACGTAACTATTTATTCTTATGATAGTTCACCCAGGAAAGGCCTCACTGAGTCATAAGACTTATTTTCATGCGGATCCTGCCAAGTTTTTTTTTAAGTAGGGGCAATGTAATTATGCGTAATCCCAATTAGGTTATTAGTAGGTAATCATTCGGCCAATTTCAGTTACATTGTATGGGGTTTTTTTTACCTTCAGGGGGAAACCGGAGAGGCCGAATTCAATCTTTCCAGAACAGGGGGAGAACACACAAACTCCACACACAGGCGCCGGAGTCAGCTATTTTTGCTGTGAGGCACAAGTGTTGCTACTGCGCCACCCTGCCAACCTATAATGCATAAACACTTTTACTCTTTATAAAATATGCACCACCCTGATGCCCAACTATATACCATGTTTTGCTTTAGAAAGAATAAGGATTTCCAATTTAAGTGGTTGGGCAGTTATTTATTATAAAGTGTCACATCCTGATCAGAGATAATGCATGAACGTGCCGACCCTTTCGCATCGTGCTGAACGAGACATGAAAATAATGCCACTGGATTATATTCACAAAGCAACCACAAACAATTATTGTTATTATTATTAGCCATTGGTCAAAACATAGCCGTGTAGCAATTTGGCACAACGGGATTTGTTGTTATCAGCCTGTAACTTTATACTGCTGGGGCAAAGGCCTCTCTCAGCTCTATGTAGGAGCAAAAAGCAGAAGCTCTTTCAACATCGTAGAAATGTGAATGCCAGTGTGTCCCACTGTCTGACCAGTAGCTGTTCTTGCTGCGGCGTGGCATGCGGGTAAGAGGGGGGTCCAGGCAGCCCAGATGGTAGTAGCGTTGGCAGGTGTCACACTGTGTGAGCAGGTGCTGGTCACTGCTCTCCTGGCAAATGCCACAGCTGGGGCAGGTGGTAGCACATGCAGGCAACACATACATTTACTGTTTCAATTCCAAAGTAAATACATTTTTCACCAAAAAAACCTGTAACAGTATTTATCCATCAACTTGTAAATCGATGCAACATGTTGAATATGTAACTTGAAAAAATAATTAATTCTGAAACTGCTTGGTTTAGATGTAGCAAGTGCATTTAATCCAAGAACTAATTTTCACTGTGCCGATTAACACGTATATAAAATCAAGGTGCACGAAAGCTCTCTGACCCTCAAGGGCTATTTCCAGTGTTGTGATATTAGGTACCTGTGCAGAATCTGAGGGAGGGACACAGATGCTTCTTGACCCGATTTCATGAGGCTGCTTTTCTGCTCCCTCAGTACTCGCAGTACTAAAGGCTGCGTCAGTTTCTGCAAGTAAAAAATGCGATGACACATTAAACACTACGCAACTGTGAACAGCAACATACAAAAGCTTAGAATCGTCTTAACTACTTGCCATTTTGACAGAATTGTCTAGTATCACTTTCTTATAAAGATTTTTCAGATAAGGCACTCAGCTGGGAATACATATGCAAATTGGGTGTACAACACTCAACCGCTGCCTACAATGCAATATTTTGTGCCACATTTCAATGTGTAGCAGTAGACGTATTAATGCAAACCTATCACTCAAGTAAACTGACCATGCATACGCATGGAAGTGGAGTCCTTTAGGAATGATATCACAATGCAATGTATGATCAATCACAATGATGGCTTACAATTTCCAATTTTAATGCTTTGAATTATTCTGATGAATGTGACATCTTTTACCATTTATCAGAATTGGTTTGATATGTAAGAAAATAATTCAGTGCTTGGATTTCTGCAGATATGTATATATAATAAATATATTGTTAGGACATTTACAAATAATGTACTTTACACTGGGGCACCAAGGTTTTGATTAATTAACTTGAATAATAAATTTAAAGTATTTATGACAAAACAAAATCCCATAAAAGTGGGATCAAATTCAAAGCTGCCACTTAATTGTAAAGCCCTTCTCATTTGCATTCTGCACTGACAAAAGTTTTTGTTACTAATTAATCTTGACTACGCACTTCTGGTGAGGGAAATCTGAGCAAAGTTTTCATGAATCGCGAAAGTAAAACTGTGAGTGTGCTCCATTCTGCCTTATCTGAACCCATGATAGATTTCCTAAGGGCTGGAGCCTGCACTGCACAAGATGAATGTTAGTGGTTTTGAGTCGAGCATGGTAACGCTGGCCAAGCTTGTGGACTCTGAAGGTTAATTAGAAAAATTATCTTATTTGGCCAGGCTCCAGGCTACCAGGGCTAATCTGCACCCGATCTCGCTGGCTCGGCGGGCACATCCATCACAGTCGCATCGAGAGGCGTCCCACGTGGGCGCAGCTGCTCAGCCATCCGGGACGTGCGCACACGCCGCATGCAGAGCAGCTTTTGTTTGAATTCGGCCTTGGTCGGCAACACAAAGGGCTCCCTTTAAAGATACGGATACTGTCCTATACATCACCGGCACATCTCATTTTGCTCGCATTCTCTGGGATGGATTTTTATGTCCTCACGGTGATCTTCATTACTTTTCAACGGCATAAAAAAATGTATAGATTCACTATGCTGCCGAAGGTATTACTATGAATGTAAATATGTCCAGTCTAACATTGTTTGCCTCCCTTTATTTGGAATATTTGTGATTTTTATAATTCACACCATGGTTTCCACTCAGCAGTGTTTAAATGTACACATTTTAAAAAGGTTGCCAAAAGGTAGTTATTTTAACACGTAGGCTTTCGCGACCAATATTATTCATAATCAACGTTTTTGGGTTTAGATCGCGTTATTTATAAATGTGTCGTAACCCTCCACCACCCGACACGGCCAATCAGTAAAAAAGTGTCACGTTTATAAAAGACAAATAGTTCACTGCTTTAGCCCACCGGTGTGTTGAAGCGTGAAACCACAACATTCACAATTTGAGTACGACGTTTCGCTGGTAATTGCATCCAGCATCATCGGGCAATTCGCCAGAATGGTGAGGCTCTGCTCTGTCTCCCGTTCTTATATAGAGCAGCAGCAGCAGGGTGACGTCATCATTAACTCATCAGGTGCAACGATTTGAGGGGGGGGGGTTATTGTAGTTATGCTGTATACACAAGGTACTTACAGTTTCTCCCGGAATTCATCAAGAACAATACAACAAGAAGCCACCCAGTGTTTAAGCTTAATTAGGCAAACCTGTCCAGTGATCTGCCCTAGGGTGCTCCACAAGGTATGCCCTTCTCGCTGGAGTTTATTGTTCAGACTCTTCAAGGTGTCCAAGGTCTCCATAAGCTGTAAGAGAAAAAGTGAAGAGGTTTTTTTTGGGTGGCTCAGATGTGAGCTGGTACTGCAGAAATCATTTTGTTCGAATCCAGAGAGCCACCTGTGATTAAACCAGGTTCTCAACTGTAATGAGTCAAAAGTCTCAGCCCGGGCACCAATGACTGCATACACAAAAATAAACGATTTCATTTGTTTTTGCACTTTACTTTGCTAAATTACAGCTCTTAGAATGACAAATATTGATTTGACTGTCATGTGCTGAACATTACCCTTTGTGGCAGTGTGGATGGGGAAAGCGCTGCCCCCTACAGTGTGGACCAGAGGTCTTTTAAAGTGGTAGCTCTGTGAAATCAATTTGCTTCAGCTATTCTGTAACATGGCGCTGCACTGCTGTGGAAGAGATCCAAATGGATTCTTCGTCTAATGAGATGACACTGAGAGCACAACTTACGAAAAATTAAGGGACACCACAAAAATTTTTTAAGGATTTAAAAAATTACAATTACAGGGAAGTCTAATATACAGCATATTGATATATTACAATCTAAATATAACAGAACATGAGTTTAAGACAGCTGGTTTTCAAAATTAAATGTTTGCAAAACACTATGCAGGACATATGTTCTTTATATTGTGTAGATATCACACAAAGTAAGCCTATGTACTTTACAAGCAGCAAAAAGAGCTGACACTTGCATTTGTAAGGTGTCTTTGCAGTCTCACACTGCATATAATCATGGCCTTAATCAAATAATGTTCTCGGATAAATTGAGTCAAATGCACATGGTAACGAATTCCCACACTGCCCAACACTACAATAGCCTAGACACATTTGATGGAAACAATACCCAGGGCAGATACACATTGGTAGACTTACTTGGCATATTATATCTTTAAAAATTATGATTTATTTCACAACGTGAGAATACACTGCAATTAATTATTTTACAAGTAGAAAATTGGGTTAGTATAGTTATTTAGCAGCAGTGTTTTTATTTAACAGTAGAGTATTTTTTTTATATAAAAAAAAATTAGGATTAAACCTTAAATGGCCTACACACAAATGATGTTAAATGATGCTACAGGGTATGTAACATCCACTTCAATGAGACAATTGGCTTAAATACCCAGAGAAAACTATTTACGTAGTAAACCATCTCCTTTGTTCAGAGATCCGATGTGGAATTTGCGAAGTAGGAGGACACCAAAACATTCACAAATACACTCGCAATGGGATTTAAATAAATTAACCAAATTACTACATTTGACAGAACAAATACCACGAGAGCATTACATTTCAAATGATAGCTATCAGTATCTAATGAACACGTGATTGTTATGAAAAGGACAGTGAATCAATTGTTTAACAGTTCTTCTCTATGCTGCGAGCTAAGAGCAGCAGCATTGTATGACGTACCCCACCATAGCTGGTCCGCAGAGATTTCTCTTGCTTCTGCAGCTCATTCTTCAGCTTCCGCTGGTCACAAATATTCTCTTGGATCTGCATCATTTGCATGTTCCGCTCTGATGGAGAAAGAGATATACGTACATGTAGAAAAATATGCAAATAATGCAGTCCAAAAAATAATTACTTTTTAAACGCCAACTGCTAAACTCTATTGTATCATGTAACTCAACATTTCTCCAGAAGTTATCGTAATATACAACATTTTTTGTTGACATTCTGGCAGGAAACTGACATTACATTTGTTCAATAATCCATATTAACAAGAGTGAAAATCGTGATGCGCATTGCAATACCTTCCAAAATAACGCTGAGCGCATGTGTAATATAGTGTTTATATTTTTGAGACACAAAATGAAAAGGCCCACAGGAGGGAGCAGAATTTCAAGCAGTCTATAAAAAATGACCAGAGATAAATAAAGTAGCCCATCGTAATGGATGATCATATTGTGTAGTGCAGGAAGAAGATAACTTCAGAGTGAAACAAACTCTATTAATGGCTTCATTTATCAACTCTGTACGGGTGTCAGTGGTCTAGAGCGATTAAACAGATAGCAAGCTTCCCCAATCTCTCACTGTTTATCGTGGCTGCTCATCCAGTATAGCCTGAGTGAGAGGTTTAAGTGCACCTACTTTGAAGGTAAAAAAAACAGTGCAGTTGACTATAATAGTGAAGTCTAGACATGAGAAAGGCAGACGTGCACAGATAAAAGTCACCAAGATGTGCAGATGTGAAAGTGTATATTTTCCGGTAAAGGCTGCAGAAACATAATTAAAAGATATGCGGCATTTAATTCTTTGCCTGCTTATTTTGCACTTGCTGATACAGCACTCTGAATGTGCATTATATAAAATATAAGATAGTAAAACGTAGACAAATTGCTTATGTATGATGTGATTGATTAATGCTAATGGCTTTATTCGTACAACATGTTTATTCCATTCCAGGATGTGGATTTGTATTTAAAGCACTGTTCTACCAAGATTCCTGTTCCACACCTGATACAAAATCCCAAGCTCAAATGTATCACTTGATGACAACTGGCAGATGCAAATCTAAGCGACTTCAGCAAAGATAGCAAAACAAATTAAATGCACATATAAAAACCCAAGATGTATTGAGTAAACATTCTGAGGTTCTGGATCTATTTCCTTGGTAACCACTTCAAATAATGATTCTCATGAGCAGCAAAGTTATTGGTCACAGGTTAATCATCAATGCTTACATAAATAAATAATTCTATACTTGCAAATGTTTCGTCTTTACCACAATTTTATCTCAAGAGTGATACTGGCATACTGCCATGAGATAAAGAATACAATCGGTACTCCCTCAGGAAAGTGCAACCCCTCATAACAGAAGGTAGTCTGCAGAAGTGGATATCACAGAACTACAGGAGGATCCTTTCAAGTGACCCTTTTATCCAAATGAGGGTGGAGCACTTTTGCACTCAACCTGCTACAGAGTCAGTTTAACACGTAGGCTTTCGCGACCAATATTATTCATAATAAACGTTTTTGGGTTAGATCGCGTTATTTATGAATGTGTCGTAACCCTCCACCACCCGACACGCCCAATCAGCAAAAAAGTGTCATGTTGACAAAAGACGAATAATTTACTACTTCAGCCCACCGGTGTGTTGAAGAGTGAATCCAAAACAAAATTCTGGCGAATTGCCCGATGATGCTGGATGTAATTACCAGCGAAACGTCGTGCTCAAAAACTGTAAATGTTGTGGATTCACTCTTCAACACACCGGTGGGCTAAAATAGTAAACTATTTGTCTTTTGTCAACGTGACACTTTTTTGCTGATTGGCCGTGTTGGGTGGTGGAGGGTTACGACACATTTATAAATAACGCGATCTAACCTGCTACAGAGTAATATCTGCGACATGGCAATCAAACTGGTGTATATTAGCAGTTGTGATTCATCCACAAGTGCAAAAAAACTCATTTATCTTTTTTTTTTATGCAGTAAATGATGATAATACTGAGACCATCTACTCACTTGGAAACCCAGTTCAACTTCATACGTCTTCCTGGATTCAAACCCAGGTTCTCAAGAGTATAGGCTCAGCACTCTGACCTCTAATCCACCAGACACCCATTGTTACTTTTAATTTAGCCTATCCAACTCTGAGGATACATTTATCAATGATAAAAAAACAGTATTGCATCAATCACTCAACCGCACAGCCCTGTCTGCCGAGTGGTTAATAGAGGAAAACCGAATACACATATTGGTATGGTCAGTCTTTCTCCCTTGATATTCTATCTTGAAACGAATCACATCTGCTACATGTAGAGAGATGGTAATGAAATGTAACAAAATAAACTTGTCTTTGTGCCAAAGGCCAGGGACCAAATGAGTCATAACTGCCAACACGAGGGACTGGGGGACACATCAGGCAGAGAGGCATTGTGGTTTGATATGCGTGCAGGTACCCAGGTAGTATGTGACAAAGTCGGCTGTGAGCGTGGGGTGGCGGATCTGCTTCCTGCGGCCGTCGCCAGTGCCGGGCTCCGTGGTGTCGGCCGGCATGATGTCCGTAGACACCCCCGCCAGCTGTGCCTTGTGCAGGAGTGCGCGCACTGCCGAGGCGCTGCTGGTGAGTGGGCGCGCCAGTTTCTCGCGGGGAACCCAAGGACTGGGCCGCGTTCCCTTCGCCAGCTCGAAGCGCGCCCGGTACAGCTGCAGCTTTGCATCTATGCGTGCCTGCTGCACATTGCACACCAGTGTGTTCGACAGCAGCGCACTGAACGCGCGGCTCAAGGAAGCGCCGAATATTGCAAAAAGCTCGTAGCATTTACGATGCGAATTGGAGGTGTGCTGAAAGTTCCGGTTACAGGTCTAAGAAAATTGACGAATATTAAGCTTGTTGAAACATCCCTTGAAAATATCCGTAGTCGTATGCAAACCCACGTTGACCTCATCACGACTTATTACAATCATCCTCACTATCCCACCCCCGCATTCGTCAAACGTACCTGCAAACACCCCAATGCATGAATCAATGCAGCTCGTATTTCAATGCTGACTAACCTGCATGTCCCCCGGGTGAGCCTTTCCCTTCTCCTCGCGGATCTGCCGGCTGAAGGACTGCAGGGCCAGGTAGTTCTTTCTCTTCCACTTCCTGTCCATACGGTCGGCGTGCTGCTTGCAGTGAGCGAAAAATGGGTCTGCAATTTCCTGTGGGCAGACTACGAATCAGCTAAATGTAAAAGCAAACATGCAGTTACATTAACGTACTGTATTTATAAATCCGTGTAACTACCAGAAAGCGGAGGGAATTCTGTTAATCCAATTAATTAATGTAGCAAATGTTTAGATAAATGTAGTAGTTTAAACAAACTGTAAATTTGTATGTTGATATTGTAGGGTTTTATTAATCAAAAATTCAAACATAGTACATACACAAATAACAATATAAATGAAAACTTTGCAGTCATAAAAGTTTAACACGTAAAAAAGTCACGATTGTTCTAAAAACATACGTGAAAAGTAAGTGAATGTAATCTCTGAAAATATAAACTCAATCTTCCACAACATGCAGGTCAGCTTATAATAACAAATATCTTTACAATGATTCGAAAAATTTTCATATAATCATGGTACTGCACAATGCTCATGCTCAAATTACCTAATAGACACAGCTTTTGACACTGCGAGGTTATATTGATAAGATTACACTCTTTATCTATTCTCGAAATGTATGTGGTGATGTTAATCATTTCCAACTGTTACCCAATTACTACTATAATGAGCCAAGAATGTCTGTTTGTGTGCAACGTGCTTGACGTCACTCCACATTCCGCACCCCTCCCCCCATCATTAATATTCATGAGCGGGTGGATTTTTACACTCACGCAGAAGATTTATTTTTCTTCGCAAATTCGTTTTAAGTGTCACGTTTCTTTATTCAAAGTGAATCTAATAAATAATTATACGCAGTAACAAAGTGGATTTGGTGTCTTTATTTATTTCTTCAGCACTTGACACAAAAGGTAAGTCTAATTTATGCTTCTACATTATGGTAAAATAGACATTTCTCGGTAATTTTCCAGATATTTTATCGATTTCCAATTAATTTCAACCCCAGCGACCGAAAGCAGAAGAGAATAAAGTATCAGAACAGTGAATTTGAACAAATTGAAGGTCAACTATATACAGTGCTACAGTGACATGAAATTAAGTGTTTTATTACTTCATTTTGTGCCAGATTCACTGCCATTAATACAGTGCTACAGTGAAATGCAGTGAAGTGTTTGATGACATACTTTCGTCCAAGATTCACTGCCATTAAATTTACACAAGATACAATTATACTCTGCTCAGTGTTTTCGTAAATATTACAGCTTCCATCCTAGGATCGGCAAAAGGCTAGTAGGAAATAAACGTGATATTTTTATTGTGCTGATAGAAATACTAAGTGGTTGTAGACTTCTCATTTTCTAATTTGTTTCGCACATCATAAACAGCGCATGTGCATCCACTGCTGGATGAGTGCCTCTCCAGTCCGAGCAGATCGTGTGGCTTATCTGACCATGCTTCACTCCGCTAGTCAGTGTGGGTTGGTGAATGCAGGCATCATGGAATTACAGCATAACAGTACATTTTGCTCCACTGACTGCTCCTCCCTACAAAGTAGCCTTGCAATTTGTAAGATAGCCCAGGCTCAAAATTCTGCTTAGCTTTTGAGATTGGACACATTCGGAGTGATTTTAATGTATTCATATATGTACATGTACATTCATATTTAAATTACATGGATACACGTACTATGTGCGCACATTCTTTTGCAAATATATACAACAGTGGTAGGCTTTATATTGACGATTAGTCAACATTCACTCCGTTTTTTCTACTGGGCAGCGCTAATAACCATGGAAAGCAGCCAACAATCAAGTAAATGCAATATTTTTTTTATCTTGTTAGTTTGCACATTCCCTCTCTGCAATGTCCTAAAATTGCCGCCACTGCTCATGGTCATCCTTGTAAAGAGTTTCTAAGCAAAATGAGTCTCACCTCTTCTGCAGCAGCCTCCGACAACAAACCTTCGCGCTGGGCACACATCACGTGGAAGAAGCTCCGGCACATCCCCGCATCACAGTTGATGCACACTCCGGTACGGGAAAACAGGCGCTCCTCACACAGCATGCACTCCTGCACAGCCACAAGCCCATCGGTATACGTTATGTCTGGCACTCTTTGTACCTTCACATTCAAGAGCCGAATAGCTCACAGGGCTATACCTAAAAAATTTACTTGAACATGAACCCTACCCCATCAATTCACACAAATTACACACATACCAACCAGTCAAAAGACACATGAAACATACATGATCTGTTTTGTGAACTCAGATTGGTGGATACAGAAAAGTCCTCAGTGCCTTTCATTGAGGGCACTGGTGTTTGATAAATACTTGGGTTTGATGAGTCATAATAATCCAGGATGTATTGTTACTCGCCTGCTACATGTGCATAAAGAAACATTACTTTTAATAATATGTACAGCTGTAATAAAACCATCAAATAGTATACAACACATTTTAAAAATGTATTTCAAAACCTTATCATAAAATAGAAATGCAGTGAAAGCAGTAACTATTATGTGAAAATAATAACAAATAATTTGCACTGTTTAATACTTGTGTTATTACAACAGTTATTCCACATTGAAATTCAGGCCAAGAGTGCTTTCAAGTAAGCTTAAAGGTAAAATAGGTAGGTTAACAGACCTGCTTAAAGATTATTTTGTATTGTATAGTTTTGCATTTGACTATGACCCATGTCTAACAGAGAAGGTCTTTCCTATAAACATCTCGCAGTTCAACAACATTGTTTCAAGCAAGCCTCACTCTGCTGATGAGAAATTTAATGTAAAAATCCGTCCAGTTTGTGTTGAACCAATACTGATTAACATGCACAGAAAGCCGTGTGGCTAATAATGCGTATAATTTGCATAATTTTTTACATGGAGGGATAGATGTGAAGAAGTCATATTGTCTACTTATCATTATCCATATTGAAAACATTTATTTAGTTTTATGCTTAATGCAGTACATTTAATAGGTTTATTAAATAAGAGAAAACTCATAATTTGGCATTCAATTTGAAGGTGGGAAAGTTTGTATAATGCTATGAGTACATATACCTCCAAAGCACTGAACTAAAATTACAATTTCATAAAAACTGCACACAAACATAAAGAGGCACTTTGTGCATAAATACCCAAAACATTTCCTCCATCAGATTTTATTAGGAGCATTAACTCTAACATTCTGTTATATATTTTTTACAACCCAGTTTCCACTTGTGATAGGATTGCTTCACTGAAGCATAAAACCACAGATTGTATGTGGAGCCAATGTAGTAGACATTTTAGGCTGAACAAGTGATTTTCTTCATATTTTTCTAACCCATCTGTTTTGATATCCATGCGATGACAGGGAGCTACTGAACAATGTCATTTCAAAATTGTGCCCCAAAATTGAATGTGTAGAAGCAGACACAAAAGCCATGAAACATGCCCAACTTTGCAGAAAGCTTTCAATTTGGCCTTGAATTGCATTTTCTGGTATTATATTACAAACTACTGGAGCAGACACGGTATGGCCTTTCAGAAAGCCGACAAATGTCACCAGAACGAACATTTTTTGGTTCAGATTATGCTTTTTATATTTTAAGGTTATTTATGCACAATGATCAGTGAGCAAGGTTAAAAAAAGGGCTGTTGTAACATTTTTATCAGAATTCAGTGAATAGAGGAATTTAAAATAATTACAGAGCACACACACAAACAGCTACATCCCTGAGCAAGGTTCATTCAACATTACTGATAGTGTATTCATTCTAACACACTGCTACAATGAGACAATGTTATTTGCTTTGTTGCTCAACATACCTATAAAAAAAAATATATGCATACAAATAAACTTGTAAACAAAAAAACACATGTGATTGATCAAGTATTTTTATTTTAAGTTATTATTTAAGTAAATTATACACAACAAAGATGCAGATTGCTGTGGATCAAAATGTAATATACAAGGTAAATTTTGTAAGCATTTGGAAGAAATGAAAAATCCAACATAACCATAAATACCACATGACAACAGTACCTTGGCTCCGTACTTGGCATATGACATCTCGGTGAGAGTCACTGGCCTTAGCCTCTCCACGTCCTCAAATGCTACGCCAGAAACGTAGAGTGCACACACCACGTGAACCCATCTGAAAAGGGGAAACAAGTAGCATTATAGCACAGTGTGAAAAAAACTGATTCAATAGCACTCATAGCTAGCTCTCCAAAATCACTCAAAGCTGATGCCATAAGGCCCTTTTCATTAACCACACACTACCCATGACTCACCGGCCAGCATCTGTCTCCTTGAAGATGCCATCAATGGCAGGGCAGAGCTCACAGCTGGGCACAACGCCGGCTTTGCACGGATCACAGAACCAGGGCTCTGTTGAGTTATCCGAGGTCGAGCTTATCACGGACTCGCTCTCGCCATCAACACCGTAACAAGCTGAACACAAGGGAAATGTTCGCAAAAGCAGACACCATCCACTGACTAATCTGGCAGATGTGTTTACAAATACAAAAATATTTTAATTGCTAAAATTATAAAAACACAAATGACAACTTCGTGTTTAAAATTACATTTTTTACACATGCAAATCAATTATTAACTTGTTTCGCAAGCACTAGCTTTTTTACAAAGTGAGTGAAAAAAACTGCACCACATCATAAGTTAAAAATACTGCCGTCATTTTCTTGTATGTTCATTTTCACATTACACACATAGCTGCAAACATTATTGTGGTTGAATAATATACATTTATATTCCAGTGGGGTTATTTGTTTGTAAGAGTGAACTGGATTTTTTTTCTGAATTCTTTGTGCTGGGTTGTGTGATGTGCAGCGATTTATCTAAAGCAGTGAGAAGTAAACCAACAACATGGCAACGTGGAGCGCGCGTGTGCTTGGCCGGGTGACTATCAGCGCATGCTCTAACAGGCGGCAGTGCACAGCACTTCATCACTGTCATGCAAGCTCATGTGCTTCATACATCACCCTGTTTGCACAAAATCAAAAAAGTTTCCAAAAGCTGGACAGTGTGGATGCCTTAAATGTAACAAAGAAAGTTCAGCATGGCAGCTTTATCTAAAATATTAAAAGTGGTATTTTTAGGAAAGATATCTTACGCAGGATGTCTACCATGAGAACTGAGAAAATACCAAATAAAAATGAGATAACATTTCATCTTATTTTCATTCTAATACACTGATTGAATATATTGGAATATACATAGCAATCATTGCCCCTCCTGCAAAAACTTGGAAAGACTCCTAAATAATAGTCATGAGACTATATGAGGCTTTCATGGGTAAACAAGCATAATAATTTGAAGTTTTCGTGACTGCAGGGATCCATACTCTTTGGTTCTTTCGGTAAAGTCACGTAGGTATAACATAAAATAAATTAAATCACGACGTTTTGGGCGCAACACAAGCGTCCGTCATCAGGTGGGACAACCACAGCAAGAAACAATTGCTGAAGTGGGCAAAAGGGGCTGCTGCAACAAGAGGCCATATAGTCAAGAGAAGGGGGGAAGGGAGACCCTCCCTGTCTCTCCTCCCTGGCTCCTCCCCCCCTTATCTTCCCTAGATGGCCTCTTGTTGAAGCAGCCCATTTTTCCCACTTCAGCAATTGTTTCTTGCTGTGGTTGTCCCACCTGATGACGGACGCTTGTGTTGCACCCGAAACATCGTGATTTATTTATTTTATGTTATACCTACGTGACTTTACCAAAAGAACCAAAGAGTAAGCATGATAATATTCACGATGCTTCAAAAGATAAAAATACATTTTACATACTCAATGGCACTTTACATAGGCCACCATGGTGCTGGTATATAACACGTACCTTCATGGACTGTGACTCCACAGTTGTCACACTGGACAATCTCGTTGCTGTCTTCACTATTCTCACCAAGACACACGCTGCAGATCAGCACCTCCTGCATCTTCTGTGAAGACCTGCCTCCAGAGGTCTTACTGGATGTCACAGACTCCTACATAAACATTAAAGCAGTAACAAAACATCATTCCACAGATTTAAATATTTAAAAACTGAAATAGGGAATGTTAATGAGTTCATACATTTTATAATAGATAAAATAGGTTAATTTGTGTTATATTATCAGGTTCATAAATTAAACAACCACTGCAGTTGCTGAGGAAACATTTCCTTACTTCAGCTTTGGTCCTTTTCTTTGCTACTTTCTCAATGAGCTCCCCGATGGTAACAGATTTATCCACCGTGCTCTCCGAACCAGACACATCATCGCCACTCTCCTGCTCTTCTGACTTTGCACTCTCCTTCTCATCACCGTCCTCATCCTCCTCGTCATCGCTGCCATCATCACTGCCTTTGCTGTCCTTGTCGCTGCTGTTGCCGCTCTCACTGTCATCGTTGCCGCCATGCCCTTTCTCATCACTGCCGTCCGAGCCCTCCGACTGGAAAGTTCCACAGGGGGTTTGAAATGTTCGAGCATAAAACACATTTATTATTATAATGTCAAAGCTAAGCTGCAGGTCGACCACAAGAAAAATCCATTCACACACTCAACCAGAAAATGCACATGCACCTTACTTTATTACGACACAGAAATAATACCGAAAGGTATATATGGCTTTAAACATATAGGATTCAATATTATGCCATTGTAACAATAAAACCAATTTCACAACTTCATATCCCAGCTACCATACAGTCGTATAATTTGACAATGAATTAATTCAACAACCATATTTTAAATAATTGTGGTTAGTTCTTATATATTGGACAATAAACAAAAGGTTAAGTAAAATAATTGTATTTACCTTTTTCACATAATGAAGAACCGAGGCTGTTTGCTCTTTTTTTTAAGATATCCCCTATTGGAAATCAAAATATTTCTATATATTACAGTGATGAGCGCACTGCGCTGTATACCTGCATACCTGAGCTTAATTTCTGTACATGGTTAACATCAGTGGCAAGTGATATCAGAACATGTTCTAAGCGCCCAACCCCCCCCTGCACTTCATCAACCCAAATTGACCAGCGTGGTCAATTGTCAAACAACCCCCATGACCAACAAGGCATGGGGAGGCCTTCATCAAGCAATGGATTGAAACATGGCTGTTTTTGTACATATTATTTTAAAAGCAATGCATACAACCATAGATTAATGTCAGTATTAGCATTAGCCGTGTGTACAAGTACCTCGGATCCACCCCCTTGTTTGCCAACTTTCTCGGGGTCCCAGTCGTTGTCGTCCTCGCTGTCATAGTCATCCATGTTGCCCAGGTCCTGCTCTGTCAGCACAACGGCTGGCGTACTGCGCTTACGGCGAAAGTTCCACTTTCTTTTTTGATCCTTGGCTGATTGTGCATCATCATTCGAGTTTTTGGCAGAAGGTGCACTCTCACTGTCACTGCTTTCCGACTCCCCAGAGCTGGTCTTCTAAAAATAAAAGAACAAAAACATCGAAAATACCCAAATACAATCTCTAACGATCTCACAATGTGCCATATAATACCAACACTCATATAACTTCTCATAAATAACTCGTGTACCTGCACTGAACAATTTCTATCATAGTCTTAATAAACAATGTTTACCACCTTGATTTGAAGCTTTCGTGACTGCAGGAATTCATACTCTTTGTTTCGACCGTCCTCAGGCGGAAAAAATAATCCAGCAGTGAAACTGCTGAACCAGCAGCGGTTATCAATTATTTTATCATTTCAAAGGCCATGGAAATAGGCAAGCAGTGTCAACAACATCCATAAGAAATGTATAAATTTCGATTTAAACCTTTCGTGACTGCAGGGATTCATCTTCTGGGTTCTTTCAAAAAGACAGCGTCTGAAAGACAGACCTGTTCTTCACCTGAGGACGGCTGCTTGCGTTGTGGCCGAAACGTCGTGAGAATTGTATTTTATTATGTTTATTTTTATTATTTTATTATTTCCCTTCTACGTGACTTTACCGAAAGAACCAAAAAGAAGAAATGTATAGTTTACGATACCTTTCAGAGGTTAGGATGTGACCTCCATGTCAAAAAACACTGCATTGTTATGTTTGTGAAGACACTATTCACACACAGGTACATTGCTTCAAATGTAAAAGATTAGAAAATAAAAAGTTTTCCTTTAAAATATAGGGCTGTCCTGAACAATTTATATGTATTGTCTGTAGGCCTGTCTTCTTACATGGCATCTGGAAACATCGTAGACTATTAAGAGTGTGTGTGTGTGAGCCACAGTGTTCATTGCAGCTACAGAATTAAAGTTGCTTTGCATGAACAATTTAGCATTCATCAAACCCTGACACAGTTATCAGAATGTTGGTGCCCTTCTGTGAATCTAATGGGAAGCCACATACATGGCGAGGGTTTATTGCATTTCAAACAGATCTTCCCGGTGTGTGTAAATCATTTTTTTGCTATTAATTGTTCACAATCATTTAATGTGCCCATAAAACAAAAATATGCTTTGTGCTTTCCTTATAATACAATGTAATTTGGTTACTGCTGTGCTGAGCACAGTATCTGATGGCATGACTGCTATTAGTAAAATAGAAGCCACAAACTAAATTGAACCAACACACTTTGCAAGGTTTTTGAAACATGATCACATGATATGCAGTATATATGCTAATTATTATCAAGATTCTCATCCCTAAATACCAGTGATACACAGCCTTAAACAGCTATTGTCCCTCTGTATTCAATTCGCATTACACTCACAACATAGTAACCATGGCATTTTCCCAATAAGAATATAATTTGAAAACCGAAATAATTCAAACATGTGGTGAGTATTTATATCAACTTGCACAAACTGCATACATTTTAAATGCACTTAGTATGTGAGCATGTATTAAACCCAGGAAGAATTGTTTAAATATTTCAAATGTTCTGTAAGGAAATAACAGCATCTCTCTAGTGCTGTGCAAATGACAGAATGACAGTAAATAATTACACACCTGCAGCGCTGGGGATTTCTAATTCAGGTGAATCATATTTGAGCCAATACAACTTGTAGAATTACCAGTACAATGAATTGAAATTAAATTGTGTATGCAATCATGTAACAACACATGACGCACAGGTGGTAAATTATAAGTAGGCTTAAAGCTGCCAAAACTGGAGGTTAGGTTTTGCAATCATCCAATCAACTTTAAAAAAGCCAGGTGAAAGAATATGCCTGGCAATAACGGTTTGTGGGTATAAAAAGATGGCTACCACAGGTTGAATATTTGCGTTGAGCAGCTTTTTCAATGGTACTCATTATTGTCCTTTAGTCAGTTTAACACGTAGGCTTTCGCGACCAATATTGTTCATAATCAAACCCAAAAAACCCAAAAATCGTTGATTATGAACATTGTCCTTTAGTGTTAACAAGAATCACCCTCACCCACAAGAAGTGAGTTTATTATGTATGTGCTTCATACTTAATTCAAATGGATTAAACGTGGAAATGCAGGGAATGTGCTTTTACAGAACAATACAAAATCCCATCATACATTGTTACTATAATGGAAGAAACTGATACTTATGTAAGGTTTTGGGTTGGGCTGTATAACTCTGCCTTTTCAGGCTGAACTACGTGTTCAGCATTGCTAACAGTTCGTGCTGGGAGCTTCTTTGGGAACTGAATGTTCTTCCGTTACTGGAAAAGGTCCCAGCACATGGAACGAAATGCCAGACATCATGTTGGACAACACACAGTATACAACCCATTCTGTGTTCATACACCGTACACTGAAACCGAATGTCCGTTATTGATTGTTGCCTAAATATTCTATTGGTAGCTTCCATAAGCTCTTAAGAGCCTAGGCCTCCAGGCTTGTCTAAAAGAGCTAAGTACCACTGATGGCACAAGGCAATTTGTTTTCCCCATTACATACCTTTGCAGCGTCACCACTCCCCTTCGATTGCTGCCGTCCACCCTTTTCTTTCCCCTTGGCTCCAGATTCACGTTTTCTTGAAACTTCCTTCTGATCCGAATCGGAGCTGGATTTGTCCTCCTCTGCTTCTTTTGCTTTCCCATGGCCATTTTCTTCGCTGTCTTCACTTTCAGAATCTTTGCTTTTTTTTTCTTCTTTGCTTTCAGAAGCTTTACTTTCTGCATCGCTACCATCTGTACCAGAAGAACCTAACCAAGACATTTAATTTTATATGCATTCAGTTCATAACAGACATGTACCAATGCACAAATTCTTCAATTTAAATCAATATTTATGCACACGATACAAATACAATTGTGCAGAAACGATTATTTACAATTTACACCCGTGATGTGCTCATGGTATATTTAGGATAACACAGAAAACACAACTACAAATGATGTTGAACAAACCAGAAACAAAACAAATGGGCCATTAAAAAAATATACAAATAGGTTATTGACCTGTGACTTTAAATTGGAACAATGTAAGTGGTGGAGGGGTGATCTTTACATGTAAGTGGTGGAGGGGTGATCTTTACATGTGTATTTTCCATTGTAGATGAACATGAAGGTGAATTGAGGTTATCCAAGACCACAGTCTTTATTTACCTGACGCCTCATCGACATTGAAATCGCTGTCGTCTGAGCTGTCGTAACCAAATGCTGCCTCCAGCAGCTGGTTCTGCACTGGCTTGACACGCCGCTTGTTCGGGTCTCTCTCCACTGCAAAAGAATTACAAAATCAAAAACACGACCCGTGTTAATACTGTGTATTAGTCGACGACATTAGATGCTGCACTTGCACAAGGCTATTATCAGGCCCGGACTGGCCAAAGGGCAGTCCAGGCAAATGCCTGGTGGGCCTGGTTCATTCCGAGGGCCTGTGGGCTGGTATGCGTGGGGAAATTGCAAATGTTAGCAGAGTAAAAAAAATGTTTTATCACCTATGTGTACGCTCCTTTGCTTATTTACATTCTCAGTTGGCATTAAGCCCCATATCTTGCAGCCCCAAAGCTTCTTCCTCACCGGCCCATTTGTTTTTTGGAGCAACTCAAATGAGCCAATGAGATGGCACGGCAAAAACCACGCTAATACGCCAACATCACAAATCTAGCTCGTACTGTATACAGTTTGTTATCGCACAACTCATGAAAGCAATTGCCCATAGCACGAATTTTGGCCGGTGTGTTTACAAACGCCTGGGCCAGTTGCAAGTGCTTTAAAGTATATCTTGACGTGACTGAAAATGAATTGCTACATCCACGCTCGACTTGCGAATGGATTTAGATTTGCTGCCATCATCAGCCATGGGTCAATTTACTGCTGGATGGCCTCACCATGCTCCCACGTATTCACACATGACCCCTAGGTCTAGGTATGTGTCCATCATTGTAGTACATGGACATGGCTTTATCTGTACATTTTACATTGGGGTACTTGCGCATGGCCTCGGATGTGTAACAAATTACACTTAACTTTTAACTAATGGGTGAAGTGTAAATCCTTCGGTAACGATACAGTAATGTGGAAGACTGCACATTACCTAAACTAAGTGTACACATGGCGCTCGGACGTGGGTGTGCTTATAACAACACGTGGCTTTAGCTAGGAGTACATTCGCGTGGCCTACACTTTTAACCGAGTACACCAACGGGGTGCACGTGGCTTTGGTTGCGAGTACAGTACACGAGTGTGGTGCCACATTGCACTTTTGTCTGCATTCGTGGACGAACTCGCCCGTAGCCTCTGATGCGTACACCTGTACGTGATTTTAATCCCAAATGGCAATGCACCATGGTGCCCAACCCCAGGAATCCCATGAAACACAAGCTGACAGACCTATGATCACATCACGCCGAATGCGCCCAATTTCGCCAGATCCTCGCCTCGTTATACCGCATAGGGGCTTGAATAGGTGACCACCACCACCACCACGCACACGGGTAGTGATGAGCTGCAGCTTCAATACGGTGGACCACAGAAGGCAGGACAGGCCAGAAAAATCCAGCTGTACTGCAGTCGGTTCGTTTTACGGCCCTGCAATCCAGACCCGCACTGGGACCGGCGTTCCCAATGTGAACATTGCAAATAACCACGGCGGCGGTCGTGAGAAGGCCCTCCTCCATCCCTCCCTCCCTCCCAGTACAGTGGCATCAACAATAAAGGGCTGTCCACATCCAGCAGTGGCGTGACACCCGGCAGCGTGTGTGTGTGTAAGAGGCCGAGGGAGGCCACTCACGCATAGCTTTAAACATGAACGCGACGTCGTCCCCGTCGGCCCCGCCAGGCATTGGACGCTCTCCGCGGAGCTCCCCCCCCCACCCAACCCCGGCCGCGATTCGGCGGCGCGGCGCAGCGCTCTCGCGTCCGCCACAAGTAGCAAGCAAATAAGCACGTGTGTGTCCGTGTGCGGGTCGCTATTCTAGTCGTTGGTTGGTGTTCGTAGTAGTAGTTGTGGTGGTGGCTGCATTACTGTGGGGTTGTTTTCATTGTTGTTGTTGCTACCGCCACAAAAGCCGGAATGTCGGACTCGGCTCCGGCTGGGCCATGCGCTCCGATTTCCCAACGCGCTTAGGCGTGGATCTCAACCGCGATTGGACGGCGGCGGGCGGCGGATGAGTGAGGAGGGGGGGGGGCGGAGCTTGAAGGCGAGTTTGACCAATGGGAAGGCGGCGATTCCGAGGCGCCGGCGCAGTGGGCGGAGCGAGCGGCGCCTATGTGCAGTAGGAAATGTGGGAGGGCGTGGCTTCCCTTGGATTCTCAGGCTTCAGCTGTGAAGTCATAGGGGGCAGGGCGGCGTTGCGTGAAGCTCCTCATTACCTACTATATTACACATACTATATTATACATACTATATTATACATTCTAGATTTGAAGCTTTCGTAACTGCAAGGATTCATACTCTTAGGTTTTTTCGGTAAAGTCACGTAGGTAAAACTAAATTATCCAAATAATAGAAATAAAATAATAAACCACGACGTTTCGGAGGCAACACCAGTCTCCGTCATCAGGTGGGACCGTCACAGCTAGATTTACTGTATCAAGTGAGGCAAAATTCCAAGAGACAAGTTCTTAAATACAAGTTAAGGAGGGAGGGGCTTATCTGAATGTGGTAGCCAATGAATGGAACGTGTTGGGGGGTGGGCGGGGCTGAAAGAGAACAATAGGTGTACAAGTTGTCGTTCTACCCGGTGTTGGTTGACAATCCAAAAAAAAACTTATGGCTATTAGTCTCGAAAGCCTACGTGTTAAACTGCTGATGAGACACTGTATATCGAAACTGGTGCAGTGGGCTGCATTAAACCAATGCTGTTGAAATGATATACACTTCCACAAAGGCCTTGATGGTTTGGTATGCACGTAGCGATTCTATGAATTGTTACAATTGGTAGCCCGCTTTTCTTTTTCTATAATCGATTTTTTTTTGCGATTGTGAATGTAGCGCCTCTAGTGGTTGCATATTTATGCGAATAGGTTTCAAAACGCATAACATAATCGCAGGGTGCGATTTGACGTGGGCCAGTTTCTTACCTTTATCCCTGGAACTGTGCTTTTAGGTCTGGCCGGGGGGATAAATGTATCCCTCCTGGATAAAATAATTTACATTTGCCAGGATTGAGCCTCCTTCGTAATTGAATGAGAAACTTCTTTGAAATAGCAGGTGGTGTATGTTGGGGCTGGCTGCGGGCTAGCCAATGTCAGGAGAGCAATGGATTATTGAATCTCTCTCTGCGGAGCTTGCCTGGTTTTTTATTCCGGGTACGAGAGGTTTCCACTCATCTGAAGCGAATCACGATTGAAATTGGCCAAACACCCCACTGTAGCAAGACCCTCATTAGAAAGTAGATGCTCGAGTTAGGCTTCCCATGGTAAAATGCAGTTACACGATTTAAAAGTGCATATTTATCACATTAAGGCAATATCACCCATTATGCGTTGCTATTTTCAGTTGTCAATATATTATTAGATGAAGCCCTTCTCTTATCTGACCAAACATCACCAGGTTTAGTCTCTTATAAGAACAACACAATGACGCATTTCATAATTTTATTTGCATGGAATTCGTCAATATGCATTTAAAACACGTACAAATGACAATCACCTAAGTCGCCAGTATTTTTATCTGGCTCGTAAGGCGAGTTTCGTTCTCATGTCATGGATGCTGGGCTAAAATTGTCCACCGCCGTATCACCTAAAACTTGAGGATTCAAACGTTTAAACAAAACCATGTTTGCATGTTGGTCTTAATGTGTTGTGTCCATGAAATCATGATTGTATTACATGTATTTTTACATTGACATTCCAGCAGCTAATGTATTGCACTACAATACATGAACGGGACAGATTTAGTCAACGGTTCAAGATGAAAACTACAAAGCTACTATGGGAACTCCATCTCTAAACATGTATGCACATTATAGGAAGTGCATACATGTATTGAACGTTTGCATAGGTCTATATACTAACTGCAATTTAATATCAGCACAAGCCAAGAACGAAACAATAACACAATTGCAACTTTTAGTAAAGCACTGGATGGATCACTTTGAACACAAAACCATCAATCGTAATGTGTTTTACATTCGGATGCGTGTTTTTATCACGTGTCTTTGTTAATACAGTAAGTTATCTTGATGAGCTTAAAGAAAATGCCTACAACCTTATTAGTTCCAAGCTTGTTATGCAGCAACAATTTCTGTTCACCCACGTAATTGTGTTTTATTGTGGAGCAGTAATGGTCAATATGAATGAGCTATGACAAATTTAAAATATCACCTTCTCTATTGCATTATAATTACATTAAAAAATAAACTCTGTAATGCCCAAATACGTTAATGCATTTTCAATTTCTTATAAGCGTCACTCATGAGCTTAATTATAAGTGAGCTTACTAACACTTTCACTTACAAAATCTAAATCCGTTTCTGAAACTTGCTGGTGATAGATGTTAAACGCATATCAAACATCAAGCTTTAAAAAAATGTGAATTGTAAATGTAGGTTATGGTAAATGAGTGGGAACTGTGCTCATTTGTCATGATATAAAGCAGCATCTGTGAACATATCCTCCCCCTTATCTTGTTTCAGATCTCAATGGTCATCAAACCCTGGCATGGGAAAGCTGCGTGCAAACTTCTCCACTTGCACCTTCAGCTCTGTGACACGTGCCATGGTCTCGCCGTCAGACAGTAGGTTGGCTCGAAACTCCTTCAAGTTTGCTGCAAGAGCAACCCACAAATAATTATCAGTACAAATGCCAACCAGGTAAAATTCCTTTATCATTAAAAACACATTCATTAGATGTTTTAGTTTATTAGTATCATCGGCAGCTATGCTCAATCCACTGCTGGATAAATGCCCCCCCCCCACCCAGTCACCATCCCACAATTTTGGGATGTCATAATTCATCTCACACATGCGCATAAGCTGATGTCATCGCTGCATCGCCACAATGGTCGATATCTAGTCTCGATATCAAGGGAGAAGAAAACAAGACTAGGGGAAAACTATATCTACTCGTGTCAATTCAAGTCATGTGTGCATTTGGTAGCAGGGTTATACTGTCATAAGCAGCCCTGATATATCCACTGCTGGATGACAAGTGTGAAACCATTCATCACTGTCCTTCACATGAGCTGATCTCACCAACTCCATCTGTGTTGGGCATCCTCCGTGAGCGTGCTCTCTTCTTTAGCTACCATTCCATCAGTCTCGTCCATTGGCCATCATCCCTTCTCGCGGTGTCCTGCCAAACTCCCTTTTCTTACCAATATATCGAATTTGTGTTTGTTATTATTCCATCTTGTTCTCCGAGGGCCACATTTCCAATTTACTAAATAATGTTTTCTCCCTTTATTGATGCCATATGCCATCGCATTCTGATTTCTATTTTAATCACTTTTTTTCAAATGGTTTCTAACAGTTTATGAGTTTCCAAAGCAAATAGGACTTGTTTATTTTTACAAACCTGTTTTTTTCTTCACATCGCTGGCAATGGCAATTCCTTTGTCAATGAAGTCCACCACTTTTTCAAAGTCCGCTTCCTTAAACTGACGAGACGTCAATGCAGGGGCACCTAAAATGAAAGGATTTTCGGTTTTCAACTTTACACAAGATTCTAGCCGGTCCACAGCGATAAAACGTATTCCCACATATCTGTGTTAGATACCCAACGGAGTCCACATTGCATTAAAAAATGACTTGGCTTACCCAGCCGCAGCCCACCGGGTGTGAGTGCACTCTTGTCACCCGGGCAAGTATTCTTATTGGCAGTGATCGAGACCAACTCCAGCACCCTCTCGGCCCGTGCTCCGTCCATCTGCTTTGGCCGCAGGTCAACCAGCACCAAGTGATTATCAGTTCCTCCTGCAAACAAAAAACATTTTCATTTAAATAGTATCGACTGGTCTTCCCTAAACACTACTGAACAACGTCAATTATGACTTTTTGATACTGAACAAAACCTAAAAAAATTGTAATACAAGGCCACAAATAAAACTAGTTCCCATCTTGTGGAATATGAAAAGACAAACATAACAGGACCAAATACAAAAACAGCATTAAAAGCAGTGTTCATTTAACCCTTCAAATGAAAATGGTATGTTTAAAATATGAGGTTAAACCCAACGAACCTGACACCAATGTATATCCTTTGTGAAGCAGAGCTGCTGCCATAGCTTTGGCGTTCTTCAAGACTTGTGTCTGGTACTCCCGGAACATGGGCTCCGCTGCCTAGAAAGCAATAGGTATGTTGAAAATTATTCTCAAAAATGTGAACTCCTTGTGACAGTGCAGATGAGTAATGCTGTTGTCTGGATGCCGCACCTGTTTTAGAGCTACAGCCACGGCAGCAATAGCATGGTTATGGGGACCACCCTGAAGTGATGGGAAGACCGAAAAATTAATGCGGTCTTCTAAATCGTACATAATCTGGTTTCCAGTCTTCTTGTTAACCTCCTTTACTCCCTTTCGAAAGAAGATCATTCCAGCTCTGGGGAGGGGGAAAAACACATCAGAAGACCGTTTTGGTAATTAAATGGTATGGCTAATATGCGTCAAACTCACAAAATGCATTATTTTCCATTTATAAGTGCTAACAATCAATTTGAGATGTTTCTAATTAGGACACGTTTTATATTCTAGCACCCTGCTATTTTCATAGATACATTTCATTCTAGTGAGTCATAAATATAACGGTGAAGTTGACCTTCAGCACCCGCAGTAGAGATAATTAGTTGACTTTAGTACTCAAATTAATTAAATATCGCTAATATAATTAACCACAGGGACACACGGAGCCCATGGTTGAGTGAAAATTGTAATGAGGTCTGCAGCCGGACACACACGTGCATGCACATTTATAATTGCAAGACCACGATTACCTAGCGCCACGCAGTGTCTTGTGTGTGGTCGTGGTTACCACGTCAGCATGCTCAAATGGGGAGGGGATAACGCCAGATGCTACCAGCCCACTGATGTGAGCCATATCTGCCAGCAAATATGCCTTCAAGCCATCACAGATCTGATTGCATCACAGCAGGAACAGGTTGAGAAAACAGCAAGGTTAGGAATCACTTTGTGCAGCTCAGAATTTTAAACAAAAACTAAAATCTTCAAAATGTGAAAGTAATGCATAATATGTCCCGTTGAGGTGAAGTGATGGAACTTGCAGGCCTTTGTCTCACCTTGCGCATGCGCTCGTAATCTATAAGGCGTGCGTATGCACTGGTCCCGGCGATGACGAGCCGTGGCCGAAAGAGTCGTGCATTCTCCTCTAGACGATCGTAATCAATCAGACCTGTGGCCGGCTGTAACAAACGCAGGGTTGTAAATGGTACACATGGCTTGCATTACAAATTAGGAGTCAAGGTTACATTTTCAAATAAAAAGAACACAGCATTATTTAGATAAATCCTATAGTTCGATGCACTACTCACGTTGAGCCGATACGGCATTGACTCAAAGAAAATGGAAGTCGCGGATATGCGCTTGGCATCCGTCATGTATCCATGTGTCAAGCTGAAATAAGAGACATCGCTGAGATACAATCTGCAAAACTGGTACCGTAATTATTTTTCAAATATCGTTATGAGGCACACTGTAACAGTATATGCTTGGTTCTTTTGGTAAAGTCACGTAGATAGAAAATAAAAATAAAGCAAAAAACCCACGATGTTTCGATCGTAACACAAGCGGTTTTCATCAGGCGGATGAAGACCGCTTGTGTTGCGATCAAAACGTCGTGGGTTTTTTGCTTTTATTTCATTTTTTATTTTAATATTTTTTTCCTATCTACGTGACTTTACCGAAAGAACCAAGAATACGAATTCCTGCAGTCACGAAAGTTTTAAGCCAAAGTTTACACTGTAACAGTGTCTAAATATTTGAAAGCAAGCCAAGCATTAATGTAATCAGAGCAGAGGCAATATGGAGTGACTTCTGAAACACTATTTGGCAGACACTGCATTCAGATTAATGTGCACATGTCGCGACATTGGTGTGCACCGCAAAGAGCTGCATCTCGTACTGTCCGCCATCGGGCAGGTCCAACCCCATGATGCGGTCGTGCGGCTGAAGAAGAGCCGTGTAGGCGGCGAAATTTGCCGGCGAGCCAGAGTAAGGCTGCACATTGACACCCCATTTCTCTGGGTCCAGCCTGTATGCGTCTAGAGCCCTCCGCTGGCACAGCAGTTCAATCTTGTCCACTACCTCCGCTCCGCCGTAGTACCTACAATTGGACAACATGGATGTGCATAAAAAATGTGCAAACAATTCTGGCATGCATATCCAACTAACCAAAAATCCCTCAATGATATTTTGTAACATGTAGAGAAGACGCACTGTAAAGTACGTGCATTTACTATCGCAGTTGTGCTGGAAAGCTATTCAGTGTTTCCGAGTTCTACTGGGTATTGTTTGGCATGATGTCTGTTTCGCACAACAGTTCCTAAACAGGATCCCAAAACATTGAACAAAATGTTGTACGTTATGCCAAAAAACGTGGTACAAGCCAAATAACATGATATATAAGTATAGGTCTTATTTCTTAAACATTTAATGTTTATATAAAAACAACCAAAAAATATGGCAACACAACATTCAATTTACCTCTTTCCTGGATAACCCTCAGAGTACTTGTTGTTCAAGCAAGAGCCAAGAGCTTCCAGTGCAGCCTTACTGCAGAAATTCTGCAAATACAACAACAATGAAAAATATGAATATGTGATCAACCTTTGGGTTGTTGGAATGCATTAAACATAACTAGGTTGAGCCCTCAGCATGTGCAAGCCAACATCACACCCACAAACTCAGGAGTCTCACGAGTACCTCTGATGCAATGAGCTCCAGTCCACGGCACTGGCGGTCCTTCTCAGCTTGCACGAGTGCCCACATCTCGGGATCGCTGTCCACCAGGCTTTCCTGGCCAGTCCAGCCAGGCCCCTCGGCCACGCTTGACCTTGCCTGTATGTGCTGGCCACGTGATGCTAGCCATGTCAGCGATGTACGGCAGCATTCTTTTACTGGCTGCAGAAGGTGGACGGTACAGCACATGGTTGTAATTACCAGATATAAATTTGGTGGCGTTCATGAACAAACTCTCATTACGAAATACTAATTTTCATTCCCAAGGTGCTAATCAAAAGAAGGTGAATTAGATCATGGATCCTAGTCATTGCATTTCTTTTTAATTCGCTAACTGCTACACTATAAAAATGTAAACCTAATTAAGATTATTAATCACTCAGCTTTCAAAGCCATGAGAACTGCTCCTTTGATAAAAAAAAAACATTACTTAAGCATCTTATGAATGAGAATAGGTTTTCCCCTTTTTTCTGGCAACAAAACAGGTGTTAAGATTTTAAAACACCAAACTGAAACCTTTTACAAGGAACCATGTCTGCATTAACCACAATACTTGTGGTCAGAATGCAAACAAAAAAACACTGATAATATATGCATTGTCTTTGAAACTGATTGGTCCACACCAGAGACAACTTTCTTTTGAGCCTAGTCTCAAAACGGTGTGAGACCAGAGAATGCCAAAAGGCCTTTTTGCATCCTCTAGACGCCAAAAGCTGTATCTGGTGTGGACCAATCAGTTTCCAAGACAATGCCATATATTATCAGTGTTTTTTTGTTTGCATTCTGACCACAAGTATTGTGGTTAATGCAGATATGATTCCTTGTAAACGGTTTAAGTTTGGTGTTTTAACATCCTAACACCCATTTTGTTGCCAAAAAGGGGAAAACCTATTCTCATATTTTGGTACTGGAGGTCCCATGATGTATCTTATAAATGTGCATTACTGCTTAACACTATGTTTAAGAGTCAAGTAACATGGGAAAAAGATCAACGCATGATTTAAACAATAGTTAACAGACATTCTGCATGCTTACACAATGTAACTGATGCATCCTTAATCAACACTGAATGGACTACAAATAGTTTTCAACTTGACTGCTAAAATCTGAACTTGTTTTCTACATGTTTTAGGTACTAATTGACAGGTGAAAAAATGCATAAATAAACCACCAAACAGGTGTGGAAAATTTGACACCACATGTTATTCAACACTATATATACAATGTATACATTAATCTATTACAAAAAAAGACCTTTTGTTAAAACGCACATTTTATTACTAGGCATATCATGACGGCAATACATGTCATGTGTAAGAAACTGTTCTGTTGCAATAGATAAGATGTTGCTCTTTCGCCCCAATAGGAGAACACAATTCAGGAGAAAAGTTCTTTAGAGAGCAAGCGCTTATCAACATAACTTTACACAACGTTTATGCGGCCAGTACAAACTGCTGCATAATCTGTCTATAAAATCAAGCTCAAGGTAATGTCAAAGGTCAACTTATCTGTAAAGAAAGCAATGCAACTGCACAGCAACTAGTTTGATCAAATAATCCATGTTGTGAATCACAATAAGACTCGTTATGAGGATGCATTTAGAAATTGACATTTTCTCACAAGTTACTGCTCAGTAGATTAAGGTGAATTTTAATCCTTCAATTTTCGTTTCAAACTTCTCACAGGACAGTGAAGCACTTTGACACTTCCCTTATAATTTGTAAAATACAGTACTTAACGTTTGAAAAACCAATAGCACCATTCTGCTCATATGAAACTTACACCAATTCATCAGAGGTATTGCATATATCTTTCTCAACATCCTTTTCCTATTAAATGGTGTTTTTTCTGTTACCAATTAGCATATGCCATGAACAGAATGGTCAACACTGAATTTGGGTACAGTTCAAACTGAGATAGGGTTATTTGTTTTCCTGAGCCTGCACTTGTGAATTGAATAGAACATCACATTTCACATGCACGCCAAAATAGTGCAATCTACATAACCCTTGACCACTGCACATCCTAACAAAGTGGCACAAAAAGCTCGGTCGGTTACTGACTATCTGCAAAACTCTAAACTATATAGTATAAAATCAAGGAGTTAAAATTTGCTTTCTAGCTCATGTGCTGTTGATTCAAAGTTTAACATTGATAAAGCCAAGAGGATAATTATATCACACTAGCTTGTTAGCCCATCCTAGGACGGAAGCTGTAATATTAAAGATGTAAATTAACGTTTTATTGTGTGATTGTTTAATTTTGTTAGTAAATGTAGCAAGTAAAGCCATTTTTCTTAACTTATAAAATGAAATTAAGGTCTTTGGAAGATTTCTCGGTATACGATATTTTGTGTGAATCTTTAATCACTGTTCAAAAGGTTTCCCTGTAGTTGACTATCGTTGAACACTTTAATCCGCTGACGATATTTTGATCTAGACAGAGCCACGTACAACTGGCCATGGGAAAAAACGGGTTCATTGAGATAAATACCCAAATTTTCAAAAGTCTGACCCTGCGACTTGTTGATCGTCATCGCATACTGCGGAGTGAAGTCACCCGTTCATGATTATTGAGGGGGGGGGGGCGTCCATGTGGAGGACCCCACCTGTTCATGATTATTAATGAGGGGGGCTGGTCGACGTGGAGTGACGTCACGTGCGTTACACACAGACATTCTTGGCTCATTATATTAGTAATACAAAAAAAATCCTCTTCTGGACCCAGACAATGATTTACACATACAAGTTTATTTTTTCAAATGAATGCATTTAGTAGGTACATATACAGGCCTTTTATAAATCCACTATTCGATGAGGGCCTCCTGTGGACCATAGGAGTTATGTGGCCATACTTCACCACACTGCTCAGGGCAGGCTGGTGAATGCAGGGGAGTAGCATACAGAACACTGAATGTCGCTGCAGTGTTAGAGATGTAATATTTTTGTCAATAATTTTGTGTATGTAAATGGAGTAATATATGCTACTTGTAAGAGGGCAATTGGAAACTTCGTAAATCGCAACACAAAACGCATGCATATCATCCCCAGGGGGCTTGGCCAGTGAGCACTCGTGATTGGTGGTTCGAGGGGAGGGTGTGGTGCCACCAGCCACGTGGGTGATGAACAAGGACACAAATTAACCTTATGGCAGTACCCCAGGGTACCAAAATACTAAATGGCCAAGGCAATTAAATGTTATTTATGGGACACTTTTTTCCAGGGGTGTAGTTCACTCTGCGACTGGGGTACCAATCAATCCAAAATCAGTGCTACTCCGCAATGTCAAAATGCAGCGAGGACGATTGCGCTGGAACCCTGAACGCTCGTATGCACCATCGTGCAACGTGTACAGCTCGTCGAGATGAGTCGATTGCTGCATTGCCGACCAACAGACAAAAAATTACTGCATCACGGACATTATGCGAGAGCCGGGGTACCGCCATAAGGTTTATTTGTCATAGCGGTATGCATAAGAGTGAAACTGCTCTCTTATCTTCATTATTATTTGCGACCTACCAATGTCTGCAGCCAGAATCAATCGATAACAATCCTATTACCACCTGCAGATACTTAACAGATGAGATGCGTTGCACCGTTACTTCCTCCTGTTTGATAATACAGTACGTCTCTTGTCCGTATGCATCTGTGTAGATAGGTTTTTGTTGCGGTGAAGCCATAGTCCCCACATACCGCTCGTATCAATGCAGATAAGAGGAGCGGCGACCCACTACTCTGTAGAGTAACACTGGTATAAACGCTTTTTACAATATGAACAGCGCATTGACAATGCGTACTATTTTATGTACTGTTTACAAAGTGTGTTCACAAATCTACACTGAGAAACACGATGATTGACAGGTGTAAATTATGTTTTCGATTAGGTATTTAAAGAGGTACTGCAGGCAGGGCCGGATTAAGATTGTGTAGGCCCCTGGGCTTCAGGTACTGTGAGGCCTCCAGTAATATTTTCAAAAGGAAAATAAATTTAAAGAAAAATACGATTTGTTTTTTACAAGGCTAACAACAAATAAAAATGCAAGCATTCACAAATTAAATAACTTTTCACTTCAATCTCTGGAGGCCCTCCAGCTGGCGGAGGACCCTGGGCTGCGGCCCCTAAAGCCCCCGTGCCTTAATCCGGCCCTGACTGCAGCTAAGTAGTTTTCAGTTTTAAAGGCATAGTTTAACAAGACAACACTTGCCACCATCCTTCAAACCCATTGGTGAAAAAATTAACCCGTAAAAACAAAGTTTTTCACTATAAATCCTTTATATGCGTGTTCAATGGGCCACAACCCAGCCCACATTGGTGTTTGAAACGGGCGGCTCGAGTCCTCTCGTCCTCTGGCTTGAGATGGCTGCCACCTATGGGTCAGATGATTGCCTGCCACCATTAAGCAATTGGTAATTAAATATATATTTTTTTACCTAAAAAGTGTAAAATTTAGGAAAAAAATGTTCACGAAAAGAAATTGTCACACACGAGTCTGTGTGCAAAATGTCAGCTCGATTGGATAACGGGAAGTGGGTTAAAAAACGACCGAAAGATTTGCACGGTTGTAAGCGCGCAAGCAAGTGAACTTAATATACAGGATTTAAAAAGAGCAAAGTTTTGGTTGACATTATAATATAATGTTTATGCGAGAGCCGGGGGCTTATGGGGTCCTCCCATAAGGTTTAAATGTTTTAACCTCTCACATAAACTACGTTGTGACGTCATTTTATGTCTGTTGAAGGTGAATGATACGGCAATCTATTCCTCTCGACGAGCTCTACACGATGCGCTAATCAAAGTTAAAAAGTTTTGTTTATGACTACGGCAATTTTGGCAACGACGTGACAACAGAATTATCCGCGCCAGGTGGGTCGCGACATTTATGTGCGCGGTGGGACGGAGTCGCCAAAAATAAATTAATTACGATTTTGACTTCTGTTTATTCGGGTCCTGAATGTGCCAAAGACATTCAGGAATAAATAACAACCGTTACCCAATTATCACACCTATTTTCTACCCTTGCTCTATAGACCATAAATATCCGTGCAGTGCTTTGCACTCCGGTACTAAACTGCCCGTAAATACATACCATTCATAGCCCTTCAATAAACCAAAGCCGTTCAGTTAACATGATAATTGTATTGACTTATTCCAACACGCTGGGTCAGTGCGGGTTGATTCAGTGGGGACCCATGACCAGTCCAGATAAAACTCGCCACTATTACTCTCATATTTTTTCCGGCCTAAATGCATTTCCTGTTTGTCACTATTTACAGAAAGTGCTATAATTCGCTGAGGCCTGGAATCAAACTCAGATCGCCAGGTTCATCGTGCACTGCACCACCACACCCTGTTCACACAATATTAGAAAACCTTGGATACAGCATTATACAGTATGGGAAAACTTCCCGGGATGTTTCTGTGAGTTAATGTTTAGCACACTCGACTTAAAATCCAGGTCACTGGTTCGATCTCCTGGTGCGCACCTAAATCAATGGCCAACTTTCTTTAATAAATGGATACACCATTTAGTGGATTGGCAGACCATGTGAGGTTGTGTAAAATCTGGATACTTTAGTCTCTTCAAAGACATTTGTTCAGTGTGGAAGAATCGGCCAAATAAAATACCTTCTAGAGCTCCATTGTTGGCAGTGGTGCTAACAAGTCAATGTCGGGCTACACCTTAACGTTTTATAGAAAATGTATTTCAAGTGTGAACACATTTTAATCAAACCAAAAGCCTAAAAACCACAAGCACCTTTTAAAATGAAAAACCGAAATAGCTTGTGGTATCGATCGAGAACTGGTTTAATATAACAATCTAATAAAAGTGGAAATCAATGTGTATGAAATCATGACGGGGAGGGGAGGGCCCTTTTTGGAAGTGGTGGGTGAGCGGCTGGAAGGCGGAGTGGGGGGGGAAGTGGGCTGATGCAACTCCGCTCGCCTTGCATAAGCCGGCTTTCCCTGGCCTAACGCCTCGGGGTCCCGTGGGTCACTGGTACTGGACTGGGATTGTGTGGCCCCTCTACATTACTCTGGGTCATCTTCGTACATTCCACGAACCTGACTACAGAGGGAAGCCGTCAGGTGGGAATTTCCACAGCGCCAAGTTTGTTTAAGGTGCTGTTTAGAACAATGGTAATGTCTGTTAAAACGGCAATGGAACTTCTCTTCTAGATCCAAGAGTTAAGATTAATTAATTGCAAACGTTTAGATAAAAACTTTCAACAAATTGCAACGTTTTGAGAGGTAGACCGCTTCAATTCGATAGTAATATTGATAACGAATAAACTAAAATCAATTGTTTAATTTCACTTTAAGTGAAAGGGCCATTGAGATTGACAATTGCCAAAACAACAGTGCTAATTACACAACATGGTCCAATAACGTGGCGAACATGGCAACTTCGTTCTCTGTTGGGGTGATTAAGTTGTGTTAAAAGTTGATGATAGAGTTTGTGGTGTCCCGTCGGTCAACGTGGTCCGGACAGCGATGACGATATCCTACAATGCGCTAGGATGCTTAAGTTAGGGATCAGTATGATTAAGCTAATCACACTCACACCACCATGACAATCGTCCCACATGCTGCTGCATGCTTACGATAGATAGGTGATGTGAATCACGTTATGATTGTCATTCATGTTTACACAGATGACAAACAGATTAAGGGATGTTATTGATGATAAAAATGGCATTTCCAGATCACCCTGATGATTTATAATATTACGATCCGCTGGCAGCGACGATGATGGTCAATAGTTTAGCCTGTTGATGAAGAAGAGCTGCTGATAACGATCACCATCTCACTCTTGATGATGATGGCAATCTTGCTGCGACCCCTGGCCACCCACTCAGCATTCACCGCACGCATCGCGCCGACGTCAGCAGCATCGCCACCACGTTTCACGACTCGCTGCCCCCGAGGCACGACCACGTTAAACGCGAAAACAACACCTCGCTGCCACCCACAGCAGCAGCACCAAAGACCCAAAGACACCACCCCCAACATACCCCAGTATAGCCTGAGCAGACTGTTGGGGCAAGTGCTGTCAGCGAGCACCTATTAAGGCCGGGCACGGCACACGAGTGGCCAGCACCACGCACGACCGCCTTTGTTTCCCCAGTGCTGATGTTTGACACACCGCAGCAGGTACTCATTTGAGGCCGAGCCAACCTAGGGGAGGCCCAGGACAGGTTCAGATAATAGTCACCGAATGGGAATCGAACCCGTGTGGCCGGGTTTCGTAGCGCAATGCGCTAACCACTACACCACCGCTCTTGTAAGACTGTCAGTATGGTTGTGTTGGTGTTGTTGTGGTGTTGTTGTTGTTGTGGTGGTGGTGATGATGATGGACACGACCCCAGGCCACCACTCACCGCGCAGAGCGGCCCCAGCAGCAGCCGTGACACGCGGCTCCTCGGCACCATCCTCCCCGTGCTCGTGCTGCACGGCACTGCGCATGCGCACACGAGGCTCCGCGTGTTATAAACCTCGCCCCGCCCCCACCTCCTCCTCCTCCTCCCAGCCGGTCACGCCTACGTTAGATATACAACATCATCATCACCTTCGAGATTTGAAGCTTTCGTGACTGCAAGGATTCATACTCTTTAGGTTTTTTCGGTAAAGTCACGTAGGTAAAAATGAAAAATAAAAACAAATGATAAAAATGATGATAGAAATACAATTATAAATCACGACGTTTGAGATAAGCCCCTCCCCCCTCCCACTTAACTTGTATTTAAGAGCTTGCCTCTTGGATTTTTTCCTCACTTGATACAGTAAATTTAGCTGTGACGGTCCCACCTGATGACGGAGACTTGTGTTGCCTCCGAAACGTCGTGATTTCTTAATTTATTTTTCTTGTCATTTTTCTCATTTTTATTATTTATTTTTATTTAATTTTTATTTATTTTTTACCTACGTGACTTTACCGAAAAAACCTAGGAGTATCATCATCACCATCATCTATCTTGGTGGACAAGTGCTCATCCTCCTCCTTACCGGCGGTTTGTGTTTAATTATAACGGCACAACTCCACCAATTCGCCGACACCACTGCGGCCTGAAATGGACACGTATATGATAGGCGACGGTTCGGGGAATGGTCCTTTTTCAGAGCACTTCAAAGTGTGTGTGTGTGTGCAATGTATGAGGTTTGGTTTCATTTTGGCACGGGTAGAACCCATTGGGTAATACATGTCCATTTGGTTGCGTTGGCTACGTACGGTGCGAAAGAAGTTCAACGTACATACAATGGAAATCTAGTTGCAGCAAAACATTTCTATGAACAAAACAATTAAAAATATATAAGTGTACTTTCGTCACGTTCCGAATGGAAAAGGTCGCGCATCAACATCGTAACAACACACAATAACACAATACTTGAAGAAAGCACCCCATACAAAAAACACAACTTGGATCAGTGGATCAAAGATGTTGATCCCAAACATATTCGCTCAGTTAACCCAGAGAAGGGCCCTTACTCAAAATATCGCCAAATTACAAATGTTTTTTTTCTCTCCTTTCAAGGCGGTGTTCTTGAATGTTTCGAGTTATTAATTGTGCGCTGTTACAGCCACTTAACCAACGCGTGCATCACCAATTGAACCGTGTGGCGGTACCCTGGGGTAGTATCATAGTACCCCGGCTCTCGCATGATGTCCGTGATGCAGTTACCTTTAGTCTGTGTTGATGGTCGGCGATGGGTCAATCGACTCATCTCGACGAGCTATACACGTAGTCTTGGTTCTTTCGGTAAAGTCACGTAGGTAGAAAATCAAATTACAATACAATTTTAATTCTATTGCGATCGAAACGTCGTGGGTTTTTTGCTTTTGTTATTTTCAATAAAAAAAATAGTATTTTATTTTCTATCTACGTGACTTTACCGAAAGAACCAAGAATATGAATTCCTGCAGTCACAAAAGTCTTAAGTCAAAATTGGAGCTGGACACGATGCACCACCACCACCACGTGCGTACCGAGAGCCTTCAGGGTCTCAACGCAATCGTCCTCGCTGCGTTTCCACATCGCGGAGTGGCACCGATGTCGGATCGATTGGTACCCCAGTCGAGGAAGTTAACTACACCCCTGGAAAAAAATAGTGTCCCAGATATAAAATATTTCATTGCCTCGGCCAGTTTTGTATTATTTGGTAACCCCGGGGAACCGCCGTAAGGGGCCGTCCATAAATGACGTCACGCACCTAGGGGGGGGGGGGGGGTGAGAAATGTGACGTCACATCAAAATGCGCAACTTTAAATAAATATAGACAGCACTTATTGAAATATACTTTTTAATACATACTCTTAGGGGTTTTTTTTCGGTAAAGTCACGTAGGTAAAAAATAAAATAATAATAAATTCAAATAACTCAATTAAATCACGACGTTTCGGAGGCAACACAAGTCTCAGTCTTCAGGTGGCACCGTCACAGCTAAATTTACGATTCACTTGATACAGTAAATTTAGCTGTGACAGTCCCACCTGAAGACGGAGACTTGTGTTGCCTCTGAAGCTTCGTGATTTAATTGAGTTATTTTCATTTATTATTTATTTTCATTCATTTTTATTTTTTACCTACGTGACTTTACCGAAAAAAAACCTAAGAGTATGAATCCTTGCAATGTTTTCTCCTACAACATCAGAGTGCAGCGCCAAATTAAATACGCACTACAATGACAATAGTTTAAAGCGATTAGAAGCATGATTTATTTTTTGGCGGGTGGGGGGGACTGAGCTTTGTGACGTCATATTTGAGGGGGGCCTGACTTTTTGGGAAGTCGTGTGACGAAGGGGGGGGGTCAAAAATCGTCCAAAATCGCGTGACGTCATTTATTGACGGCCCCTAAGGATCACTTGATGCTCCGTTTTGACGCCGTGAATTCTAAACCACGCCCCCCACTTGACCCCTCCCCTCTCTCGCCCCAGGCCCCACCCCCGCATCGCCCACCAGCTACGCCTCCTGGCATGCACCGCATGGCCATGAGACGTGATGGAAGCGATTAAAACATTAGAATAGAGGTTAATTAAAACTGAAGAGGAGGAGGAGGAACACCCTACCCACCCCACCATCATTACAGAGTAATAGCGCAGGCCGGAAAACGTTTAAACTATACAAAAGTAGGGATGTGCAAGAAGGCAACACAATCTCTGGTAGGGGCATTTGAAAAATCTTTTTTTTAATGTGTGTTGTTTTATGTCACCATGAAAATTAATGTGACTGACAGCAGCGGTGATACAGTGATGGGCAACTGTGGACCCGGCTTCGTGAACATTGAGGCTCATACTGGTAGGAACCATCTGGTTCCACCAGCCCACAGGGGATTATTGTGTCCGTCCGTCGTGCATCCAAAAATGGGAGGGGTGGGGCTGGATGGAGAGGGGAGGGTGGGGAGGGTCTGGGTGGGGAGGGGAGGGTGGGGAGGGGCTGGGTGGGGAGGGTGGGGGGTGGAAGGAGTGGGGCTGGGTGGGGAGGGGCTGGTCACCACGTGGTGCCCTTATAAAACTCAACGTTTAACCTACTCACGCCGGCTTGTGCCCGCCCTCACAGTCGGCCATATTTGCGGAATACACCACGCCGCCGTTGACCCTGGCCATTGACCGAGCAACCCAACGTTCCTGCCAGCTCCCTCCGCAGGAATGTGTTCAAACACAGTAGACTATACCGTAGTCACCAATACTCGCTGCTTGCAAAGTCTGAATCTGGAAATCAGACACGTGGAGTCACACTCATGTCGACGATCGAGACGCATTCATGACCATCAACAACCACCGGTGCCGTCAACCAACCCGACAGCGTCAATGTTGAAAAACAAATAGAATCTCCACGAACAATAACATCGTCTTAGCGAATCAACCGCTGCACAAGCTAGTAAACCACTTTGTTCATCGTCCTCGGTGACTGATAGAATCGCATACCGAAAATCAGAGCCGAAAATAACAACTAACATCGGAAGGTGGTAGGGTGGGAACATCACAGCCAGTTTATTTACATGAACAGATTAAATTTCTCACACTAACACAGCCACCTCGTGCACCATCCTCAAGGTTGCTGCTCGGTGATCTCCCATTAACATGCTAATATCTCACATTAACATGCTAATATCTCACATTAACATGCTAATCTCACACATTAACATGCTAATATATCACATTAACATGCTAATATCTCATATTAACATGCTAATCTCTCACATTAACATGCTAATTTTTCCCTGGCAGCCCTTTGATTGGTGGAAACCCCACCACCATGGCCGTCGCTGCCCACCGCTCACATTAACATTGGCTGATGACATTTGGGCTCCGCCCATTTAAAACCTTTATAAACTGTTTGCCTTTAGAAGCTAACCCCCCTTTTCCTGATGACGACCGCTTGCTTGTGTTGCGATCGAAACGTCGTAGTTTTTTGTTATTTTTTGTTATTTTCTTTGAACCTATCTAAGTGACTTTACCGAAAGACCAAAAGAATAATCGCGTACCGTGTCAACCCACACGGTTTTGCCCCGTATTACTGTACAGGGAAATTGAGTTTTCAGGTCCATACGGGCAACAAAAAATATAAACATTCGTCCATTTGTGTTTCTCCCTTGTGATGGGGACTCTGTAGGATGAACGTTGAGACCTATAAGGGCACGGGGAGAGTTTGACAGGCGTGGCATCGCCTCCCCGATTACTCCATAGCCATCGATTAATTCCTTGACATTTTCTCGACGGCCGGCTCCCTCTGCAAGTAAATCAACATTTGCCCAGCGATCGCTGGCAATGACCCCCCCCCCCCCCTTACTGGACATTTGTGTGAAAAGAGCTTCACAAGCTCGTCAGATTCCCTCGAGGTGTAAATAAAGAATTATATTTCGATTTAAAGCTTTCGTGACTGCAGGGATTCATCTTCTTGGTTCTTTCGGTAAAGTCACGTAGAAGGGAAGTAATAAAATAATAAAAATAAAACATAATAAAATGAAATAATTCTCACGACATTTCGGCTACAACGCAAGCAGCCGTCTTCAGGTGAAGAATGAGACACTACCAAGCTAGGAGCTTATATATAAACTGGGTTGGAGGTGGAAGAGCGCCTTAACAAAAAGAATGTGCATATGAAGAGGAATTTAGCATATTCATGGAAAATGCGTAGGAGGTGGGCGGGGGGGTTTCAAAGTCATATTATGCCCATGCATTATGCAGGATTAGCAGCACCAAGGGGGGGTGCAGGGAGTAGCATTAACAAAGGAAAGGAATGTTAATGATATGTAGCTGCAGTTACTAAACAACCACGTAGAAAACTAAAGTATAAACTACATAAAAAAAAAACTAAAGTATAAACTGCATAGCACCATCAGTATACTTACTATACTCTACAATAAGCTGAGTTACTAACAGCAAGTAATACATTACAATTCTACGTCGTAAAAATATATAATATGCTTCCATCTAAACTTTATTCTCTTACATCACACGAGCATATACCGTACTATATACTGCCATAGATAAACCCAACATTAAATTATATACTGTATTGCTATAAACCACCCTATACCTTATACATTTCAACATAACACTATGTATTATTCTACCCACCCTAATGTGTATCGAAATGGTTTATTACGTCCTTCCAATGATTGCTAAGCCAGAATCCATCTTCTCGGTTAAAATTGTCTCTGTGTTTGTATATGTGGATCGCCTCATGAACGAATCTTTCATGATAGCCAGATGGCTTGCAGAGAACCTCTGTCTTGGAGAAGTCAATGTCATGTGAGCCCACTGAGTTGTAACAGTGATCTGCCACGGCTGAGGTGTTTGTCCTTCCTACCGTGTTTCAGGTCAGCTTCATGTTCACGGATGCGGTCCGAGACATGTCGTTTGGTTTCCCCAATGTAACTGCTACCACAGAGGCAACTTAGTTAGCTTGAGTCACATCGCTGCAGACGTAGCAAGATCCGAAATCTCTGCAACCCTCAAAAACGCTAAGATGCCAGCTAGCAACATCAGCAAAGATGAGCGTTTTGAATTAGCTCAATTAAAAAAGAGGGATGACATTGTCATCCTCTCAGCCGACAAAGGCAATGCCACTGTCATCATGGACAAAATAGAATACAACAACAAAATTCAAGAACTACTCAACGATGGCAGCTATACAAAAATAAAAAGAGACCCCACCAACAGCCTCGTCACTAAAACCAACAAAATCATTTCTGATTCAACCGCATTATTTGATCAGACCAAACAGTTCTCGTTGAAACCTTCTGCAGCCAGGCCACCAAGATTATACGGCTTACCAAAGATACATAAAGAAGATACACCTCTTCGTCCCATTGTCTCTACTATCAACTCCCCCACCTATAAATTGGCTCGTTTTTTGTCTGAAATCCTACGGCCTTTCACTGGAAAAAACACCTCTGCGGTACTAAACTCTACTGACCTGGTATCGACAATCAAGGGGATTGCCCTGTCCCCAGACGACCTGCTTGTCAGTTTTGATGTGGTTTCCTTATTCACCAAGGTTCCTGTACCTGACACCATCGCAATCATTGAAGACTTGGTTCATCAAGGACTGAATGCTGGGGTACCCCCCCTGGTGAGACACTGCTTAACCAATACATACTTCACCTGGAATGAAACTTTCTACAAGCAAATTGAGGGCACCCCAATGGGCTCCCCCCTATATCCGGTTGTAGCCAACATCTTCATGGAGAAATTTGAGACGGACGCCATCCAGACTGCCACTCTACGCCCGACCTTATGGAAGAGGTACGTAGACGACACTTTTGTCATCTGGCCACATGGCCGGCCTGCTCTAGACCAATTTCTCGACCACATCAATTCCATACACCCAGCCATCAGATTCACCATGGAAGTCGAAAAAGATGGCAAGCTACCCTTTTTGGATGTCCTAATCAAAAGGAGACCTGATGGTTCAATGAGCCACTCTGTCTACAGGAAAGCCACCCATACGGATGCTTACCTAAAACCGGATTCCCACCACCATCCATCCCAGAAGAATTCCCTCATCAAGACTCTATATCATAGAGCCCAATGCATCTCCGACCATGAACACATTTCCAGTGAACTCAAACACGTACGCCAAGCTCTTAAGGCTAATGGTTACTCCGACTACACAATCCGCAAAGCCATCACTCCAACCATCAAGAAGGATCCTGTTGAGGAGCCTTTCAAGACCATCACCTTACCCTACATTGCTGGGGTCACAAAAAAGATCTCCAAAATCCTGATTAAACACAAGATCCAGGTCCGATTCAACACAGTACATAAAATCCGTGATCTGGTACCGTCTGTAAAAGATGTGGTTCCAGACATACAGTACCCTGGTGTCTACAAACTAAGTTGCCTCTGTGGTAGCAGTTACATTGGGGAAACCAAACGACATGTCTCGGACTGCATCCGTGAACATAAAGCTGACCTGAAACACGGTAGGACAAACACCTCAGCCGTGGCAGATCACTGTTACAACTCAGTGGGCTCATATGACATTGACTTCTCCAAGACAGAGGTTCTCTGCAAGCCATCTGGCTATCATGAGAGATTCGTTCATGAGGCGATCCACATATACAAACACAGAGACAATTTTAACCGAGAAGATGGATTCTGGCTTAGCAATCATTGGAAGGACGTAATAAACCATTTCGATACACATTAGGGTGGGTAGAATAATACATAGTGTTATGTTGAAATGTATAAGGTATAGGGTGGTTTATAGCAATACAGTATATAATTTAATGTTGGGTTTATCTATGGCAGTATATAGTACGGTATATGCTCGTGTGATGTAAGAGAATAAAGTTTAGATGGAAGCATATTATATATTTTTACGACGTAGAATTGTAATGTATTACTTGCTGTTAGTAACTCAGCTTATTGTAGAGTATAGTAAGTATACTGATGGTGCTATGCAGTTTATACTTTAGTTTTTTTTATGTAGTTTATACTTTAGTTTTCTACGTGGTTGTTTAGTAACTGCAGCTACATATCATTAACATTCCTTTCCTTTGTTAATGCTACTCCCTGCACCCCCCCTTGGTGCTGCTGATCCTGCATAATGCATGGGCATAATATGACTTTGAAACCCCCCCGCCCACCTCCTACGCATTTTCCATGAATATGCTAAATTCCTTTTCATATGCACATTATTTTTGTTCAGGCGCTCTTCCACCTCCAACCCAGTTTATATATATAAGCTCCTAGCTTGGTAGTGTCTCATTCTTCACCTGAAGACGGCTGCTTGCGTTGTAGCCGAAACGTCGTGAGAATTATTTCATTTTATTATGTTTTATTTTTATTATTTTATTACTTCCCTTCTACGTGACTTTACCGAAAGAACCAAGAAGATAAAGAATTCTAATTCAATCGATGAAAATCGACCCTCGGGTGTGACGTCACACACAGCACCCCCCCCACCCACCCCCACTGTCGCTGACCCGGATGTTGTCACGGCGGGGGGCCGAGAGGGGCCACGGAGGCCGCTGCTTGAAGTGGAGGAGGCCGCCAACGCCGCTGCTGCTGCTGCTGCACAGCTCCGGGCCCCTGCGTGCGTGGTCGGGTCGGGCGTCTCTCTCCGCCGCCGCCTCCCCCGGCCGACCCCCCCCGCACCCCCGTACGCTACCGCCACTCGGTCACCTCGCCGACTTGGCTGCGCGTGGCCCGTGGTGGTGCGGGTTTTGTTTTATTGTGGTTGATGGTCGTGGTTGATTGGCTGGTGGTCGTGGTTATTGTGGTTGGTGGTCGTGGTTGGTTGGTGGTGGTTATTGTGGTTGGTTGGTGGTGGTTATTGTGGTTGGTTGGTGGTGGTTATTGTGGTTGGTTGGTGGTGGTTATTATGGTTGATGGTCGTGGTTGGCTGGTGGTGATTATTGTGGTTGGTGGTCGTGGTTGGTTGGTGGTGGTTATTGTGGTTGGTGGTTGTGGTTGGGTTGGTGGTGGTTATTGTGTTTGGTGGTGGTTATTGTGGTTGGCTGGTAGTGGTTATTGTGGTTGGTGGTCGTGGTTGGCTGGTGGTGCTTATTGTGTTTGATGGTCGTGGTTGGCTGGTGGTGGTTATTGTGTTTGGTGGTGGTTATTGTGGTTGGTGGTCGTGGTTGGTTGGTGGTGGTTATTGTGGTTGGTGGTCGTGGTTGGTTGGTGGTGGTTATTGTGTTTGGTGGTGGTTATTGTGGTTGGCTGGTGGTGGTTATTGTGGTTGGTGGTCGTGGTTGGCTGGTGGTGGTTATTGTGGTTGGTTAGTGGTGGTTATTGTGTTTGGTGGTCGTGGTTGGTTGGTGGTGGTTATTGTGTTTGATGGTCGTGGTTGGCTGGTAGTGGTTATTGTGGTTGGTGGTCGTGGTTGGTTGGTGGTGGTTATTGTGGTTGGTTGGTGGTGGTTATTGTGTTTGATGGTCGTGGTTGGTTGGTGGTGGTTATTGTGTTTGATGGTCGTGGTTGGCTGGTGGTGGTTATTGTGGTTGGTTGGTGGTGGTTATTGTGGTTGGTTGGTGGTGGTTATTGTGTTTGATGGTCGTGGTTGGTTGGTGGTGGTTATTGTGTTTGATGGTCGTGGTTGGCTGGTAGTGGTTATTGTGGTTGGTGGTCGTGGTTGGTTGGTTGGTGGTGGTTATTGTGGTTGGTTGGTGGTGGTTATTGTGGTTGGTTGGTGGTGGTTATTGTGTTTGATGGTCGTGGTTGGCTGGTGGTGGTTATTGTGGTTGGTTGGTGGTGGTTATTGTGTTTGATGGTCGTGGTTGGTTGGTGGTGGTTATTGTGTTTGGTGGTCGTGGTTGGCTGGTGGTTATTGTGGTTGGTTGGTGGTGGTTATTGTGTTTGATGGTCGTGGTTGGTTTGTGGTGGTTATTGTGGTTGTTTGGTGGTGGTTATTGTGGTTGGTTGGTAGTGGTTATTGTGTTTGGTGGTCGTGGTTGGTTTGTGGTGGTTATTGTGGTTGGTTGGTGGTGGTTATTGTGGTTGGTTGGTGGTGGTTATTGTGGTTGGTTGGTGGTGGTTATTGTGGTTGGTTGGTGGTGGTTATTATGGTTGATGGTCGTGGTTGGCTGGTGGTGATTATTGTGGTTGGTGGTCGTGGTTGGTTGGTGGTGGTTATTGTGCTTGGTGGTTGTGGTTGGGTTGGTGGTGGTTATTGTGTTTGGTGGTGGTTATTGTGGTTGGCTGGTAGTGGTTATTGTGGTTGGTGGTCGTGGTTGGCTGGTGGTGGTTATTGTGGTTGATGGTCGTGGTTGGCTGGTGGTGCTTATTGTGTTTGATGGTCGTGGTTGGCTGGTGGTGGTTATTGTGTTTGGTGGTGGTTATTGTGGTTGGTGGTGGTGGTTGGTTGGTGGTGGTTATTGTGTTTGGTGGTGGTTATTGTGGTTGGCTGGTGGTGGTTATTGTGGTTGGTGGTCGTGGTTGGCTGGTGGTGGTTATTGTGGTTGGTTAGTGGTGGTTATTGTGTTTGGTGGTCGTGGCTGGTTGGTGGTGGTTATTGTGGTTGGTGGTCGTGGTTGGTTGGTGGTGGTTATTGTGTTTGATGGTCGTGGTTGGCTGGTGGTGGTTATTGTGGTTGGTTGTGGAGGTGATGACGATGTGGGTTGGCGGTGATGGTGGTGTCAGCGCGCCGAACGAACATCTGTGGGAAAAGATTCCCGCTCGTGGCCAACGCCGGTGACGATTATCTCAACCGGTCCTGGGCCTCCCCTAGGTCGACTCGGACTCAAACGAGTACCCGGTGCGGTGCGTAGTAAACATCGCCACTAGGGAGACAGGCGGCCGGGCGTGGTGTTGGCCACCCACCACCCCCTTCGTGTGCCCTGCCGGCCTTCATCAGTGTTCGCCAACAGCAGCGGTCGCTCCTACAGTCTGTTAAGGCTACAGGAGCATCTATGGGGGCTTATGGTGTTGTTAGGAGTGATACTTTGTGGAGGTTTCGATTGTGATGATGGGGGTTGTGATGGTGTTGATAATATAAGTGGTTACTTGTAGTCTTGCTTGTCGTGTTGTTGTTGGTGGTGCTGTTAGCAGTGGTAGTGATTTAGTGGTGGAGGTTGGCACAGTGGGGAGCACATGTGGTAACATCTACCAGCCATCTGTTAACCCATGGCCTGTCACCTGCCATGGAGTCTTCGACTCTTCACCTGGCATCAAGGTGGAGGTTGCGTTGGTGAATATTCTGGTGATGGTATGGATTATGGTGGTAGTGCTGTTAGTGGTGGTGAGGGCTTTGTTGGTGGATGCTGAAATTTACCTGGTGTTAATGGTTGGTAGTGGTATTGATAGTAATGCTGGTAATTGTGCTTGTTGGTAGTGTTACTGGTAGTGGCGAGGGCCTTGTTGGTGGTTGTGGAGTTGCGGTTGTTGGTAATGGTAATGTTGGTGGTTAATTTAGTTAATGAGATGCTATTGTGTTTTTTTCTGTTGAAAACATCGCAAACAGTGTCGATTTGTGTGTGTGGATGCGTGGAAGCTATTGACATTTTGTCGCTTGGAATTTTGTGTGATTACAAAAGTTACGGAGTGCGCCCTCCCTCAAACAAATATTCTATATCGTGTACTCTCATTTGTTAACTTAGATTCATCATCTTACTCTATTCATTCACTTCTGACTCCTGGACATTTCGTTCTCATATTGTTCTTCATGTTTTCCTCCTTTTCTGACATTACATTTTCTCATCAGTAGTCTAATAAATATAAATATAATTATAAAGATTAATTTCAAGTAGTTACATTGGTACATATGTCCTTTGTTTACAACGATCCCCCCGTATAGCCTGAACAGGTTGTTGGGGCAAAGGAAATGTACAAGTGAAGTGCATTTGGCAATAAATTCCCCAACACCAATCGGAATGTGTTTCGTTATCTTTTTCATGACATGTGCAGTTGTGTAAAGTAATCTTATTGTGAAATAAAAGTAAATCGTTGTTAGAGGGACACATCTGGAACAGAATGTTTAGTGCAGTTATTGAATGTTGATCGGAATCAACATTATTTAATAAAGAAGCAGATGGCAACAGCGTGCAGTGTTTTTGGATAAACTATAGTTTGATAAAGGCAACATACTAATGTATCTCAACAAAAAAACATGGTCAGATCCAAAAACATGTTTACAACTATACAAATAAGCATGAAGAGGTACATGCTTAGATTTACATTGAGAGAAAGAGGAACACATGGAATAGAGACATAGAAAATTAAAAAGCCAATATTGACTCTTAAGGAAAGTAAGTGGACTTGGTGGGAGATTATAAGAAGGGATGATTGGTACATTATTAAGATGTGTGGACTAAATACAAGACTGGTGATGGAATGGCAGACAAAGGAGAGAACACTCCCAAGAGTGTGACCACTGCAGAAAATCGAGTGAACAGATCTGCTTGTGATTGTGGTATTGCAAGAAAGAGGGATGGCGATGGTGCGGGGAGGCCTTCATCCAGCAGAGAATTGAACATGGCTGATGAAGATGATTACTTTTTCTTAGCTGGCCAAAATCTAATACTGTATTTCAATTTGTGGGATTATGATGTTCCTTGTAGATATCGGGACCTCACATTCAATGCAAACATGTCCAGGGCCCCGAGCCCCCCACCTCCGTCTGAAATGTCCAATGCGCCCATCGCAGAAAGCTGGTGCTACACACAGGTACGTTTCCCTGTGGCCAATCGCATTCAACAGGTCTCCCTCCATCTTGTGCCGATAAAAGTTTGCGCATGGGTTTTTCTAAAATACGGACAGTTCCCCATTAGCTAATTTATTTAACTTTTACACATTTTTTGTTCATTGCAAAGCCATCCAAAATGGTTTCATAATTATGTATAAGTGCAATAATGGATTGCCATTGCACAAGCTATTTTTGTCCATCAGATTGCAAAGTTCATACAATTGCACTAACAGCATTATACTAGTTAATTGTCTCTGATTTTGACTGGTGGTGTATTTTTACAAAAGGACACCAGTTTTTATAAAAAAAAAAATAGCATGGCCTTTTATTACACCATCTAATCTATGACATGTTGAGACCTGTTGTGTTACCGCTGCGCGGTAATGAACATACAAGGTAATCCCAGAACACTAGGACCCTTTCATTTACAGTAATGTTTATTTCCTTATAGACAGTTTGTGTTTTTGAGCACAATATTCAGATGTGTGGGTGAAATACTTGAGGGTTTGTCGATGGTCATGTATTTATGGTAATGAGTGAGCTTTATACCTGTTATGTGCTCGTTGTGTTTTTCAGGTTAAGGTCGTAAAGTTCTCTTATATGTGGACCATCAACAATTTCAGCTTCTGTCGTGAAGAAATGGGTGAAGTTCTTAAGAGTTCTACATTTTCAGCAGGCACCAATGACAAATTGAAATGGTACAGTAAATTCTGGCTATTTTATGACATTACAAAAAATCACAATGCTCATGGAGGTGATTTATTAGAACAATTTTGCATAGTACACGTTTTAGTTCATACTATATTGTTTTAGTAATTTAGTCTGTGCGTACATACACACCTAATTAATGTACATGTCGGTTTATATGTGCAATCAGGTGCCTACGCGTAAACCCCAAGGGTCTCGACGAAGAGAGTAAAGATTACCTATCATTGTACTTGTTATTGGTCAGCTGTCCCAAGAGTGAAGTCCGTGCCAAGTTCAAGTTTTCTATTCTTAATGCCAAGGGAGAGGAAACCAAGGCGATGGGTAAAACTACTTGTATTTAAGTGTCAATTCACATCATGTGTGTATTTGGTAACATGATTATGTCATAATCAGCCATTATTTATCGACTGCTTGAAACATTTTATAAACCTTACGAACACCATCCCTCGTCCTTCACATGAGCTGATGTAATATTCCCGTGTCTACGTTTGACATCGTCTTGGGCATGTACTCTACTTTTCCTCCTATTCGACCACCAGTCTCATCCATCAACCATCATTCCATTTAGCGATGTGTCCTGTCCAAGCCCATTCTATACTTACAACAGTCAATATGATGTCTCTAATTTGCCGTTTTGATTTGACCAACGTGTTCCTCTTTCAGTTTCTCACTGTAATTCTCAACATACTTCTCGCCACACTTTATGTACTTTGTAGTTTTGTTCCATTTGTCAGTGTTTCTATTTGGAATCAGTATTTCGTAGTAGGTAATATGCACTGATTGAAATCTTTCATCCTGTAGCACATTGGAACTTTTCTTTTCATTATCAAATTCATTTTCCAAAAGTGCTCTTGATCCTGTTCCATATTTTTGTGTTTTCCATGATTGACCCTCCAATAATAATTATATTTTGCTTAGTGTACTTGGACATCGTCATTCACGGACATTTCTTTTTCTAGTTTTACAATCTTCACCATGTGTTATTCCATTGTAATTTATCAAGTGACAGCTTGCTGTTTTCTGCTTGCACTCACTGTTTATTACAACTTAATTATTTTTGTTTGTATTCTCATCCATTTTTTTATTAATTTATGGTGGTTTTACAAAGGTTGGCATCTTCATCCCATTTCACACTTCATATTGTTTGTTTTATAATTGCCTTATTACTTTCAAGATACTTTTTCAATGCTAGATAACTATTTTAAGTGGTGACATCCATACATTTACTGTGCTTTGCTAATTCTAGATTTGAAGCTTTCGTGACTGCAATGATTCATATTCTCAGGTTTTTTCGGTAAAGTCACGTAGGTAAAACATTAAAAGTAATGAAAGTAAAATAAAACAAAACAAAAATAAAAATAAAATTCACGACGTTTCGGAGGCAACACAAGTCTCCGTCATCAGGTGGGACCGTCACAGCCAGATTAGCTGCATCAAGTGAAGCAATGATTCAAAATGTAATCCCTTATAAGCAAGTTGAAGGGGGGGAGGAGAGGGGGGGGGAGTTCATCAGAATGTGGTAGCCAATGAATGGAACGTATCGGGAGGGAGGGGGGTGGGAGGGGGAGGGAGCCAACAAAACATTTGGCGACGGCTTGGACGCGGCTGTTGCGCACGCCAACACAATGGGCAGAAAGGGGGGAGGGGAGGTCTGATACACATGATAGAACAAAGGAACGAAAATGCCCATGTTTATACCAATGCAGGCTGAAAAATGAAGAGAGTACTGTTAAAAATAACTGGGGATGTTAACACTCGGTGAAGTAAATTAAAATAGTGCCTGTCAGATAAGATGGTCCAAAAAGTGTAATTAAGTCTTTTTTGCGTGGTTAATAACATCTTTCCAGTGATTACTGAGTTTGTACCCATCATCACGGTTGAAATTATGTCTGTGTTTGTATATTTGTATGGCTTCGTGTACAAACCTTTGATGGTAGCCAGGAGGCTTGCAGAGAACCTTGGTCTCGGAAAAGACAATATCATGAGAGCCCGCCGAGTTGTAGCAATGATCGGCAACGGCCGAAGAATCAGTTCTGCCGTGTTTCAGATCTGACTTGTGCTCGCGGACACGATCAGCAACATGACGTTTTGTTTCTCCAATGTAGCAATCACCACAAATGCAACTCAATTTGTAGACTCCAGGATACTGTAAGTCAGGAACGACATCCTTCACAGATGGAATCAGATCACGGATTTTATGCACTGTGCTGAATCGGACTTGGATCTTATGTTTGTTTAGAATTTTGGAGATCTTTTTGGTCACGCCTGCTATGTATGGTAACGTGATAGTTTTGGTCGGAGTTTCATGTGGTTGTTTCTGTGTGGTGGGAGAGACAGCTTGGCGGATAGTACGGTCAGAGTATCCGTTCATCCTGAGGGCCCGATGTACATGTCTTAATTCATCAGTCAGGTGGTGTTGGTCAGAAATGCCATGGGCTCTGTGGTATAGCGTTTTGATGAGAGAATTCTTTTGAGATGGGTGGTGGTGGGAATCCGGTTTCAGGTAGGAATCTGTGTGGGTGGCTTTCCTGTAGACAGAATGTCCCAAGGATCCGTCAAGCCTCCTCTTAAACAGAATATCCAAGAATGGTAGTTTACCGTCTTTCTCCACTTCCATGGTGAATCTGATAGATGGGTGTCTAGAATTGATGTGGTCCAAGAAGTGGTTCAATGCTGGGAGGCCATGTGGCCAGATGACGAAAGTGTCATCCACATATCTCTTCCACAGGGAAGGACGCAGGGTGGATGTCTGGATGGCGTCTGATTCAAACTTTTCCATGACCAACACCACCTGACTGATGAATTAAGACATGTACATCGGGCCCTCAGGATGAACGGATACTCTGACCGTACTATCCGCCAAGCTGTCTCTCCCACCACACAGAAACAACCACATGAAACTCCGACCAAAACTATCACGTTACCATACATAGCAGGCGTGACCAAAAAGATCTCCAAAATTCTAAACAAACATAAGATCCAAGTCCGATTCAGCACAGTGCATAAAATCCGTGATCTGATTCCATCTGTGAAGGATGTCGTTCCTGACTTACAGTATCCTGGAGTCTACAAATTGAGTTGCATTTGTGGTGATTGCTACATTGGAGAAACAAAACGTCATGTTGCTGATCGTGTCCGCGAGCACAAGTCAGATCTGAAACACGGCAGAACTGATTCTTCGGCCGTTGCCGATCATTGCTACAACTCGGCGGGCTCTCATGATATTGTCTTTTCCGAGACCAAGGTTCTCTGCAAGCCTCCTGGCTACCATCAAAGGTTTGTACACGAAGCCATACAAATATACAAACACAGACATAATTTCAACCGTGATGATGGGTACAAACTCAGTAATCACTGGAAAGATGTTATTAACCACGCAAAAAAGACTTAATTACACTTTTTGGACCATCTTATCTGACAGGCACTATTTTAATTTACTTCACCGAGTGTTAACATCCCCAGTTATTTTTAACAGTACTCTCTTCATTTTTCAGCCTGCATTGGTATAAACATGGGCATTTTCGTTCCTTTGTTCTATCATGTGTATCAGACCTCCCCTCCCCCCTTTCTGCCCATTGTGTTGGCGTGCGCAGCAGCCGCGTCCAAGCCGTCGCCAAATGTTTTGTTGGCTCCCTCCCCCTCCCACCCCCCTCCCTCCCGATACGTTCCATTCATTGGCTACCACATTCTGATGAACTCCCCCCCCCTCTCCTCCCCCCCTTCAACTTGCTTATAAGGGATTACATTTTGAATCATTGCTTCACTTGATGCAGCTAATCTGGCTGTGACGGTCCCACCTGATGACGGAGACTTGTGTTGCCTCCGAAACGTCGTGAATTTTATTTTTATTTTTGTTTTGTTTTATTTTACTTTCATTACTTTTAATGTTTTACCTACGTGACTTTACCGAAAAAACCTGAGAATATGTGCTTTGCTAAGGCTATTAACATTTTTCTGAGAGTTAATCTAAATGCTCCAATTTTTTTAAACTATCTTTTTGTTTTTAACTTTCATGCATTTTTTTCTGATTATTTGCTTTGGTTGTTGTCTTTGGTAATGTTGATATGTAACTCACATCACACAAACAAGTTTACAAATTAGATATATATGCTATCATGGTGTGACATTGTGGTCCACAAACATTCAAAGACAAGCATTATTAATACACAAACACATTCACCTAATCTATATGAACTATATCTTCATGCACTTAAATCCAGGTCTGATTTTCATCCACCTTGAAGTTAAAAGCTAAACTGAACTATTTTTATTTTACCAGGTAAGGCCCACTGAGCAATATAGCTCTTATTCAGAAGTGACCTGGCCACAAACGATAACTTAACGCAATGGCTTGTGTGGAAATGTATAGCAGCCAAATACTCTCAATGGATTTTTAGAAATATGGAGGGGAAAAACCGGAAGACCTGGAGAAAAATCCATGCAACCACAAGGAGAACATGCAAACTACAAATATACAGGCCTCAGGGTTGGGATCGAACCCACGACCTCCTGTATACCAGGCGAGGTAGTTGACTGTCACCGTGGTGCAGGGCTTAAGAATACATTGCTCTCTTTACACTTTGAAAATATAATTCACAGGTTTTTTTTTCCCATTACATGAAATTACCACAGTTTAATGTAAGAACTGGTGAATATTGTTTGAAATGTATTTTTTACAGAGAGCCAGCGAGCATACCGCTTTGTCCAAGGAAAAGACTGGGGATTTAAGAAATTCATTAGAAGAGATTTTTTGCTTGATGAATCTAATGGCTTGCTTCCAGATGACAAACTGACACTCTTTTGTGAAGTAAGTATGACATGCTGCAGCTAATGTGTAATTTTCTATTTTATTCATCACAATTGCACAGTTGGAGTCAAGATTCTACTTAATTGAAGGTTGTCATAATTACTTTCCCTGTTCCATACAAGGACATTGTTAACATGAGTTTTCCCAAGCACTTTTTCCCCCCACTAGTGCTAGAGTTAACATAGCACAACAATTAAATAATCAAGCGTAAATTTTTTAGGTTTTCTCCCTCTGGATAGTGTTTATTTTTAAACCTATACATTTTTATACACTAGAATGTCAGGTATTACAAAAAGTGTTTTGTTTAAATGTCGCCACATGAATTCCTTTTCTTATTCTCGGACATCAGCCAGTTTGATGTAAATGTTTCTTGCCCCTGGGGGGGTCCTTTCAATCAGCCAGATTTACATTTTTTTCCTTTAAAATCCTTTACAAAATACAAGTATTTTTGATAATGAAAGGAAACACATCAAGAAGGGCTGTTCACTCCATCTGTTGTTGTGCAGAACCCATAATTAGGGGCCTCACTACCTGTTGAAACTGTGTATACAGTGTCCAATAACTTGACAAAGATATAGAATGAAAATTTATTCATATTAAAAACATTTCACGGACCACTTTTTTGGCATTATTCGCAACGCTTGTTCTGATATACCATGTTGTGCAGATTTGCTTGCTTGATTGAACAAAAGCCTACATCTTCATGCAAAATGTGTAGTTAAGTGAGGTTTTGTAAAAAAAAAAAATGCCTTCTCAAAAGCTGGTTGATGTCAATGCAGGTTAGTGTGGTGCAAGATTCCGTGAACATCTCTGGTCAATCCAGCATGAGTACATTGAAAGTGCCAGATTGCCGGCTGGCAGTTGACTTCGGGGAGATCTGGGACAATTCCCGCTTCACAGACTGCCTGCTTCGTGTTGGTGGCCAGGAGTTTAAAGCACACAAGGCCGTATTGGCAGGTCTGTGCCACAGCAAGCAACACATGCGTCGTTTAGTGTACAATAGAACCATATAATTAATGATACTGTAATTTATTTGTGGTAATCAACTACAGCCATTTCCTGTTTTACACTGAACTTTATTAACTAACACTGGCAAACGCTTACGTCAATTTGTAATGCTTTTTGTTAAAGGATACATCAGTAAATGTGTGTAGTGAATTCAACTGAGTCGCAGCCGCGCTTCTTGGATGCAACACATTTATTCAACCAACACATGGGGTTACTACCCCTTAACACATTGACAACCTATGGTGGTGGACCACCAGGCTAACTACACTAATTACACGGGAATTAGCTACGACGGACCGGACCCTGTCCTGGGTCCTGGTCCACGTGTTGGTGACTCTTGTAGGACGTAGAACGTAGATTCTTCAGGATGAACAACAGCAGCCGGTCCCTCTCAGGGACCCGGCTTTTATCCTTTTTGGCGTGGCTGGCTCCGCCCTTAGCCACGACCACCTTCTAGAATCCTCTAGCATGTTCCCGGCCCTGACACGTGACCATCCCTAGCCCCCCACCTGGGGCCCCTGTGTAGACTTTACCGGTCACGTGTCCTTCGGGGTCAAGTGCCATGGCCTTTGGCAACCCCATTTCCATGGCCGGCACTCTCACACATTATCCTGTAAGGGTCGGCACTGCACGCAGAGCGTGGTGCCACTCGGCACTGTCAGCGCTCACCGAGCCGCGAGCCCCTCTCGGGCCGGTACTGCACCCACATACACGTGGTGCCCGCGATGGCAATACATCGCACGCCGTGCCTCTAGAGCCGGCATTACACAGTGACATTCGCGATGTCACTACATGTGTATAAATGTAATATTGTATTGTGTAAGAGATAAACATATCTAATAATCCTGTTACTAAAGTTTTAATTCCGCTTTTATTTACTTCACTAGATATCGTTGTGCAGGAATTCATTTTACACGATGCAGTTAAGGTGTCGGTTTTGAGCCTCTAATTTGGACAACATTTATTTGTGTCCATGTTTGGCAAATCAGTAATGGATATGCCATATGAAATAAAATATGGATCTGTATTTTACCTCGTTTGTATCTAGATTATTTGATTGCTAGATATAACATCTAAATGTGTTTGTACCACATTCCAGTGTTTCTCCAATTTACTGTATTTGCAAACAGTTGCTTTACCTTTTTCAGGTCGGTCACTCGTTTTTAATGCTATGTTTGAACATGAAATGGAAGAGAGCAAAAAGGTAACTTTCATTGCAATCTTGATGCAGCACATTAATACTGCGATCATACATTTCCAAGGTGCATTTGTCACAATTGATGGTTGATAAGTATCTCTTGAGAGTGGTGTCAAATGTTGAACTATTACCCTAGTAACACTTTGGAGCGGTGCACATTTATTATCAAAAAGTATTCATTCCGAGGGAATGTAAGATTGTATTTTATAGCTGTCTTTCATACAACATTTCACAGAAGGCCATTGCATGTGTGTCAAGAATGGATTTATCACGCACAATAAATACAGTCATAGGCAAGTTGAATACAACTTTAATGGAGCCACTTTACATGTGTTGTGTAGATATAAAGGATGTTTATTTAATTTCATGCTATTTTTTTGTCTCCCAATATATGCCGAAGTTAATTTGAATATATTGTGTTGCTACCATGCAGAATCGAGTGGAGATTAATGATGTAGAGCCTGACGTGTTCAAGGAAATGATGCGTTTTGTCTATACCGGACGGGCTCCAAACCTCGAGAAGATGGCTGATGACTTGCTGGCCGCTGCTGACAAGGTTACACGCTTAAAATATTAACACGAGATCGCACCACCTTGTGATGTATCCGTATGCAGTTGTAGGTCGCAAGTGAATATTAAAACAGCATTTAGGCATTTTATAAAGCCCATGTCACAAATGATATTAATAGCAAGTGTATATGATGTGGATGTTCATATATACAAACAAGAAGCTACGAGGATGACTTCACATTTGTGCTTTCAGGTTTTGGAATTTATGTCCTGGGAGATTATTGAATTTTCAACAAAAATTTCAATTGTCATGCAATTTCACAATTGAATTGAATGTCAAACTGTTATTAGTCCATGCTTGTGGGGAGCGGTAGTGTAGTGGTTAGCGCGCTGCACTACGAACTTGGCGACCCAGGTTCGATTCCCGCTCACGGCAAACACCAGTGACGATTATCTGAACCGGTCCTGGGCCTCCCCTAGGTCGACTCAGCCTCAAATGAGTACCTGGTGCGGTGTGTAAACATCACCGCTAGGGAGACAAAGGCGGTCGGGCGTGGTGCTGGCCACCCACCCCCTCGTGTACCGTTCCGGCCTTCATAGGTGCTCGCTAACAGCACTTGCCCCTACAGTCTGTCAAGGCTATACGTGGGATCTTTATCCATGCTAGAGGCTAGTACGTGTGCATTGAAGTGCATATTTATCCTAAGTGCAACCATTTGGCTATGTGTTCTTGTATTGAGGGTTTTTTGTTAATCACATTAACAATTGATACAATTAGTAATAAAATAAAGGGAAGTGTTTTAAAATATTATTTGATGTAGCATGGCTGTATAGAAATAAATTGGAACAAATATAATTTTATTAAGGAAACGGATATCCTGCTGTTCCTGAATATCTGCCAGATAATCAGTTAAGGGTCATTACTCTCCCTTCTGGAGCATCCTATGCAATAGTTCTTAAAGCAATTGTAATGAAATAAGAAAACAAATCGTATAAAGTCGCATGTTGAAGCTTTGTTCATTAAAGTTTAATATTCTGCTTGAGTTGAAATATAGTGACTTGCAGTTGCATTGTTTATCAGCTTAACCAAACTAAGCTCTTGGCAAACAACACCTCACCTCCTTTGTAATTTGCATGACTTTGTAACCAATATAATAAAGTTTAGGACAATGACCCTATTTATAGTAGAGATCAATAAATGCGTGTTCTTGGTTTTTTCGGTAAAGTCACGTGACTTTACCGAAAAAAACCAAGAAGATGAATCGCTGCAGTCACGAAAGCTTTAAATCGAAACAAATGCGTGACTTAAAACTTAAATATGATGTTTTAAAAAAATTCTCAAACATTTGACTGGTCTATACTGCGTTTTCAAAGTAGTTGGGGTGAGGGAATGTTATACTAGCGAAATAGGTAGAGAAAATAGTGTTCTTAATACTGAAATTGCACTTTGTTTTTACTTTTCTCAAGTATGCATTAGAGAGGTTGAAGGTGATGTGCGAGGAGGCACTATGCACAAACTTGTCGGTGGAAAATGTTGCGGAGACTTTGATCTTGGCCGATTTGCACAGTGCAGAGCAGTTGAAGGCCCAGGCCATTGATTTCATAAACAGGCAAGTCTCGTGAGAGTGTGACTGTCACTGAGCTGCATAACATTGATGATGCTTACATGGCAATTTGCATTACAGTCCCTTTTAACGGAGACTAACCGTTTGCCCCAATCCTTATAGACACTGCTTATTATGAGCTCACTTAACCCTGACTTGTACTTGCAGTCATGCGACGGACGTAATGGAGACGGCGGGCTGGAAGTCCATGGTTTTGTCTCACCCTCACCTGGTTGCGGATGCTTTCCGCGCCTTGGCCACGGCCCAGTCTCCACAGCTGGGACCTCCACGCAAGCGTCTCAAGCAGACTTAACAGTGGCAGGCAAAGAACATCTACGACCAGGAACACTTGAGCTGCACAGTGCGGTTATTTACCTGTGGCCTCCATGCAAACAACCGTGAAGACTTTGCATCAGACTACCAGCTTTCCTCTGCATTGAAAATCATGTAAATTTAAGCAAATATGTTTACTTTCACAGAAAGGTGGCCAAATTCACTTTACCATGTCATATATTGCTACATCTATACAACTACGACTCTATAAACAAGTACATATTTAGAAAAAGTGGAAAACTACAACCTAATAAACACCACGACATATCCCAATTGAGAAAGTGTAAAATTAAACGTTCGATGTGATTGTCCCTCTCTATTGGCAGGACAATTTTGTTCAATTGTTTAGTTAAGTAAAAACAGAACGGTCTAAAAACCCTGAAATGTCTACCTTAACACTCGAGATGAGTATTCGTCCAGTGTCTGTGTACTCAAGGTTACAGATAGTGGTATAGGGAACAACCAGTTCTGAAAGATAAGAATGTGCCAAGCCATATAAGGCCTTAATTCAAGAGGCAGACTTTTCAGATTGATTTTTCATTGCACAGACAGCAGCTTATGCATTGACTAGGACAGGAGTTACTATGATTGCTAAGTTTGAAGACTGACAAAGATAATATTGCAGTCGTCCATCCTGCGTATAACAAAGCATGGATGAAGTGCTCAGTGTAATAAAATGCAAGGGAGCATCAATTTGGCTATGTTACACAGTTCATAACATTTCACTTTTTTGCTTGTATGGGCTTTCATGTATGACCCAGAGATGTTTGGCTTACAGCAAGAGTAAATCTTATTTCCATCAATGTTGTAGTTTTTTTTCACAGAAACAAGACGTGCTGTTTTCTAAGTATTGTTTTGTATTATATTGTCATGATTTGTTTTTATTATGAATCTCATTTATTACCCACTCGTAGCATCAGGTCAACCCAGAGTTTTACGTGATTGGAAGGACCATAATTTTCGCATCAGCGCTGTTTTATGTAACCTCCCATTAAAAATTAAATTTTACATAAAAGTGCATAAGCTTTGAAGGATTAGACACACATATTTTGAAGCACCATTTAAATAATATTCAAAGCTGCAGGATAAAATGTGAAAGTACAACACATGAGCAGTGTCATGGATTTGAGTCGATTTTAAGAATATTACAATCTAATGCAAAGTATGTGTTTGGGATATGAACAAATGCAAACGACAAGAATGTTGGAGTTTTTTTTACGTGTTAAACGTACAAAAACAAGTTGGTTAATACATGCATAATTAACGATAGCCAGTGTTGTAAGCAGTCTATTTATTTTGTATTTGTTTAATATTTTAGTTTCGTCCTTAAAATATATTATATGCTAAAGATGTATATGGTACAGTGCACTCTACCGATTCGTTTAAAAACGGATGAGGTGATTCCGGGAAGTTCTTTGTTGCCATGGTGTGAGAGTTAAAGCATTGAAATCTGATTGGGTTTCTCATCTGCAGCAAGTCTATGCTGTCATGAGTGAGTGTGACAAAAACTCTTAGAAGAGTGTGGTGGACTAATTGACCCCTGAAATATATCGGGCAGTGACCGGTAATGTACTCTTCAAATTGTTGCCTTGTATGATTTCCGAAATTGAAAATACTTTGCGCCAAATGTAAATGTTTATTGGAAAATAGATATACTGTAACTGCCAAAAATATATATAATTGCAGTAATAATATGGCCTTTGTAAAAAGTGTGTGTTTTGAAAAAGTGTGATTGCATGCAAGACAGTTTTGAGTTCTTCCCACAAGTTTTTTTTGCATATTCAGAGATGAAAATATGTTATAATGGTTTAATTTAAGTTTTTTTGCTACAATTGTAATACAAAAATATAAACTTGAAGCTAGTAATGCGGTATAGTGCCCCAATGTTTGACCTTTTATCTTTTTCCATTACAGATAATACTGTTCTGGATGTAATATAAATGTTTTGTAAGGCCCTTTTACAATGAATTGTCAGCAGATGATTGGAATGGCAAAATGAACCATTCTTGTATATTACGTGTTTTCTAAATTGATTTGCATTATAAATGGCAATATAAACCCTTTTCATATGGTAAATATATTGGCGTTATCTGATCTCTTCTAGAAACCAGTATTTGGATATTAGAAAAAAAGCTGCTTCTAGCTCTGCAGCACTCATTCCACATTTTTTTTCATTAAAATTGTATTTGATAATGTTAATATTTTCATTTGTGACATTTTGCAGTGTTACTCTTTGGTTCTTTCGGTAAAGTCACGTAGAAAGAAATTACTACGTGACTTTACCGAGTAATTCCTGCAGTCACGAAAGCTTCGAATCTATTTTGCAGTGTATTTAAAAGTTGAATAAACATGAATGTACCTGGAAATATGTCCAGTTTAAGTTGTAATATCTTTTTTATTGTGGCAATGTTACAGGTATGTGTGTATATGTCAAATTTCAATTTACACCCAACAGCAACATTTGAACAAATTGTATTTTGGAGCCAAAGGTAAACTTAAAGTGTATATTTCCTTGCCACTTTTAAAGGCATGTTTACCATGTGTTGATAAACAGTTCACTTGAGAATTGTAATGTGTTCACTGTTCATCATTTACAGCGTTTTGTCAACCCACTGCTTAAACGAAGGCCTCACCACACACCATGTCGGTCATACTTCACCCACTGATGTTAACTGTGGCTGGGAATTGAACTGGTTGCTTCGTCAGTTTCCTAGTGCCACCACTCCACGCAAATTACATCCTGTTTAATTTGTGTAATTATAAGTCGCATTCTATTTTTGGTGATCATACGTTCAGTATTTTCTGCCGAACTGAGTGTTGGATTTATTCCTTTTAAAGGTACTTTTTTTGCTCGGTTACATTTTGCTCAGGTAACAGCTCGCATTTGCAGTAAATGGTGCCATACATCAATGTCTTGTCTGGCATTAGACACGTCTGTACGAGCAGTGTTTTCATTAGCCTCCATTTATCAGTTAGGGGAACAACTGAGCTCGAAGGGGCAGTACGTGTCGTTCTGGTCACTCAACACGACGTGTAGTTTTCACGGACCACTGAGAAAACGCGTTGCAACAACAACATGCAGAAATACAAACTGACAATTTCAGCCAGTGCAGCTTCATATCGCATGACCACATCGATTCAAGTTTCACAAACTTCTTATTCATATGTGCAGACGTATAGCAACTCCAAGAATGTTTCTTTAGATGGTAGAGCCGGATCACTGCGTCAGCTGTAGCAGATTGTATCACTAATGCCTCCATTATTTTTGTGAATTGGGTATTGAATTGTTCTTTGTTCCATGGTTCTGGGTGACCCCATTCGCACACTGGAGAGTTTTTTTTTAATTTTTTGTGTATCGACCGGATGTTGTTTAGGGTCGCCCATAAGCTTTGCGGAAGATCAAATCCAGGTCCCTTTTGCATCGTGTCTTTCATGAGGCGTTTGTGCCTTGTGAACTTCATTCGGATTTCCAAGAATCACGTTTGAATGTTGACTTGAAGCTTTCGTGGCTGCAGGAATTCATATTCTTGGGTCTTTTGGTAAAGTCACGTAGATAGGTTCAAAGAAAATAACAAAAAAACTACGACGTTTCGATCGCAACACGAGCAATCGTCATCAGGAGAGCAATCTTATTCTCTCTGAGATCAGGGCAGATCGAAACTTCGTAGTTTTTTGTTATTTTCTTTGATCCTATCTACGTGACTTTACCGAAAGACCCAAGAATATCACGTTTGAAGTTACATTGTTGAAGTTTAAGCGCGTGGGTCCAAAAGGGCTTGCGCGACTCGAGTGCTGGCGAGGGACTTATTGAGATCCGAGTGGATGGGGAGACGTTCGTTTTTCCACGATTTGCTGTGCTTCCCGGACAGTTGCAGTATTGAGGCAAATGGATGGGGAAGTGATGTGTGGCAACTCGAGAAGCCAGGATTTTGGGTCGGCTTTAAGGTTCCAGTGCTACCGCATTGCATCGTTCAACTGGACATCAACAAGCCGGGTGTGTGCCGAGCTATTTATGGTCCATGCCGTTGCACAGAATACACGAGGCCCATCGCTTTTACCATAGCACTGGCGATGCTGGTGATAAATAAGAATTCTCAAACAAGAACACGGAACAAAAGCTGAAAAGTATTTAAGGAAAAAAATCGTGGAGCGGTGCATGCTGAGGGTTACTCAGGGACGGAAAGAGGAATGCAGATGTAGTGACATCGCGGACGTCTTTGTGCAATGCCGGCCCTAGAGAGGCACGGCGTGCGATGATGGATAGCGCTGAGTGGCACCACGCTCAGCCTGCATTGCCGACCCCTACAGGATGGGGTGTGAGAGTGTCAGCCATGGAATCGGGTTATTATAGGCCATGGCACTCTGGTTGACCCCGGAGGACACGTGACTGGTAAAGTCTACACACGGGCACCAAGTGGGGGGCTAGGAGTGGTCACGTGTCGGGGCGAGATCCTGCTCGAGGATTCGAGAAGGTGGTCGTGGCCAAGGGCGGGGCCAGCCACGACCAGTGAGGATATAAGCCGGGTCCCCAGAGGGACCGGGGTTCAGCGTTGCTGTTGTCATCTGAAGATCTACATTCGACGTCCGTGAAGTCACCAACACGTGAAACTGGACCCAAGCTGGGGTCCTGTCCGTTGTAGCTACTCCCAGTGTATTTAGTGTCGTTAGCCTGGTGTTCCACCACCATAGGTTGTTATCTGGTGAAGGGGCAGTTACCCCTTTGTGTTGGTATCAATAAATGTGTGGCCTCCAAAGAGTATGTCTGCGACTCAGTTGAACTCACTACACATTATATCAAGCCATGACCTATCCACAAAAAGCAAGCACGCTGAAGACTTTGCGTTGACTGAGAAAGGTAGTGGGGGCTGGGACAGGACACATTGTCAAGAGGTACAATGGCTCATGGATGGAACTGGTGATGGAATAGCAACAAAAGGAGAGAACGCACTCGGCAGGGTGACTGCTGTGGGAATGGAGTGATGCGATGAGTTGTGGCATCGCAAGATGGTGGGGGGATGACAACAATGTGGGGATGCGTTCAACTAGCAGTGGATAGATTGTGGTTGATAGAAGAGATTATTTCAAATGCTAAACTTCCAAGGTGCCTTCACCATTGCTGCACTGTATTGTCCTTGTTTCGACTTCTATTACAAACCTCTTGGTGGTCGGAGATAATTGGTGGCGTTCCAAACACCTTTTAATCAGTTGTGTTGATCCCGATTGGCTTTTTATGCGTTCGCAGATTAAACGCATATCTCTACACTCAACAATGAGTTTTTTTAAATCATGAATCGTATATTATTGTAGTACTGTATGCATAACAATATTGTCCTTTATCCAGCAAAGCCTCACGGTTCCAGGACTCTTTGTCAGGAGGCGCAGTCATCGGGATGTTTGGCCAATGCCACTGACGCGTGTTTTGGCATGTGGGAGGAAACGGGAAAGTCCGGAGAAAACCCACCACGCGTACGAGGGGGTGACACCTCACAGCTTCACACAGACTCAAGGATACCTTGGCTGCTCTGTCTTCTGTGCACGTGGTGGCAGCCGTATTAAAATTGGTGACAAAAATGCCAAAATGTTTCTTTCGAATGTAAAAGAAGATGACTTTTTCTCACGCGCTTTCCACCGGAGGGTTTAAGCTAAAAAGAAACACTGATCGTGCGGTCATATTGTTAACATAAATCAGTACACAAACAAACGGATCATTTATCATCTTTATGATCGATGTATTCATATAAAGTGGTTGTAGATTAACCTCAATATTAATCGGTGCAGTGTAGCAGTTTAATAAAAACTAGTTAATTAAGAAACCACGTCATTCAATCGTGAATATGTCACGGTGTAATGTAAGTAGTCACACTTGCTTTGAGGAAAAATATGTAAAAAACATGTAAAAAACATGTTACTACAAGAAGTACAAATAATCGTAGGATATCAGTTATCTATATGAAATGCAAACCGAATGTCTACTATAAAACATGAGCAATTTAAAAGCCATCGGCGATTACAAGCCATCATGCTATGACATTGTCATGATAACAATGGTTATTTTCGGTGTCTAAACAAGAAAACAGAGGTCACATTGTACATTAAAGCTACGTAACCTGTAACGTACACTCCCTTTTAAAAGCAACACTAAAATAGGTATTTTGATATATTGCGCATAACATTGTGCACAGATGATCACATCCTGCACCCTTCATTGTGTAAATAATTGTTCCAATTATCATTTGGTATCGTCATTATTTACACGTTTGAGTAACACTATTTGAAATTTCACAACCGTAGATATAGCACCATTACACATATTTATTACCGTGTGTGAATCACTAAACGTAATTACGCGGAATATTTCGAGGTATGATGTTTGCAATTGTGATTCAAATGCATGCACATTTGAAATGATTAAAAAAACACGGTCAAAAAACAGTATGATCCTGCACTTTTGAAAATGTTAAGGCATTTGCTAAATACAATGATACGAAAAAAGCATGCATTATTGTAGGCTACTAAAGGCTACAGCGGTAGCTATTCAGGCATTGTGTTGAAGCAATGGAGCGGGAGGGCATCAGATGTTTGTGTCCGCTGAGAAATGGTCCTTCCCACACACGTAAACCGTGCGGTAGAATGTTCTGTAGATCATCGTATAGGATTTCCTGTAATGAAACGTACGAGCACTGTGTGCGTTAACATGCAGTGCACAGCAATATAAAAAAAATCCAATGCTTGTTAGTCACGTGATATGATTTGCAATGTGTTATTTAGTTAATCGTTTTTGGAATGCCGTCTGAAATATAAGGTACCTTTTCTCTAGATAATGTTGCCGACCGATAAGTTGGCTCATTATATTTCAAAGTAACCAACAATTTTTTTAAACTATACTGTGCTTGTGTGAATCATCAAACCCGGGTGCACGCGCGCCTCCGAGTGCACGCCGCCTGATAAAATTCTACCGAAAGAAATACTCACACAATGCACATTCGGTAAGGCTATGCGCAGTGCGTTTCAACCACCCACATACCGAACGTCGGATATGTCATTAAAATGTGCGTATGGCGCAGCGAGCATGTTATCTGGCACCCCCTCTGCCCTCCCCCCACCCTCCTTTGCATGTGCAAAGCCTGACTTGAGCTGGTAGCAGGCGTGGCGGGGTCTCCAGGGACCACAGCTGACAGCCACGTGGTGCTTGCTCAGCTGGCTGTATCCACGACGGAACGACTGCGACATCGTGCTCATCACACACTGCCTGTGGCGGTGGAGGAGGGGGTGGGGGGGCACACGACGCAGCACAGAGGAGAGCAGCGCTCGCCGGCGACACGCCACGACGCAACTACGCCACAGCGTCCCCCCTTTCGCTCTCGGCACGTTTGTTGGGGCATTTGACGGCGTTGGTGAGCGACGTTTGCGTGCGTCGCGTGGCTCCTACGAGGGCAACGAGAAACTGGATTAATTAGCGAATGTATGGTGAACTTCTTTCGCACCGTACGTAGCCGACCGTGCTCAACACAAACGTGATGATGTTATGGGTGATTGTTCAGATGGACACTCTTGATTTGATGAATGCGTTTACATTTGAGTGTTTTTTTTACACCGTATTCAATGACTGTATCATCATCATTAAGAGCAGCAGCAGTGATCGATTCGCTGCTTCATGAGGACTTCCCCACGTCGCCAATCTTCCATAAGCTCACGATGCAGCAATTAATCTAGTTCCTACACATGAGCTCATCTCATTGCTCCATCTCCACAGCGAACGTCCCTTCAGGCGTTATACTACCCTGCGTTGGCTGCCACTGCCCCATCCATTGCATCCACGGCCCATCAGATTTTATTCACCACGGGGTCTTAGCCGTGGCCAGGAATTGAACTCGGGTCGCCGTTTTCAAGGTGCAGTGTGAACCACCGTGCCAGCGCCGCTACGCGTATCAAGTTCAAGTTCATTTATTAGGTATAGCCCTGTGAGCCATTCGGCTCTTGAATCGGGTGCAACTGCAACAAACAAAAAACAATCCAGAGACGCAGCAGTTGAGCGTTCATTTCACAATCGGATGCCCGTTGCGTTGATTAGCTTACATTGCCTAAGCTAATCATCCCTCTGGGATCGTAAAAAATGAGTACCACTTTGTTGGAAGCCAACAGCGGTTGTCCGACGGAGAGACTCACCCCTGCCGTAGCGGTGTTGTGTGAATTTCTGCCTCAGGTTCAAGGTAGCAAACAGGAGATGAGAGTGCCACTGGGTGCTCAATTTCGTCGGAAGCCACTTTGAATCCTTTGTGATATGTCGCAAAGTGAAGTTTGTGGTTAACAGGAGGCTTCACGTATGGAGCTCCCTCCGATTGTGCCAGGTGTTTTGCATGAAAAGACATCTTTCGTTTGCTCTCACCTCTTCTCACAAGTTTGACCCTGAAACCCAGCAGGGCAAATGCACCTCCCATCAGAGCACCTGCCCCCATTCTTGCAGGGACTCGGACAGAGTGCTTTGGGAAAACAAGAGAGGTTTGTTGTGAATGAGAACGGGGTGGAGGTGGGGGGGTGGTGGGGGCGCCCTCAGATAGACATGTAAAACTTTAAACACGAGGTGCTAGAATATCAGCGTATAGAAAACACTGCATTTAGTTTTGACAGTCGTTAAATAAACAATATCCAGCTCGATACTTTTTCAACGACACGAAGTTGCTGGGCAGGAACATTTATCGGGATTCTTCTTGAACAGGTTTTTTTTTTGACGATGAGACAAAACTGCGTGCTATGTGCCGTTTTTTTTTCTTGCGCAGGGGGTGACCTCAGGTTCCGCGAGATGTAGTCCGTACCTTTGTGGCATTGAGCGCCGCCATAATTCGGAGGACACTTGCAGCGATTTGGACCCACGCATGCACCACCGTTCAGGCACTTGGATCTGCATTTAACTGAAAGGTCACACACGAACGGCAACAGAGCAACCAGTGCTCTTGAGTGGCAGGAGACGCAGAGACCCTCCCTCGAGAAAGACGCCCACTTTGTTAAACCACAAGAATTAAAGCAAGTACTGCGCATTAGCAACGATAATAGTAACTTACGGCCCTTTGTCAATCCACTGCTGGATGAAGGCCTCCCTGTCAGTAATGGGGCTTGTTTGACCATACTTCACCACACTGCTCAATGCAGAACTGGTCCAGACGTTACTCACCGCTGATGTTATTCGTAGCAAAGAATCGAGCCCAAGTCGCCAGGTTCATAGCGCAGTAGGCTGAACACTATCATGCTACTCTTCCCCACTTCACCACATAATTCAAAATAATACATACTCTACATTGATAAATAATGAAACCGTTGTTTAGGCTGTTGTATTCCCTTGTTTCATGCTGTAAATAAATTGGTGCGAGTCTCAGTATTGCAAATTGCATGAATATAATCCATTGTTTGGTTATTCGCGGTGCTTCTCAGACTCGCGTTAATATGATCCCCAATTTATACCTACACACATTAGCCAAACATCTCCATTTGTAGGCACAATTAAGTTTCAGTCAGAATGCAATTTAATATGTGCTACATCCATGTAATAATTGGCTAACTTTAAAGTGTCACCCTGGGGTGCCAATGGGGAATAGCAGTTGAGACTTGAGAACAACCATGCTAACTCATGATATTACTTCAAAATAACACGATCTCAGACCGTTAAGTTCGATGGTGTTTGCACAATTAGTCGGTGTAATTACAGCATGGGTTACACAGAAGAGCTTCGAGAGAGTGTGGAGGGTGGGGTGGTGGGGATTGGAGGGTCCCGTGCAATATTCCATGAGAAATGAAGCCGTGTTCACACATGCACTGATTTGTCGGAGCATACCACAATTATTGAGCACACCAAAAGAGACCACGAAGGGTTCATGAATGATGCGCATGTGCAGTTGCGGAGCTGTCGCGTCCATAAATGACGTCACGCAATTTTGGACGATTTCCCCCCCCCCCTCGTCACACGGCGTCACAAAAAGTCAAACCCCCCCCCTCAAATATGACGTCAAAAATATTTCCCCCCCCCCCCAAAAAAAATAAAACATGCTTCAAATCGCTTTAAGGTATTGTCATTGTAGTGCGTATTTAATGTGGCGCTGCACTCTGATGTTGTAGGAGAAAACATTTATTAAAAAGTCTATTTAAGTAGAAGGTGTTGTTTATATTTATTTAAAGTTGCGCATTTTGATGTGACGTCACATTTCTCAAACCCCCCCCCCCCCTCTTCACACATCGTCACAAATGTCTGACCCCCCCCCCCCAGGTGCGTGACGTCATTTATGGATGGTCCCATAGGCTGAAAGGGCCCAGGTGCCGGACTACATAGTGGAGGGGAATTGAATAAGAGGCCCCCCACTGATTGTCTTGCCCTTTGACCCATGCCAACCACGCTACGCCACTACACCTGTCAATAACATGGAGCCGCTTTGGCATTTGTGACGGTGCTGTTAATGACGACGATCCTGCAACTCACATTTCTCGCAGTACCTCCCGTGAGATCCATGCTTGCACTCGCACGTGTCGGGTGCGACGCACACAGCGCCGTGACTACACGGGACGTAGCACTTGGCTTGAGCAAAAAGGCAGACGGCACAAATACATGAAGACGCACAGCATGACACTGCGAACTGGCGAGACGATTTCTTTTTGCACGTGCAACAATTACCGCCATCCTGCTGGGTAAAATGTGTCGTAAAGTCACGTAGGTAAAACATTTATAATAAAATATGAGAAATAATAATAGAAATAAAATAAAAAATCACGACGTTTCGGGAAAATAAATAATAAAATACTAGAGATAGTAATAGAAATAAAATAATAAATCACGACGTTTCGGAGGCAACACAAGTCTCCGTCATCAGGTGGGACCGTCACAGCTAAATTTACTGTATCTTGATACAGTAAATTGTATACAGTAAATTTAGCTGTATTTTGTATCTCGATACAGTAAATTTAGATGTGACGGTCCCACCTGATGACGGAGACTTGTGTTGCCTCCGAAACGTCGTGATTTATTATTTTATTTCTATTATTATTTCTATTATTTTATTATTTATTTCTACCTACGTAACTTTACCGAAAAAACCTCAGAGTATGTCGTCCAATCGCTTGCCACTAAACAGTTTATATACATGTGCAGACCTTTGTCAATCCACTGCTGGATAAATTCCTCCACCACGCTGTTTCTTTCCATGGGGGTTGTTTGACCATCATTCACCACATTGGTCAGTGCGGATTGGTGAAGGACAGGTAGGTGCCCAGAAGTAGTTCAGATATCACTCGCTACTGATCAATAATCAAACTTGAGTCGCTGCTGGGTTCATAGTGCATTGCGCTAACAATTGCACCGCTACTACACCTTAAACATTGAATTTCATCATTGACCCACGATCAATTCACAGCTGGATGAAGACCTCCCGGTGCTGAGTGGTTGGGGTCATCTGAGTGCAAGTGGTGTGGTGTGGTTATCCACGTTATCGGGCGAGTTTCCTCACCAATCTGCATTGACCAGGGTATAATGACGTATGGCCACGTATCTTTCCCCCAATTTTGACGCATCTTGATACATTAACCTGCAACTGAAAAATGTATATATATTCATCATTACGAGGAAGTGAAACAGGAAGGAGACAGACTTCTAAACATGGATCTTTCTGTTAGATGCAGTCATTTGATGCCGCTATTTGTGACGTTTCAGGGAACACGATGTGACAAATCAAGCATCCCAGCTTACGTGGAAGAATGTCTCGCTCCAGCTCTCAAATCAACAGATAGACACGACGCGTATCTAAATAACCACATTGTACAGCTTACTGGCCTACCAAGGAGTTACTCCGTTCTTTCGATGTCCTCTAGTACACAGGTAAATATCGGCTACAACAGGTGTTTCGTAAAGCCAGTAAATGCACCGCTCTGCGGCCCACTTTTCACTTCCCACAAAATCAGCAGCCTGCAATACAATGCAGCGATACGGTCCAATTTACACTTCAATGGCGATTAATGGGAGATTCGAATGGACCGTGGAAGACCGGCCCACAAACTGCAGTTTGAGAATGCGGAGGATAGAGGGGAGAAAAGCGAAGGAAAATCCCGATCGGATCCTCCCCCACTCCACCCCACCCCCCCAATCTCTCTCTCTACGAAGAGTTGACGGCGGGGATTTGAGAGGCAGCAGCAGCAGATGGTGGCCGTACGCTTGTCGCAGCGAAGGCCCGAGTAGCCGTCCCTGCAGGTGCACACGCCAGGAGCCGCGCAGCGCCCGCCGTTGACGCAGCCCTCTCGGCACAGCGCTGTTTGGGGGCATCGCCAGAGGCACACCACGGGAGGAGCCTTTAAGTTTAAGTTTGAGCTTTCGCGACTGCAGGAATTACTCTGTAGTTCTTTCGGTAAAGTCACGTATAAAGAGAAAATAATAAATGCAATAATAGCATACGACGTTTCGATTGCAACACAAGCAATCGTCATCAGGTATAAATGAAAACAAACCTAGTATTCTTAGAAATACAATGCAATGCAACACAGAGAGTCGGCTAACATAACAGTCAACACCTTATCTGGTTAATTACGTTCTTCCAGAGAATGCTACATTTAGCCATGCTAAATTAGCCGACTCTCTGTGTTGTATTGCATTACATTTCTAAGTATACTAGGTTTGTTTTCATTTATACCTGATAATGATTGCTTGTGTTGCAATCGAAACGTCGTATGCTATTATTTAAATTAGTTTTTTCTCTTTATACGTAACTTTACCCAAAGAATCAAAGAGTTGAGCCTTTAGCTGTCGGCAGAAACCTCGCATAGGGTCGCGCTACCCCAGACATCGTCGTCGTCGTCATTGGCCGCTAAGTGATCGGAGTGGCGATGATGACGCATTGGCGAATGTTCGTGCGTGTGTATGTGGTCACAACGGTGACTTTCTGTGCCTCAATTATGTCGGATCAGACTTAAATAAGTACCTGGTGTGCTGTGGATACAACGTCAGCATTGGGGCGACAAAAGCGGCTTTGGGGCCGTCCATAAATGACGTCACGCGATTTTTGACGAATTTTTACCCCCCCCCCTCGTCACACATCGTCACAAATGTCTGACCTCCCCCCCTAGGTGCGTGACGTCATTTATGGACGGCCCCTTTGGCGTGGTGTTTGCCACACCACCTACTCATGTAACCATGCCAACCTTAATGGGCAATGTTATTGCTAACAGTGCTTATCCCAACAGCGCTGTATGGGAGACCGTTGTTAATGATGGTGTGTTTCTATCCACCAGTCTGAAATACCCCCTTGTGATTCAAACACGTTGACGGTAGGTTTACCTTCGTGTGAAGACACGACAAATGGAATTGATGTACTGACGGTCAGAGTTATATATTTTGTTTACTGCAATCCCGTTTTTCCTAATTTGTCAGACCATGAACAAATTACACGCTAAGTGTTAAGAGTCATGACACGTGGAACCATTTTAAAGGATATGCAGTACACACTGCAGTGTTGAGTGACAATGGAGTAGAAACACTTTCACGTGAACATAGCGTGAGCACACTTTTTAAGAGGAAGGGTTTCCAGAAATGAGCCAGAGGTGGTTGTCACATGCAAAGGATCTTCTTGCCTTATTGGCCTTGTTATCACTTTTTATTGCTAAACACACACATACAGACCTCTTAATCTGCCACAAATAAACGCTCATTATTTGGTTGAAAAATCTTAATATATTGAGATCTGCAGAGCTTGGGCAATCTATGAATGCGCCAGCTCACTGCTGCGGTCTTCCAGCTCGTCTGCAGTTCCGCGGCGATTGTGAGGTTTGATTTGCATGAACGACGCTGTATGTAAAACTAAACATTGTTGTTTTTTTTTTATGAAATGCAGATGGCAAAAACTGAAAAAAATGTATGTAATGTGCACACGTGTCGGTGGATGGTAAGATAAAGGAAATACATACCGATGGTGCATCGCGCACCCATGTATCCCTTGGGACAGGCACACCGGTTACTGTTCAAGCAGGTACCTCCATTGTAGCACGGTGGATAGCAGAGGGCTACACACAAGACAAAAGACAGAATTTGAAACCTTTTTTTTAATATACATAAAATAACAATGATCATTTGAATCCCTTTGTCAATCCAGTGCTGGATGAAAGCATCCCCGTTCATGTCGGTCATTGAGGTTATTTGACCATACTTCACCACGCTGGTCAGTGTGGGATGGTAAACGGGGGAAGGCCCAGGGACGATTAAGAAATATGTAACTCTCCACTGATGTGAGTCACGGCTGCGAATTCAACTCAAATTTCTGGGTTCATGTTTATGTCCATCATCATTTTCATCAGCCATAATCCACTGCTGGACGAAGGCCTCCCACACCCGTTGGCATCTCTCATGGTCCTGGGATGTAGCGATCCATTTAGCACCGCGTAAGAACAGGACGTCTTCTTGATTCGATAATTCCTCGATACGAGACGGACACAAGCTGAAGAATCAGACTGTCGAACGAGCGGCAGAATTGAAATAAATACATCGCGACACAGTTGGCATAGATGCAGTGAGAAGGAAAGGAGAGCACTCCATACCTCTGGAGAGTGGCATAACCTTTCCTACCATAGGGGCACAGCTGACAGTAATTCTAGAGGAATGGGATTATATTATTAGTGTCTCTGAGAATCGCACATCGTGTTTGATCGCTCTCATCGGATCGGGCGACCTGAAAAACTGGCGGTGTACTTTCTCACTCTCTGTTGTGTAAAATTACGGGTTACCAGAGCACAGAATGCAATTTCACATTCACTCGGGTAAGATGGGCTGCAAGCACAGTGGCCAGATGTTAACTACCTCGCCTGGTATACAGGAGGTCGTTGGTTCGATCTCGACCCTGACGCCTGCTGTATATTTGGAGTTTGCATGTTCTCCCCTTGGTCATGTGGCTTTTTCTCCGAGTCCTCCGGTTTTCCTCCTCCACATTCACAAACGTGCGTTTGGAGTATTTGGCTGCTAGAAAATTTCACACGATAAGCCACTTCGTTGAGCTATCATTTGCGGCCAGGTCGCTTCTAAAAAAAGAGCTATGTAGCTCAGTGGGCCTTACCTGGTAAAGTAAAAATAGTTTTAATTTCGTATGAGAGAGCAACATTCTCTCAACATGGCATAAGACAGGAGGAGGCAGTGTGCACGTGGTGCATCTGCGTTCGAGGCTTCGCCGATTTCACAGCCTTGGTCAATCCACTGCTGCATGATGGCTTTCCCCATATTATATGGGTTGCTTGACCATACTGCACCACACTGGCCAATGCGGTTTGGTTGAAGGGGTTCAAATATAATTTCCAATTTATGTTATAGTCATTCCCTGTAATCGAACTTAGGTGGTTGATGTCATAGCGTAGTGGGAAACCCGTGTCTCACAGCTAAGGAACTCTAATTGATAAAAAAAAAAGACAAATTAGGATTTTTCCTTTTACTTTTTGCATAAAATATGCCCCTCCTACGTATGACTACTTTGGGATTTTCTGACATGTAATGTCCGGTGCCTATTCGCGTCTTATCCCTCACCTTTCCCAATGTCTTGGATACAGTGAAGATGATTGCACCTTGGAGTTCATTGTTGTTGTTAAATAAAGCTAACAAAACAATAACGTTGGGAGCAATTTTTTTCGCGGCTAAGGCTTTCCTGCTGTACTGCATGATACATATACTACACATACTATAGCCTCTGTTGCGTGCTATCGAAGCTATTTCCGATTACACCCCGGGTGCAATGCGATCCTGTACATTGGTACAATACTGCAGGATGAGCTGTGAAAGTATGCTGCCTACGCCGGGTTAAGTTTTCTATTGTTTTTCAATAAAGCGTGCATCCAATTACAAAAGTGTTCGTTTGCCTATTAATAATAAAACACGCCGTAATCATCAGGGAAATCGTTCTCTTTCCCCGTGCACCATTAAGAATGCGTGCAGCAGCACACACGCAGAGTTCTACAATTGCGGCCTTATTAATGTGCAGCTCTGCAGCACACACGCACAGTTCCAGAGCTGCGGTCTTATTAATGTGCAGCTCTGCAGCACACACGCACAGTTCCAGAGCTGCGGTCTTATTAATGTGCAGCCCTGCAGCACACACGCACAGTTCCAGAGCTGCGGTCTTATTAATGTGCAGCTCTGCAACACACACACACAGTTCCAGAGCTGCGGTCTTATTCATGTGAAGCTCTGCAGCACACACGCACAGTTCCAGAGCTGCGGCCTTATTAATGTGCAGCTCTGCAGCACACACGCACATTTCCAGAGCTGCGGCCTTATTAATGTGCAGCTCTGCAGCACACACGCACAGTTCCAGAGCTGCGGTCTTATTAATGTGCAGCTCTGCAGCACACACGCACAGTTCCAGAGCTGCGGTCTTATTAATGTGCAGCACTGCAGCACACACGCACAGTTCCAGAGCTGCGGTCTTATTATGTGCAGTCTGCAGCACACACGCACAGTTCCAGAGCTGCGGCCTTATTAATGTGCAGTATGCAGCACACACGCACAGTTCCAGAGTTGCAGTCTTATTAATGTGTGCAGTCTGCAGCACACACGCACAGTTCCAGAGCTTCGGTCTTATTAATGTGCAGCACTGCAGCACACACGCACAGTTCCAGAGCTGCGGTCTTATTAATGTGCAGCCCTGCAGTACATACGCACAGTTCCAGAGCTGCGGTCTTATTAATGTGCAGCACTGCAGCACACACGCACAGTTCCAGAGCTGCGGTCTGCTTAATGTGCAGCACTGCAGCACACACGCACAGTTCCAGAGCTGCGGTCTTATTAATGTGCAGCTTTGCAGCACACACGCACAGTTCCAGAGCTGCGCACTTAATTTGCACTGCGAATCACGCACCTATGACACCCACATTGTCATCCACATTGTGCATAGCTCAAGCAGCTATGATGAAAGTAGCAGCTTCCAAGTCCATGAACCAATTAGCTTTTCATTTTATCCAAGTATATGTGTTTTAGTAGGTGCGTATGTATGAATTTGACCATTTTTTTATGGGTGTGTTTAACCATTTTTGTGCAGAGCTGTTAGCGCGCTGCGATACGAACCCGGCAATCCAGGTTCGATTCCTGCTCACGTTAAACACTATTGACGATTGTATTATCTGATCTAGTCCTGGACCTCCCCTAGGTCGAATGAGTACCTAGTGCGGTGTGTAAACATCGCCACGAGGGAGACAAAGGCGACCGGGCGTGGTGTTGGCCACCCGCCCCCTCGGGTGTCGTGCCGGCCTTCATAGGTGCTACTCGCTAACAGCACTTGCCCCAACAGTCTGTTAAGGCTATACGGGGGGAGGGGAGCTCTTTGTCTTTATTTTTAAATATTTAAGAGATGGATGTTCATTTCATGTGGGTGCATATTTATTTTCCACCCACCTACCGAAATATAAATGACCAAATCGTCCAGACACTGTGCCAGATATCATCCCGTCCTCGTGAGCTAAGCAGTGGCTGAGCCCTGAATGGTGATGGGGATGTCCGACCAGCATGCGTGACGGGTGTTATAGGCGATAAGACTGCAGGCTTGGGTGGCGGCCAGCAGAGGACGGTGCAGCCAAATCCGTTGTACTCCCATGTCTATGATTTCCACCTTAATCAACAAGCGCTACCAAGTGTGTGTGGTCAAGAGTGGTCAAATGAGCTACAGGACCTGCAGGGCGTATATACACCCTCGTCCAACAGCGCATTTAATAACAAGGAATGCACATGTTACACGCGCCGACTGGGGTATATTTAGACCATCTATATGAAGTTGATTGGAGCAACGTCATTGAACGACACATCCGATTATTTGAGCTCGATTCCTGGCCGTGGCTAACATTAGTGGCGAATTATATCCGAACCGATACTCCCCCCTCCCGCCACCCCCATCATCAACCCCTACTGACCTGTATTGTATATTAAAATAATGCCAATGACAGGCACGTCGGGGAGGCCTGCCATTAGCCACGGAATGGCAAAGGTCTGTAAGTGATTGCTATTAAAGCAATCAGAAAAGTTCACGGACGATAGGGTGAGTCATACGTTTATAAAAGAGGATGGTTACATTGTTGGGATGCTTCTATTATGTTATTTCTTCGACTGCTAAGTGGTAGCATGACCAACCGATGAGATACATCGATTAAGTCAGCTCGTGTGCAGGTGCTAGATCGATTCTTGCATTACAGACACGTAAGATATGGCGACGACTTGGGGGCTGGTAGCAATCAAATATTCATAGAAGATGTATTCATTATTCTTGGCTTGTTTATACTTCTTCCACATGAATCACATGCCCTCTTTATACTCAGTGATAAGTGTACTGTAAATACAAGTATGATTGATTGCTCATTCGCTATATATAAATGTAGTAATTATCATTCTTTTCATCACGGCTGATGATCAGGGATTCATTTCTCACTCGATAATTTCTGGAACGCTGCTGGGAGGGCTTCATTATCGGCGTAAATCACTACCACGAGACTACAAGGTAGACCTATCCACAATAATTGCAATTATAATGTACCCACATTTCTAATTATTCTACGAACACGTTTGAAAAGTTGGGTTATGCGAAAATAATTCCTAGAACTATGTTCCAAACTAGCCATTGAACAGAGATGGCCACTGCATCGCGCACTTTCAGATGTGCTCTGCGGCCGTCTGGAACGCTCTTCCTTCCGACATTATGAAGCCACTGGAGCTATGTCCTTTAAAATCTTGATTGAAAATGTATTTCTTTAGAACGCAGTTTTGTGTTTAGTTTGTTGTCCTTTCATTAGCACGGTTGGCTATGTACGGCGCGAGAGAAGTTCAACATGCATGCAGCGTACATACAAGCGCCGCTGCTGCTGCTGCTACTGCTGCCACAGTAATGATGAGCATTGCCCAAGGGCGGCCCACGCCAGGGCTCTGTCCCTCCACGAGGGTGCCGCAGGGGACTTGGGCACAGCAGCGCTCACTCAGCCGGCGGGACAGAAGGGGCCAGCTGTCTCACGCCGGCGGGGAATCCCTGCCGCCCACCCAGGGGCCGCACGCGCTCGCAGCGCCAACAGCACGGGCTGCCCCCCCCCGCCTTCGTTTTCCGCCAACGAGCAGATGTCTCGGGCTGCTTCACGCGGCAGCCAGAGCGCACACGCAGGGAAGGAAGGTCCCGCGGTGGCAGGGGATGTTGCCGCGGTGTAATGGTTCGAGCATCCTGGCCGGTTTGATCTCTCGGCGCGGCAGTTGAAACCGGCCCGCGGGCCTCGAGCGATGGCAGTTGCACCGCCTGCACACTCTCGATAGTTATGCCACTAAATTTCGATTTAAAGCTTTCGTGACTGCAGAGATTAATCTTCTTGGTTCTTTCGGTAAAGTCGCGTAGAATGGAAGTAATAAAATAATAAAAATAAAACATCATAAAATAATTCTCACGACGTTTCGGCCACAACGCAAGCAGCCATCCTCAGGTGGAGAACAGGTCTGTCGAGAAGACAGATGTGTCATTCAGACTCTGTCTACTTGACAGACCTGTTCTCCACCTGAGGACGGCTGCTTGCGTTGTGGCCGAAACGTCGTGAGAATAATTTTATGATGTTTTATTTTTATTATTGTATTTTTTCCATTCTACGTGACTTTACCGAAAGAACCAAGAAGAGTTACGCCACTGTTGAACGAACACCTATGGAACTGTGAGCGTGTGTATTTTTAACGACCGTGGCTGCTGTTTATAGTGCAGCGGCTCAAAAAATGCTTTCTTCACGGTGGAGTTTTTTTCTTCAGTTTTTTTGTCCAGCATAAAAGAAGTGGTGTGTCTTTTTGTAGTTTTCAAAACAGAACTGCAGAGTGAATGGATTGGGTTTTTTTTGTCATGGTTTTGAAGTTTCACAATCGTTCCTTGTTGTAACCTAATGATTGACAAGCCATTTCTCTGAGCTCCGTAGCCACGGATTGCCCTGCCGAGTGTGATGTCTGGTTGACGGGCAATGCCAAAACTTGGCTCCATCATATTTTAAAAACAACGGCGCTCTTGCGAGACCGGGAGTATGTTCCAGATGGAAAATGAAAAAACCGGAAGAAAAAAAACATCCAAATATAAAACACTGAGCATCACCATTCCCCGCAGTGTAGCATACTATCCATTATACGTTGCACACTTAGTTATTGCAGTTTCACGGTGGATATTTGTGTGTGTGTTGATACCATGCCTTTTCATATTTCCAATGCAGGTACATTAATGCCAAAATAAGGCGGATGTTAATCATCGCAACTTTCATTCTAGTTATTTCTGGGAAGGTGCTGCTGCTGCGAAAGGTGTCTTTATGCAAGAAGTTTGATTTTGCTTATAATTGAGGCCAAAGTAAATCCGAGTTTAACTCAAAATGTCTCCCGAACGATCGATGAGAGAGGGCCCCCATGTTCATTTCAGATAACCACGTGGCACAACCCAAAGGGAAGGAGAGACAAAATGAGGCCAATAACGCAGATAGGGAGACCTTGGTGAGATGGATGGCATGATAATATGCTTGTCCTGATTTGACCAGAAATTTAAATGGCATAGAATCATGTAATCGGTTTCATAGGTGGTGATGACGAACCAAAGTCATCATCAGCCTTGATCGTTCCACTGCTGGATGAAGACCTACCCAAGCCGTCGCTGTCTCACACGGTCCTGCGATCTATCAAAGGAACAATCCATCCAAGCTGAATTCATCACCCCATCTCAGCGGTCGGCATCCTCTCGCGTGCATTTCTCTTGTGGCTGCCCCTCTGACGTTCGTCTTGACCACCGGTCACCACCCCTTTCATCAGCGAAGGCGATCTTTCTTAGCATCAAATTGACTGTTGAGGGATAGACTTATCTGATGAAATGTCATCATCACGGTTATCATACCAGGTGTGGTGATTTTGAGATAGAGTTTTTTGTTGTAGAATTGACGCAGGAAACACATTTCTTCAGAGCATTGAGGTACAGTAACTTAAAAATATATATCGTAGTCAGTGTACGACAAACAATTGTCAGAGGGCCTTTTCTTCACCATTTAATTAAATCATATTTGCAGTGGGGCTTAATTTTCAGCCGGGTCTGTCTGGGACTCTGAAACGATAACACTGTCAATTTTCCCGGTACTCGGCATTCCACATCCAGTATACCTCTCGGTGTGGCCGTGCCTAATTAGTCAGTCACGTGCCAACTCCACGAGCCTAGCAGCGATCCGGAAAATATCAAGTGGGAATTGAATCCCTCACTTGAATGATAGCTATACTCAACTGCAGTGCTGTACTTTGTTCTTCCACGGGTCAAGAAGGTACATATGATAGCCGCGCAGTGGGTAAGCCTTATCTCTTAATGCCTAAAGGCTGCGACAGTGACAGCTACTTGGCAATCTTTCAAATAATAGTGCTGCTACGTGTACGCAAGCTATACACGATTCACAGTGGCAATGCAATCTGAACGCTGATGTGCATTGGGGAGGTGAAAATGAAAGTCGCCTAGAACTAAATAGATCCCCGAAGCTGAGCAAGATTTGAACATGGATAGTGCTTTGGATGGGTGCCTGCCATGCCTAAGAAGACAGGCGTAGAGGGCTGTGCTGAACAATCCACTGTAGTTCTTGATTCCTCCACTCCTACCCTCGACCTCACCTTCAACCGACCCAGACTAGCAGGAATGGTGAAGTATGGTCATATATCCCTCACGGTCTCCAAGGCGTGGTGAGGCCATCATCCAGCAGTGGATTGAAAATAAAAACGCGTTGTATGTGTGTATAATTCACACCTATGTATAGCAAATGCGCGATTTACAATTGAATTGAAGATTTGTATGCGCACCCTTAAAGTGAATGGTAGTTTGTCGTTTTAATATATCAAGTGGGGCGTTTGAAAGAAAAAAAAGTGTATTCGATGTGTATGGACTCAAGTGCTGCACACCATATTTCAATGCAATCTCAGTTAAATGTCATTTAAGTACCTTACTTTGTTTTATGTAATTTCCGTGACTCATAAGGTGGCCTGATGTAAATAATAGCCAATCAAAGCGATGTTGGAGGAAGGCCTCTCTCCACGTCGTGTTTGTTACTGGGATTGCAGTTTTACAATACTTCACCACACTGGTAGGTGCGGGATAGTGAAGGGTGGGTGGGGATGAGGGGGGGGGGTCATGTAGCACTCGTCACTGATGTTAAATGAGACCAGGAATCGAAATCTGGTTCGCTGGCTTGATAGCACAGTGTACACACCACTGCGTCACCACCTAACAAAGGCAACATACCGTACACAGCGCCCTCATGTCAAAATAGGCGTCTGGACATTTGAAAGTTCAGAGCAACGCATTTTGAGAAAATAAAAACCCACGCACACTCGGACCCTGAACGGGGCACTGTGAACCACACTCCTCCCTTGAACTCACGCAGAGACCTCCACCCGTACACCCAAAGAGAATGACAGAAACATCGAGTCCTGCAGTCGTCCATCAGGGCTGCTCCAGATTGGTTCTGCAATTGCCGACGTAATATTTAGGTTGCTCAATATTGAGATTGAGTAATTTTGAGATATTGCGATTGAGTTATATTGAGATTGAGTAATATTGACATTTTCTTGGTTCTTTCGGTAAAGTCACGTAGAAGGGAAGTAATAAAATAATAAAAATAAAACATAATAAAATAATTCTCACGACGTCGTGAGAATTATCGCCACTGTGGAGAAAAATGCGGCCGGGCGTGGTGCTGGCCACCCACCCCTTCATGGCGTCGTGCCGACCTTCATAGGTGCTCGCTGTCAGCACTTTCCCCGACAGTTTGTTCCGCCTATACGGGGGACATTTGTCTTTGGAGTTCAAATGGAAACTTAATTTTGCTTGAGGGCGGTGCGGAAGGGGGTGCGAGGAGGGGGGCTTAACTGAAATTTCACTGGTATTTTTTTTCGTGACTTTAAAATGCACACGGCAGTCCACGTGCAACAGCGATGCTGCTACAGGTGCGCGCTCACAAGCAAAAGCACCCACTCCATAGCGGTAACGAGTAAACTGACCGCGTTATTTACGCCACACGAATCCGCAGGGGCGTCCCTCTGGAAATCAAGAGGGTTTAATGTATCACCGCTTTTGGCATTGGCACAAGTGTCGTCTGTGCCGCGTCGCGATACAACAACCAACAGCTCGGCCCAACCACAAAACTCAAACTTCCATCGCTTCTTCCCACACCCCCCTCCCCCTCCAGGCGTTGCCAACTCCTGCGAGTGGCGATTCGCTGGATAGAACGACTAAAGTAAGAATCAGAATATTCATTTGAACTGGAGGAATCCGATTATAGCTATGACGCTTTTTTTTCACAGATGTCCAGGAGGGGCAGATCAGAAGGTCGTGACAAGGGTCACGAAACAATGTACCAACTATTAAACAAAGGACACGTGGCACGTGGTGGGCTTTCGCGACCAGTATATAAATCGTGTAAGTAGAAATGTGTCGCAATCCTCCACTACCCGACACGGCCAACCAGTAAAAAATGTGTCACGTTAACAAAACTCCAATAAGTTGATTCTTCAGCCCACCGGTGTGTTTGAAGAGTGAATCCACAACATTTATCATTCTAAATGTAGCGATCTAACCCAAAAACCTTTATTATGAAAGTACACGTAGCTTGTTACGTAATTCTTCATACTCACCTGGAGTCGTATCATTAAAACCTAGTAAACGCATGCAGGGTTCTTATCACGCCCTCATCACATACCTTTAGCACGGTAGGCTAAGTACGGTGCGAAAGAAGGTCAATATATAATACCTGCAATTGTGACAATATACACATTACCAAGTACTGTATAAAACATAGTAAGTGATGAATCATCCTTAATACAATCCTAGAACCGCTCCCAAAGCTACGTAATGTATTATGTTGAACTTCTTTCGCACCGTACGTAGCCAAACGCGCGAGTCGGAAGTTGCGGGAAATGCCCTTGTCCCAGAAATCCGCTTACTTTGCAAGCTTCCTTGACAATGTCCGTAACTTTTTTCCCGGTGCCTCTTGCTCTTATATTACACGCGCATTGTTGATCTATACCGGTGTTACTTTAAATACCTAGTTTGTTAGTTGCACGATATTCTAGGGGGACCCTGAACTCGTGTTCTTCGATATTGATGTATTTTGCCTTTGTTTTGTTATTTCCGTGCTCACGCACCACGCGTCTACTTTGTAAAACGCCGTGGTAACTGCCTCAACGGGATCATCCCTGCAACAAATAAAGCACACACAAATGTAGTGGCTTTCACAGGTCAGATTGTTACGCAGGGAACCAAATGAATCGCTGGGTGTAGCGACAGAATCGTTACGATGGCAACACTGCGCCCTCCCCGAACCGCACCAAACCTCTCCACTCCGCTCAACTTCACATCAGGTCCGCGTACCTTTAATTAGCGGCGCCAGCCACATCAGCGTCAGCGCGGCCACCACCGCGACTTGAGCCCTGCAGCGGCGCGCGCCGTGTCCCATCGTCGCGAGGAAGAGCGCGCGGGAGGAGCTCTCAGCGAACGAGACACACGCGGAGCGCAGTTGCTCCCGAGAGCGGTGGGAGCAGTGACCGGAGCGGACAAAAAGAGCAATTGAGAGCTGGGTGCGAGGTGGGAGGTGGGGGGCGGGAGCTGGAGATGTGGATAGGTGGGTGGGATCACGACGAACACGGGGTCGTGCTCAGCTCCGAGGGGGAAGAAGAAGATGACACTGCAGCGCAAGCCGACAGGGCGGGCTGCATTCCTGAGCGCAGCTGCGACCGCGCCGCGCAACTCGGCGCTGGGTCCGGGATATTGATTTGGGGATGGAGCAACTCGTTCTCGGGATTAAGTGGCCTGCACGCTCTGCCTCTGGCGGCCCCATTGACGCGGTTTCACGCTCCGTACTCAGACACGCACGCTGAGCTGCGTGGTCGATTGATGCGAGGCGTCCTCGCTGTGGGGGCGGTGGCGAAGGTCTCGAGGGTGCATGCGATGCAACTGCACCAGACGGGCACAGCAGGAGCCTGGCTACAAAGATGTGGTGGTGGTGGTGGGGATTGGACATGAGGCTCTATTCCATTATTTGCACCGGGGTCCATTGCCAGCGACGCTTCATCACTGCCGTGGTTTCTTGCAAGGCTGGGTGTATCACGGTGAACCACTGCATCGCGCGTTTTCAGATGCGCTTCCGCGGCCGTCTGGAACGCTCTGCTTTCCGATATTAGGAAGCTACTGAAGCTACGTCCTTTCAAATCTAGATTGAAAACCCATTTGTTTATAACTAATTTTGTGTTTAGTTTGCTGTCCTTCCCCCACACCTACGATTAGCACGGCTGGCTACGTACGGTGCAAACGAAGTTTTAACATAAATACATCCACCACGGTGCGGGCCTTCCGTGTTTACCCAGCATCTGGTTTGCGCAAGGTGTACACACTTTCAGTTTGTGTTTAGACGGAGACAATGATGCGATTAAACTCGCAATATAAATAACGGGTTGTGTGTAGCGGTGGAGGAGTCGTTACTGCACTATGAAACCCGGTGATCAGATTTCGATTCCCAGGCACGGCCAATAATACCCTTGGCGAGTGCTCTCTGATTCGGCATAGGACCCACGGCTCCGTCACCAACCCGCACTGACCGGCGTGGTGAATGAGAGGGTATACACATCGAAGAATCCCAAGACACTTTTGTGGTTAAGGGTTTTAACACAAATATCACATTGGAACTTCAGCGCCTCATAAATCATCAATCTCAGGGTGAAGGTTTGTAAACGCGAAAAAAAATCTCACGCGGTCATTCGCAAGGGGTGAGGCTAGAGCAGCCTTTTTTTTCTCTAAACGATGTATGGTTTTGGCACACAGATCGAGTTTGGGTTGCTCTCCCTCCTCTAAGATGATAAGATCGCATTTCACGGAGCACATTCCCACGAGCAAATATCGTATATGCCGCAGAGATGTTTAGCATCGTTTCGCTATTAAATTGGAATAAGGAGCGCACGTGCGTTCGTACAAAGTCACTTCATGGCACGGCAAATGCGGCGGCTCAGTCAGAGATGAGATACGCCCTTGCCCAGGCCTCCCGGCTTCATTGGCGCTGTAATGAAAACACCTGGGTGGTGTGTCGTGGAGCGACCCATGGCAACGATGGCTGCGTTAGAGACCCTATTGCCCAGCGTTGAGGAATTCTTTTCTCCTTACAGATGGCCGAAGAGGACTTTCACATTCCTTCGGAGGGCCAACCCACCACAGACGCCATTCGACCCCTAAGTGGCGGTGACGTCACCACGGTGCTTGTGCCAGGCCAGGTGCACTTTGAGGCCACGTGAAGTGTCGGAGTCTCGCTGACAGGTCACGGGACAGACCCAGGTGCCATAGGTTGAATGACTGAGATGACTTGCAGATGCACCAGCTGTGCTCTCTACAGTGCCAGCTTACTTTGTTTTATCCGCCCGGTGCTCCGCTCGTTGTTGTGAGCATCGCTCCTCTGACCTCCGTTTTGGTTGAAGGGCGACTGCCTCCAACTGCCCAGTAGCGTCCTTCGCGAGTCTTCGGAGGGCCACACATTAACGCACACATACACCTTAGCTTCATCAAACAACAACGCGAAATATAATTAGAGCCCGCTGTTTTTCGAACTTAGAGAGTTGCCAATGCGAAAGTCTGTTTTGTCCCTCTCATAGTGCGATGAATATGCTGGCAGTGACGGATACATTTCGTTAACGGCCGTTTCGAAGTCGTGGTAGACCTCATGTAAAGTGAGACGATGCTGGTCTCTCGAGCTCTCATCTGGTTAAACAAAATCAAGTTGAATTTTGTGTGGACACCGCCCGTATGAAATGACGTCGCCGGGCGTGTCTGATCTGCGTGCTCTTCGTTTTTCCATCGCTGTGACAACTCGAGCAGCAGCAGCTCAAGCCCACATCCTAGCACGAGCCTCACAGATACGTGCTGAGTGTGCCTTGGGATGCAGTTGCATGTGTACGCTAAATACCCTGAGTGCAAGAAGTATTGTATTGTACAGAGTGTCCATAAATGTTGCATCCATTAATATAGAATTATAATTGGACAACAATTTGACCTATGTCATTCAAACAACGCACAGGCACACACACAGTAACAAGTAAATTGTACCGTGAGTATTTTCCCAGTAACCAACGTTGTACCAACATTTGCATGTAGTTGGAACGTTTGGCCCAAGGTTGATTCAACGTTCCGTGTGTTCTGGAAACGCTCGAAACCTCCACGTGTCTGCCGTGACGTTGACGACCCACATCGCGTCGAGATCCGAGAGAGTCCCACATGCTCGCCAACATTTATGAGCGTGATTAGTTCAAATACTTTTCCTATGTGTTGTTTAAAGATCACTCAATCTTTACGCGGTTTAAAAAAAAAGCATTTCAACCACGCAGTTCAAACGTCCGTCTCATTATATAGAACCCTTTAGTGATGGATGATACCTTCATGGACACGCTGAATGATGCGTCGTGTGCCCTCCAGTTGCACCGACTGTGCGGTCGAATTTGTCCGTGTTCATGAGCCAGAAACTGGGGGCATGCGTTTACATAACTTTCAATTTTTCACAGGATGACTTTTTTCCCGTATGGATCTCACCCTCCAAGAGTAAGTATGAACCTTTGCTCAATATTGCGCACAGCTGGTGCGTCAATGATGTGCTATGAAGAAGGGCCATTGGCAGAAATATCGCCCAATATTTTACTTTTCTTTTTAAGGAAGTTTTCTTGACAAATGTGTTAGGAAGGAAGAGGCATTGTTTCGCGTTGGGAAGTTACAGGCTGGGTAGACAGAGGCGAGCGGTGTAAGAAACATGCATACCATTTCAACCGCAGCGCCAAGAGATCGAACTGGCAACCGGATTGCACAAATTCCAGTGTTCTAATCATAACACCACGGAAATGTAGCGATTTATTTTCGCTCTGAGTGTAAGAAGGACGGTCACATTGTTTGAGCGCGAAATACACAAAAAGGCGCTTGGGAACCGATTGATTGTTAGTCTTAATCTTAAACTTCGCCTATATATCGTAATTATTCAACCGAATTAATGTAACGCATTCATTTTTGGCATTAAATCAGATTGAATAATAATGTATGAAACTCGGGCCTGCATACACATTTCCCCCTGTATAGATCCAATAAGCCACGCACGGATCTGGCCATACATGGCCATCAATGCAGGACACCTCCTGAAAATGTCTTGATACTCGGTGAGGCTTTCCTGTACAAAGGGTTGCAACGCAAATGCGCGTCTATCTTCGTGCCAAAAGTCGTTGTCCTTGCGAGCATACAAGCATCATCGGGCAATTTCTCTTACTTGATACAGCTATCGTGCTGTGACGGTTCCACCTGAAGACGGAGGCTTGTGTTGCCTCCGAAACGTCGTGATTTGTTTTTACTTTACTTTTATTAATTGTATTTTTTTACCTACGTGACTTTACCGAAAAAACCTAAGAATATGAATCCTTGCAGTCACGAAAGCTTCAAATCAAGCATCATCGGGCACGTTTATTGTGGTGGTCCCGACATGAGCCAGTGGTGGTAATTCCACGTTTCAGTCGCAAGAACCACTACAGTTGTATATATCCATATATCAGCGACACGTGATTGGTTCGTCACGTTAACAACGATAAATTTTACTCTTACAGAATAGGAATTGTAGAGGGTTCGTGTTTCCTGTGAAGCGGCCTAGTGATTTCCGTTGACATTTGTACATCACTGGTTTGTAGTCACGATTGAAGAGCAGATAATTGTCGGATGACAAAAGATGGAGATTATCGATGCTTTCGGTAAAGTCACGTAGATAGGTTCAAAGAAAATAACAAAAAATTAACCTATCTACGTGACTTAACCGAAAGACCCAAAGAATATGAATTCCTGCAGTCACGAAAGCTTTAAGTCAAGAATTATCGATGCTTACAATGATGTATAACGCATTGTTTTTACTGAAAAAAAACGCCTATCCCATTACAGCTTGCGTGTTATTAGCTGTTTTATATATCTATTAATCCGGCTGATTGGCATGCACATCAGTGGCGCAGTGGTGAGCTATGAACTCGGTACCTGCGCTCGAATTCTGGCCATCAGTGTCGAGTTATATCTGAATGGTCCCTGGGCAGCCCCCCCCCCCCCCCCACTTTATCAACCCGCACTGACGGACGTGGTGAAGTATGGTCAAAAACCCCCCATGACAGATACGACATGGGGAGGCCACGTCGTATCAGCACGTCCAATAGTAGATCGACAAAGGTCTGTACATGATTATTTTATGAATGCTCATACAATAATAATATTTTTGTATGAATGCTCATACAATAATAATAACAACAACTGTCCACGACTGTGTTTAAGCGATGGAAAGTGGGTTGTGAATCTCAACGATCGACCAACTGTTGCCACCAACTGTTGCCACTCGCACGAAGACATTGTGGAAGGAGCCGATGCCGATCAGTGGTCACATAAATGCGCATGTTTAAATTCACGGTGAGATGGTGGCAATCGATGAAAATGCTCAAACAGATAATATCGCGTGCATTCACAGAATGTACATTTTCAAACATTCACGCACATAATGAAGAACATACTGGCACGTAAATATGACTTCAACCTTTCACGGCAAAGCACTGAAATGTTCTCCATGCATTCTTCCCTTGCCGAATTTGCTTATCACATTGCAATTTCCGTTCCTTTTTGTTTGGGTGCCTCAAGTAGTAATTTTGCAGCGTTTCGTTTCCAAGCGATTCTGATGCGACCATCACACGTCCCATCGTAATTGCACTGCCGTCCTCAAATCAACCTGTCCGGGAAATGGGACACTGTGGCATGGATTAAGGGAGCACACGGCTACTGTGATCGCGCTCCTTTTGGAGAAACAGAGCAGGGTGGAAACTGATCGCTTTCTTCGAGACCACACGTCTTTTGATTTCAGAGGGAAAATGACCCTTTTGAATGATCACATATCTACATTTATCAATATATGCATGACTACATTCGAGAGTGCTAAACACACACGCGGAGCAGCGGGTTGTTGGGGTACGAAGGCATCGCCTGCACTCTGTTTCACGTACGCTTTAAATGTTTCTAAGTTTGTTTTTTGATATTCTGCCACTCATCAAAAAGTGAACGTGCCGAGAAGAAAACATCCCTACAAGTGACGATGGGCGATTGACAAGATTTGCAATGAAATGCCGGTTAAGGGGAATGAGAACACGTGGCAGAGAGGATGGTGATGATCGCTACTCGTGGCCAGATCAGTTTAATGCACGAGCGCGATGAATTGTGGCGTCACTGGACCACGAGTGATTGTGACGGCCTAGCGAGGCCTTCATCGAGCAGTGGACGGACAATGGATTATGATGATGCTGGAACTTCTCGCTCACGATGGACACGCTTCTACTGTAGGCGAGGCGCGCGCATGGACGATGTCTGCCTCTGCACAGACGGGCTTCAGGAGCACTGGTAGAGTTGGGGGTGAAGCGTTTATCTCTGGCACCGCATGTACTGCTGTGTGTGTGGGGGGGGGGGAAACAATCCGTGAAACAGCCCTGATTTCTGCAGCAACACAGAACGTGTGAATTGCGTTACCAGCTCGGGCTAGAAATAGGATTATTGCCGTGTGTAAAGACCCAACAATGAACGCTGATGAGTGGCACATTTAAGAAATATCACTCGTGTGTTGTTATTGTTGACACTGTCGACATGAGTGTTCCGTATATGGCGTTAACGCGTGGAGAATATGTATTTCCGCGAGGCCAGGAAAAGTATCCAACTCGCACGGATATAACGAACAAGGGTGGCATGGAGTCGTCTTTAATCAGTGAAGGATTAGGGGGAGGGGTAACCCCAATTTGACAAACAATAATTCATTTTTTTCTCGACAGGTGGACGTAAATACACGTTCAGCAAAATGTACACAATTTTTAAATCAATGTTACGCAAACGTTTACCGAAAACGTTTACATAACACCAGAATAAAATCACGGTGTGCTGTTAGGAATGTTCAACATTAACTCGAGTAGGTCTATAGATGCATACACACACACGTGTCCCTGTGCGATATTAATCTCCATAGCACATCCATACACAAGACATTCACAAACTCAAGCGAGGGATTAATGAGCCCCCACAACCAACGTACGACGGGACACTTTGCACACACACACACACACCACCATCATCATCATCATGTTTGTACACTCTACACGTGGCCAGGCTACGAAGCGTAAGAGTCAGCCAGACGGGTAGTAGGGCGAGTCGCTGTGGTAGTTGTAGTCCGGGCACACCTTCTGCACGAGTCTGTAGTCCGTGCTGAAGAAAGCGATGTAGATGCAGATGACGCTGAATGGCTTTGCGCACAGCCACGACACGTGGCTCTGCGTCTGCTCCTGGTAGCAGACGCGAGACGGGTCGTAGATGCACAGCACGGTCTTCGTGGACTTCTCCGTCTTCTCGTACTCCACGTGGCAATTGAACTTGGTCTCCTTGGGGTTCACGAGAGCCGACTGCGCCGGGGACGGCTCGAAGTCCACGGACTTGGAGGGCGGCACCAAGCTCAGCGACACGTTGCCCTGGCCGGTGGAGTTGTGCCGAAAGTAGACGCTGAAGGTGCCGTTGCCGTGGTCCACGATCTTGCCCGTGATGAGCAGGTTGAGCTTCACCGTCTTGATGTTGGAGTTGAAGTCTCCCCAGCCGAACATCTTCTTGAACTTGCCCGACTTGACGATGGGCCGCCGCTTGGTCCGGGAGAGCGTCTCCGACCTGCCGGTCCGCCAGCTCGACTGCGGCGGCCACGACCAGCTGTCTCGCGCGACGCGGGCGTCGTCGACCCTTTCGTCCTCCGCGGAGTTGTCCTCGGCGTCCGAGCGCTCTCCTCCTCTGTCGTCGGGACTCGGCGGGCCCTCCGCCAGCTCTTGCACATTGCTCGCAGTTCTGTGCGGCGCGCCCGTAATCCAGTCTTTGATGTCGCCGCTTACGCGATTGCGCTCCACCGTGTTGCACATGTCAGCGCTTCGCTCCTCGGCATCCGTTGCCTTGAGTGGTGACAACACAGGGACACGTTACATTTTTGCGTTGAGATTAATCGAATTCCCCCCTTCCCCCCCCCCCCCGTTAATCAATATATAGGCCAGTACACGCGGTCGCACGATAGCACGCATTTATATAGATTATTATCGGGTGGCACGTGTGTACATAATGTGAGTACATACACGAATCATCGCCATCATCATTACCCACCCCCCCCCCCGTTACATCAGCTCGTTAGCGACCAATTTCCTCCACGGCTCCCTTTCTGTAGCAGTCGCGACGGCTTCACTCAATCCCAATAATGCTTTCTTCAAGCCGCGGCCGCATCCGTCAACATGGTTTGCTGTTTGCCTCCTTTACTCTCGTTTTCCTGTACGCGCGTTGAACTTCTTTAGCCACCGTGCGTGACCAAGCGTGCTAATCGGACGCACGTAGACGTGTGTCACGTGGGCAAAGCAGACGCCAGAAGCAAATAACGACATTAAGTTATCGCGGTTTGGCAGCGCTACACTTAACGCGACTGCGCGTTGGGGAAAAAGGTTGTCGATTCTTCAAGAAGACTGTGATGCATTGCCGTAAATATTACAGCCTCTTAATTGTCAATCGTACGCCGAGCGTGCAACAACTGCTCATTACTGCATCAAATCAACCGTGTTCTCCAAGAGTTGGGTGTTTATTGCTGTTTATTACACACCATAGAACCTTCAAACTGTTTAGCGGATCACTGACTTAATTAAATCGGTGTCTGAAGACCCCTTGCAATGAATAGGCGCTTCAGCCACAATTATTCACACTATTAATCTCAGAATTCAGGAGAGTACAATATTTTAGGGGCGGCGGAGCTTAAATGTGGACTCTCAAATTAACAATTCATTATAGCAGGGATTAATATTGCGCACGTACATCGAATCATCAAGGCGCACGAATTTCAAGCGTATCGTCCCATTTCCTTCCATAAGTGTAAGTCGTAAATCCGTTCAGAACGTTTAACCCGATGCGTAGTCAGACGTCTGTGGAACGGGGTCAGACATTGTCACTCGGTCCCCTTACGTCCTGCAAACAGCACCAGGCTGCTGTTACACACACACGGGGTTGAACTCCCCCCCCGATACAACGCTGCTTTCACTCACCAGAATACCGCCACTTAAATGCGTTTGCACCGTATCTCATTAATGACGCATTGAATAGAAACAGAGCACATGTCACTAATCGTGACTTCTAAAATCATGAACAATTTCCAGCGATAGGCGTTGGCAGCGGTGTAGAATCGCGGACGGAATTTTGTGTCGCCCTCCTAGCCCCAACTCCACGGCACAATTGACTTTCTGTGAAAGCGCCCGTCCCTCGAAACGTCAGTCGTTTTGCGTTTACGCGTCAGCCGCGATGCCCGGCTCGCTAGCGCCTGGCCCTGACGACTCTCTCGCGCGCGCTCTCTCTCTCTCACCTTAAGACAGAGGCCCCCGTGCACAAGGACGATCGCAGCCCAGATCAGCATGGTCCCGGTCCGCGTCGCTGGGGCCACACATGCGGCCACGCAGAGCGCCCGACTCCACAACAGTGGCAACTGGCCGAGCCTCCCCCCTCCACTCTCATCCAATCACCCACAAACCCCCCCACCACCACCACCCCCAACCCCCACCACCAACCACCCCTCTCTCTTCCCCTACAACACTAACGCGTCCTCCCACCCGTTTAAGTCTATTGCACGCAGTGCTCTGCAATGGCGACAGAGCGACGCATATCACCCACTGACATTCACGTTTCTATTAAATCCACCTTTAAAAGTCGGCCCCCCTCCCCCTCCTCCTCCCCCGCCTTCTCGCAGGCATGTGCACCGCGCTGAACGGAGCAGAGACGAGGGAGGAGGAGCGAAGAGGGAGGGGACCCCTTAGTGGACCAGCGAGAACACTGATCGCAGATCGGGCACTTGGGTGGAAGAAGAAGGAGGAGGATTGCAGGTGGACCAAGCGAGGGCCTCGGGTGGAGGAGGTGACAAGGACCAAAGTTGCAGGAGCCAGGACTCGCCGCGGTGGAGGAACGAGACGGGACCAGGGTGAAGTCGGAGCCAGCGGGTCTCTCGTTTAGGAGCGGAGGACCAAGACGGAGGTCGAGGAAGGATCCAGGTGCAGGATTGGGAACTCGGGTAAAAGATCAAGGACGCGTGTTGGAAGAGCGATGACCCCGGTGGAGGAGCGAGAGGAGTAGGAGGGTGGGCGGTGGAGGAACGGGGAGGATCTGACAAAGCGCGTGGTGCCTCCTCTCTCCCCGAGCGCAGAGCGTTCTCTGAGCTGCGCGCTCCTGCACGCCCCCTTCCACGTGCCCGTTACCCTTCCTTTAACCGCCCCGATGCGCCCACCCACGCGTGACGCGTAGAGAGAGGTGCTGGGTGTATGTGTGTGTGTGTGTCACTGGGGAAGACCTGCAACACACACACACAAAGCCCGCTCCGCCCAGACGCATCTCACACTTCGTGACGTCGGGCGAGATGTGAATCTCCTGTGCCAAGAGCGGTCATTGCCGCTGATTGCATAAGTTGTTTTTTACACATTGACACACGCACGTGCCGTCACATACGGACACAATCAAGGCCACTGGGGGATCAGGTGTGTGTCTGACTGTGGCGGTGACAATGTGTGAGATACCCGTGTAACATCATCATTACTATTAACAATTGTTGATAATATTTAGCCCTTTGTCAATTCGCTTATGGGTGAAGGTCTCCCCACGCTGAGGTGGTCATGTCGGGAACGGGGCGTCCGCGACCGGTTCCGTTGTCACTTGCCACTGATGTTCGCCGTGGCCGGGAATTGAACTTCGGTGGCTGGATTCATAGCGCAGGGTGCTAGTCACCGCGCGACCGCTCTTCCCCCAACTATGACGTAATTTAGCACTACTATTCATTTTTATGTCATTTTTCGAGTTCCCATTTTGATGAAGGTCACGTGAGCCCAACATCTATCCCAGGTCAGTAAATCCATTACTACGCCTGTCTACTAGAGTAGCAACACCAGCACGGTTGGCTACGTACGGTACGACAGAAGTTCGACGTACATACAACACTGGATGGTAAGTTAACAGCGTCTGTACAATGGACACTGGTCCCAGAAATGTGAAATTTGCATCCCGATGCTCGTGGAAGATGCACACCGCCAGACGCTTTACATGTTCCTTCCCCTGCACCTCCGATTCGCATGGTTGGCTGCGTACGGTGCGAAAGAAGTTCAACTTGCATACATAAACACGGACAGCCGACTGCTTGATTTGGTCCACACTCGACAGCCGACACTTCTAGGTTGCGCGCGTTTCGTGCACTTCGATATGAACCCGAATGCCAGCCACGGCGAACATCAGTGGCGAGTGATATCTGAAACTGCAACTAGGCACTCCATCATATCAACCCACAATGACCAGCGTGGTAAAGTATGGTCATGTACACCCCCATGACCGATACGGTGTGGGGAGGCCTTCATTCAGCAGTGGATTGACAAAGAGTAAGTTACTTATTTATGTTTTTACTATACACTTTTACTATACACTTTTACTATACACTTTTACTATACACTTTTACTATACACTTTCCCATATCAGCAATATTTCGTAAGGACTCTCTACTCGTTCTGTGCAACATTGATGTTTTTGCCTTTTGGTTGTGTTGCTGCTGTGCTCACGCACGACGGCTTTCTCTTGTAAAATCGCCGGTCAACTGGCTAAGCGGGATCATCCGCGTAACAAATCAAAATAACTTAAAACTTAAACAGTAGCTTACATCGAATTTTTCCACAATATATTTCGTGATGTTTGAATGTTGAATAAATCGGGCTTGAATTGCGTCGAGTCTGTTCGAGTAAGCGACCGCGGAAACAAATCACATCCAGTCTCCTATCTCCATGGCTGTGGGTACGAGTCACGTGCCTACTTCTAATCGTACCAGCGACCCGAAAGAAAAATCGTGGGAAATTAAGTTAGTATTTCATATAAAATAATTAGATTTATCTCTTCGCCTATGAACTCTCTGAGCAAAGGCTTTACCAGCAGCATCTGTTTATTAAGCACGCAGACTATGGGACCGGATTAGATATTCAAAGTCTCATCAGCAGCGCGTGGCCTGCTGAACAATAATCACGGTGTGATGGGCAAGGGCCCCACGCAAGAACACCGTGAGGCCAACCAAGGTCCCCAAGGCTGAAGGATATAAATGTTTGTTTTATTTTATCTTTCCCCTAGAAGTTTCATCCCTCTGGGAGGGACTATAATCGACCGTGTCCGCCACGTGCCCAGACCTGACCGAGGAGCAATACATCACGGCGGCGTGGAGATCATTATCTCGCACCCCGCTCTCGCCTTTGGCTCAAACGCCGATATGTTCACGCAAGTGTATGCCTTGGCCCAACAGTGGATAGACGAAGGATGACGATGAACGTGATCATCTTCACATACGCGATTCTATTCATTTCACGCTGCAACCGTGCTGCATCATCATTAATAATTAGATGATAATGATTCGAACAAGTGTTTCAATGTTCAAAGGGGATATTTTCAGCTTTTAACTTTGCTGAACTCTTAACCCGAGTTTGATTTCTGGACACAGATATCATCATAGGCGAGTGATATCCGAACCAGTCCTGCGCCCCCCCCCACGCCCTCCCCCTCTCGCCCCATTCCTTTAGTAATTCATTCAGTGATTGCTTCCGTGATGAGTGACATTTGATGTTGTCCTGGAAACACCCTCCCCCCTCCCGTCACCAACCCGCACTGATCGGTGTGGTGAAATATGGTCAAACGAACTCCACTACCGACAGCCACGTGGACAGGCCTTCGCTCAGCAATGAATTGACAAAGAGGTGTACATTTGAGTTACTTTTATTCGTCGATAAAATGTGGCCGGTTAGATATTCGTATAGATAATAGGGCAACGACCACGTGCCCGCACGGTGATGAATGGATTGTTTCAAAAAGACGAACAAGAGGTATTGCCATTTAGCAATTCCTCACCTCCCCCAGCCAACGTGAAACCAGCATATGCAAGCGAGCTACGTTTGTCTAAATGTTTGAGGAGTAACATTAGACTATACTGGCCACACCACACAGCGATCGGGGATGCAATGCTGATGAAGCGCTTGACCCATCTACCTGCCCGTAGTCATCACTAATTAAGTGACGCATCGTCCCTGGCCTCGTCGTCATTATCCATCATCGATCCACTGCTGGATGAAGGCCTCCCCAAGCCGTCGCCGTCTCTCGTGATCCTGCGATGTAAGTAATTCCATCTCGCATGGCTGGTCTCTGTGCGAATTGACTCTTTTATTTTATCGTGGTCTTAGCACTTCTCACAGGGATGTGTATAGAGTGCTCCAGGCACTATAAACAAAAACAAAAAACGGTCAATGCAGTTATTTTTTTCATTTAATTATAGCAGCCAGCGTATTATATTAAAAAAACAATATCCAACTCGCTACCGAGAAGGCGAGCAATGCATTGCATTGAACGATTATTATTGGAAATGCGGTTTCTTTTCCCATTATACCGTATTTTTCAATTACGTATTCATAATTAAAGCAGGGCCTATGCATGTTCTTGCACTGCGATTGTCGATACACGCACGCCCATTCTGCATCCGTGTGGTGCCTGCGGTGTTCGTTTTTAAGACGCATCATCATCATCGTCGTCGTCAGCCATGCTCAGTCCACTGCTGGATGGATGAAGGCTCCACCTCCACCCCCCTAAGCATCCGGCACATCTCACGATCCTGCGATGCAATGCTCCCACCTATTGATACAAAAACCCAATCCAAGACACTTGCCTCCCGTTATGTACATGAGCCTATATTGGCGACGTGTTTTTGTAAAAATATGAAAATGTTCATCCCAGGAATAACCCATTGCTGGCACAAGGCCCGATACAAGCCGTGTCAATCGTGGAGGATGTTTGGCCATACTTCACCACGCTGGTCACTACGGTTTGATAAATCATCGGGAAGCCAGAACCGGTTCGAAAAAAACCACTCGACACTGATAGTCCGCACCTCCGATTGGCACGGTTGGCTACGTACGGTGCAAACTAAATTCAGTATCCATTCACGTTAGCTGTGGCTTGGAAGCGAACTCATGTGGCTGGTGCATTGCACAGTTGTCGAACCACTGCGGCTCCCCTCCACCCCTTCATAAGTAATGCATTTGTATCAATAAATAATGCCTACGATATACGCTGTTAATTGGTTATTGGTATAACTCTGAATGCAGGATTGTATTACATCACCCGCACTAATTGGAGCGAGAAGAAGCCGCGATAACAAAATCAAAATGTCACGGATTTATCACTTTCCATTTTCAGACGCGTGTGTGGCTCTCCGTGCTGTATGCAGCGCCCTCGCGTTTTTTTTGCGTTAACTATCGTTAGAGTCATCTTCTTGGTTCTTTCGGTAAAGTCACGTAGAATGGAAATAATAAATTAGTAAAAATAAACATAATAAAATACAATTCTCACGACGTTTCGGCCACAAACGCAAGCAGCCGTCCTCAGGTGAAGAACAGGTCTGTCGGAAAGACAGTGTCTTCATCTGAGGACGGCTGCTTGCGTTGTGGCCGAAACGTCGTGAGAATTGTATTTTATTATGTTTAATTTTTATTATTTTATTATTTCCCTTTTACGTGACTTTACCGAAAGAACCAAGAAGATGAATCCATGCAGTCACGAAAGCTTTAAATCGAAATTCATCGTTAGATTATAACTAGTAGCAGTATTACATGCACGCATATACCTCGCCATTGCCTGACTGCAATAATCACTTTGTTTAGGAGGGCCTCCGTCGACTAACCTCACCAGCAATGGCAATAGACGCATCGAGCACATGTCAGCTCGCTCCTGTGACCTACAGTCACCCAGAAATGCGCCCGATCCCGTAATATCTTGGCGGCTTAGCAGGTTTGAGCCCGGATAGTGTTCCTATGGGTGGCAAACACCATGCGCAAAAGACATGTGCAGAGTAACCGTTGTGAGCCGTGCAGCAAAACCCATTTCAAGTCCGTGCTCTCCCCCCCTCCACTCACATACACCTTCACCGACCCATAAGTTTGGTCAACTTTCTCTTGACCCTCATCCAGCAGTGGATTGAAGCGGACTGTTAGACGTACGTGCACGGCTCGCTCCTTATGACGATTTTCTCCTCTCCAAAACCCCATCGTGCCCTCGCAGACCGCGGTCTCGGTAGACTCCAAAAGCCATCGGATTGTGTTATCGACGTGTACGCTACGTGCGTTTTAAACTTTGTATTCGCCACCTCGAACAGGCAGGTCGCCGACTCGGCGAGTCGAACCTCAACAAAAGAGGCATGAAGTCTGGTGGAGCCTTCTGGCTGATGCGTGTTTTACATTTCAGTTCACCGACAGACTTGGCGTGTTAGGAGGGGTGGCGGGGGGGAAGGCAACGCGCTTACATTTATCACTCTGCAACACAATCGAGCGCATTAGTACTAAATATAAACGTGTACACATTTCTTTTTAAATCAAAACCACACGCGTATTATTACCGTATTCTCTGGAATATAAGACGTTCTGCAAATAAAGACGCACCCCCAAAAATCTGTGCCTGGAGTCAATATAATTGTTATACATCTGATCATCTCCACATACCTACCGTATTATACCGGATTATAAGACGCACCACCACCTATTATAGCGGTTTATAAGACCCACCGCCTGTTTTTTTGCTTTCAAATGCGCATCTTAGAATCCAGAGAATACGGTACCGTATTAATATTTCGTACTCCCCCCCCGCCGCCTCCTTATTCTTTGGGGGCCGAGATGCAGGCGGATTGATGGGATGGTTTTTAAATGAGAAGTTTTAAATGGGTCCTTTGACAGCTGTAGGCTCGTGTCGCGCCTAATTGTGGAGGCCATCTCCTGCTGCTGCTGCCGCTCCAATGACACTCACTGCGCTAGGAATGAGATCACATACACGCGAAACACCCATTTACCAAAGCCTCGATTATGGAACAGCCTTCAGTCAACCCGCAGTTACCAGCGCGGTGAAGTATGGTCAAAGTACGGTCAATGAACCCCCACCGGGGGAGCGACATTATCAAGAAGTGGATTAATAAATGAAATTGGATTCTGGGTGTACATTTTCACGAACCAAAGCCTCCTTCTTGAATGCGACCTGAACAACGACACTCGTACGTGTGTATGTTGAACGTCTTTCGCACCGTACGTAGCCAACCGTGCTCATCGGAGGTGCGGCGGTGGGGGGGAGGCAACAAAACAACTCATGTCAGTTCCACGAGTTCTCTGTATTGTGCACGAATTCAAATGACAGGAAAGCGACCGGCCACGGGAAACCCCACCACACACGCTGCTGCAGGTTGAACTGCTTAAAATAAGAAAGCTTGTGACCAGGGCCGGATTAAGATTGTGTAGACCCCTGGGCTAGAGGTACTGTGAGCCCCCCCCCCCCCCCAGTAATATTTTCAAAAGGAAAACAAAGTAAAAAAAAATCATGTTTACAAGGCTAACAACAAATAACAATTCAGCGTTCACAAATGGAAAACAACTTTTCACTTAACCTCTGGGAGGCCCTCCAGCTGTCGGAGGCCCCTTGGCTGCAGTCCCCTAAAGCCCCGTGCCTCCTAAAGCTACGTGCCTTCATCCGGCCCTGCTTGTGACCCCACCCCAACCCACATGCACCACGCTCGTTTGTTTGTTTTGTAGGGAAGAGCAGCACTCTCCGCGAGCGCCTCGCTGCGGACACTCAGCCGATGTGCAAAGTTTACTCGGCGCACGCAAAGACAACCTGGATTCGTAAGCAGCGCCTTCCATATGCACTAAGTTGCAACCCGCACGGGGTTTGGAGCCGGTTGACTTCAATTCGATTCCCGACACACGGCGAACACATGCGCGACGAGTGAAATCTGAAAGCGGTCCGATGGTGCCCAATCAGCAACCCGCACTGATCAGCGTGGTGAAGCATGGTCAGCACACCCCCCCCTTCCCCATCGTGCAGTTGGTTGACAAAGGGCTGTACGTTAGTTTTGATTTCATTAAACGAGACCCCGCCCTCGCCATCTCAAGATGCAAGACACGGTTGGGCCCCATGGAGTGACATACGTGATACGTGCAGCATGCGGGCGTGAAAGTGCCCAGGATATAACTTTCTCTTCGGGTTGTCGGTGTTTTTATTCCTGGTAAATCAGTAGACCAGTGGCCGTAGATCTTGAGTGTGTAGGCGGTGCAACTGCACCGGCGTCCAGGCGGCGAGCTACAAAGAGGAGATAATTCGTTTTGGCATTCCTTGCACCAGGGTCTAGGCCAGTGTTATACTGGTAGGAACCTCCTGGTTACACCAGCCCAGAGGGGATTATTGTGTCCGTCCATCGTGCAGGGAGGGGCTGCGTGGGGGGGGGGGGGTAGGGTGAGGCTGGGTGGGGAAGGGAGGGCTGGTCACCCCGTGGTGCCCTTATACAACTCATTATTTAACCTACTCACGCCGGCTTGTGCCCGCCCTCACAGTCGGGCATATTTGCGGAATACACCACGCCGCCGTTGACCCTGGCCATTGACCGAGCAACCCAACGTGTTCCTACCAGCTCCCTCCGCAGCAGGAACGTGTTGTTTGTCAAGGCCTGCGGGCTACTGGCGGCCCCTGGTGGTCTTTAGTGCAGCCCCCGACAAAACACAAATGTGAAAACTCCCCCCATCATCATCATCACCATCGTGCTGCTGTCAACCCGCAACGGTTTCAAATGTGTGGCGGCCCTCACACTGATGTCTTATCGGCCAAAGTGGCCCCCGTCTGAAATTCGTAAAGAACACTGGGCTATGCCACTTCAGTAGATACGCAGAGAAAATACACATTCGAGTATTGCCTTTCAAAACTCTCCACGGTAAGTAAGAGATACTAATCTACACGATGTAACTGGTAGCCACGTTACATTTCCCCACTTGAAAAAATATAATTGCGCTCATCGTACCCATGTGCTAATCTATAATTTAAGACGTACACTGTTCAAATTACGTGCAGCACGTGTCGGTATGTATATATACACACACACATTATATGTACTCGGACATCGTTTTTACTCTTCAGAAAAGTGGTGGTCGATGTTGGGGAGGGGGGAAACGCGCCCGAGAGGGCGTTCACCGCCTCGATCGAGAGGCGGAATGAGCTCGGTTGCTGGTGCTGTCCGACGGATTGTTCCATCGCAAGACCGCGTGAGATGGCGACGGCATGGAGAGGTCTTCATTCCACAGTGAATTGATCATGGATGATGATGATGATGATAATCAGATGTTGCCTTTAAGCTCAGTGGAACAAACGACACGCAAGAAACACTTGGATGGATATCGGAAGTAGTTCTGATATCACCTTCCGCGGGCCCCTGCGATTCACACGATCGAGACGCAGCTCCCTCCCAGCGCCCTACTGCTGCAGATGTTCGTCGCATTGTCATCCAACCACTGTCACCTTGGCATCTTGGGCCTGTGCCCAGCAACTCAAATGGCTTTTAAAAACTAGAACTAGCAGAGAAACCCGCTGCTCTGCAACGAAAAATAAGAGACAGCAGCTGTCATTTTCAAAAGCTCTTAGCACAGTCATGTACTCGGAGCACAAGTAATTTACCTTTTTATGTAATAACATGGCAAGATAATACAGTACATGTCGTGATGTTTTTTTATTAATCCATACGATTTCAATAATATTCTGGCGAAATAATTGTATTGAATGTATGTTAAACTTCTTTCGCACCGTACGTAGCCAACCATGCTAATAGGGTCACCAATTAAAAAGGGCAATTTTAAATGGATCGTGTCAGTCTCTCTCTGTTACTCCCACCTCTTAGGTCTCGCTATTATATGTTGGCGTGGAGAGTAGCCCAGCCAGCAGCCAGCTGCCAGCCATACAGGAAACTCGAGGCATATATTATTTTTTAAGTAGTATTATTGAATATTATTTTAATACTCAGAGTTGGAACTTTGGCAAATGAGTGAAACCAAAATTTGTTTACGATGGGTTTTTTTTGTGCAATCACTGGTGACCGGGCTGAGCCCATAAACAGGCGCCACGGTGGCGAGATGTTAACTCCCTCGCCTCGTATACAGGAGGTCGTGGATTCGATCCCGATCCCGACCCTGACGCCTGTATATTTTGAGTTTGGTTGTCTCTTTCCCCTTTGTCGCGTGGATGTTTCTCCGGGTCCTCCGATGTTTCCCTCCACATTTAGAAACATGTGTTTAGAGTATTTGGCTGCAATACATTTCTATGTAATAAGCCACTTCATTGAGCTATCATTTGTGGCCAGGTGTCTTCTGGCAGTATCAGCTCAGTGCAGTAACTTCTAGAAGCCACCTAACCATCAATTACCTAGCCACAAAATCAAACACTATGTTCCACCTTTGCTGTAACCTTGTGTTTCCAAATGCAATGTATCTGGGAATAATTGTAGTTGTGATTGAATATTAATAACTGATATCCTGCAGCTTTCAATTTACAAACACGCGCCTTTGACGAGCACATTTCATGGCAGTTATTTTCCAACAGAGTTCTGTAAACACCACCACATCCATGGATTCTCGCTGCGTGTTTTGTATTCGTGTACACAACAGTTTGGATGTCATAAAGAAATGACAAGTACATCAATATATATATCATTACATTAGCGAGTTTCGGAGTAAGAAATACGATTAAGCAGCAGAAGTCATTTGATTTATTTTGATATGCGTTCATTACAGGATAACTATACCAAGTGTAAGGTTGAAAATAGAAACTGATTGAATTGACATCGTAAAACCCGATAATGGACGGAGAGAATAGATCTGACACTTCTATTTAAAGTTTTCGTGACTGCAGGGATTCATCTTCTTGGTTCTTCTTGGTAGAAGGGAAGTAGTAAAATAATAAAAAAATAAAACGCTGTCTCCCCGACAGACCTGGTCTTCACTGAGGACGGCTGCTTGCGTTGTGGCCGAAACGTCGTGATAATTATTTTATTATGTTTTATTTTTATTATTTTATTACTTCCCTTCTACGTGACTTTACCGAAAGAACCAAGAAGATCTGACACTATTGCTGCCCTTCACCTTTACGCCAGAACATTTTATAGCCCTTCAAAAATATTTTACGTTAAATCCATAACCGCTACCTGTAATCGTTTCACATGTAACATGTGATCACACTAACGTGTCATGTAATACAGGCACGGTAGACTCATGGATTACGAAACATCACACTTGGAAAACTGCATTGCCAAGTGCATAACGCTACAAATTGACAAACAATCCAATAGAGGACAAAGTCTTGAGACTCGGGGATGCTTTCCTCGATAAATCAAAGGCGCGATTATCATTATTGCAGTCACAGCACAACATTGAACATGACAACCAAAGCAGCAATACCATTATTGTTTTAAAATAACCTCACGAAATACAGTTACCCATTTATATATTTTAAAAGAAAACGTTTAAGACACCCTTGGACAACACACGGTTTTGGCTGTCTGGCTTTTCAAGCAACACACGACGAGGCTTAAACAAACACGACTACTCGAGTGACAGCAACTTGGGCCAGCGAAGAGGCAATGTTTCACCTGTTCCACACTGTCAACCACGCAGGCAGCAAGCCCGAGTCAAGATACGTCACTCAAGGGTACACAATCTCTGTACAAACTCAGCTGCTGCTATACACGTTGTCCACCGCCAGTGAGCTCTTGCCAGTCGGGTCGGAACGATTCAACCCTGCCTCGGCGATTCGACTAATTGACGCGATTCCTAGAATGTGATCGGATTCAATAATTTCTATATATATTTTACATTGTAGTGAACGTGGAGAGTGGTGGTACATTGGTGAGCACATGACCAGAGCGACCTGAGTTCGATTGAAATGAGCCACGGCTAACATCAGTGATGACCGATGTTTGACTTGGTCCCGAGCACCCCATTTACCAACCTGCTCTGGACTGCGTGGTAAAATGTGGTCAAACCGCCAAACGACCAAAATGATTTCGATTTAAAGCTTTCGTGACTGCAGGGATTTATCTTCTTGGTTCTTTCGGTAAAGTCACGTAGAAGGGAAATAATAAAATAATAAAAAATCTAATATAATAAAATTAAATTCTCACGACGTTTCGGCTACAACACAAGCAGCCGCCCTGTCTGTCTTCACCTGTGGACGGCTGCATGCATTGTGGCCGAAACGTCGTGAGAATTTTATTTTATTAGGTTTCATTTTTATTATTATATTATTTCCCTTCTACCTGACTTTACCGAAAGAACCAAGAAGACGAAAATGATGTGAGGTAGGCCTTCATCCAACAGTGGATATGTGTGTGTGTGTGGTGTGGCCTTTGACGGCTTCAGGGGTCACCTGAACGCATTACGTACAACATATATGCGAATCGTACCCAGGTGCTGCTTAAGGCAAGAATCACAGGGCACCAAGGCAGTGTGCTCAGGTGGGCAGCACCCAAGTGCACTTGCTCTGTGCCAGTGTAAGTAAGTGGCCTTTGTGATTCTGAATAGATCCACGACGAGTGCGCGCACACAAGTTTGGACCTTTTCAAGGTTGTCTACTTCAAGGTCATTGCTAGCGATGCTTCTGAACAACACTATAGACTCCAGAAGCTTAGTTGAGGGTTTATTGGCATGCTTTTTTCTTCGTTGTCATCATCTCCTTCGGCATGTAAAAGGTCATCAAAGTTTACATATCGTCAATATTTGAATAATTGCATCGAAAACGCTTGGTATACTACGTAACGTATTCATGGCGGACATTTAGTAAAATGACTACGATGTCTGTTGTAGGGCAAATCTGTAATGGACCTATAGCCAAGATTCTTTATTAGGTCCTGCCCTGTGGACTACATTTTATACTTTTATCATTAAAGTCACAATCTTTAACATATCTGCTGGTCTCCTATACACGTGACTCGATGCGTATATCACGAGTTTAGATAATCGTCATTAATCGACGCATCATTATACAGTACTCTCACTGTCAGAGGGAAATGATTGGATGCTACACGACAACAACCCAGTTTATCTGACCAACGTTTATAATAATCCACAGAAAACGGATAACTTAACATGACCGTTTAAACCTAAGCCTTGACACAAGCAGCCGACAAACAACGTACTGTACCTATCTAAATGTCTCTGTATTGGTCTTCGCATTGAAATGTTCAGCATTGTATCTGCAAAGCTACCATTTCCATAGCAACATTTCAATGCAGCTTGCGCAGCCAAACTCTGCAAACTGTGGGTTGTGTGGTGAGCAGTGCGGCCAAGGAGCACGCGCACACCCCACACACGCACCTGGGTGTGTCTCACCCTCACGAACCCGGTAGCATGGCCCCTGACCCTCTTGTCGAGCATTGTTGTTGCGGATTGGTAAATATTCAATAAGTGTGCAAAGTTCCTGCCTCCGGTGCCCAAACTATTTCCTCTTGTACCTTCTGAAAGGCCCGTAACTCTTAACCCAGGTTTTCAATGCTGCATATAGTAATAGCCTTAGCATAACGTTACATGCCTTTATTATGAACCAACGTTCCAGTTTTCCGGATGATCGTAATTGTACATGGCTGTACCTCGACGTTCGAATTATGTTCAAGTTGATTTCGGGAGTGCGCATTTTAGATCTGACTGCACATGACGTGTACACAGTAGGACATAGGCCCACTGCGATATTGTTTTCTTTTTAAAAAGAAACAACTAGAAAAATCCTGAAAGCTTAAAAACCCCACAATTACTATTTTATGGCATCATTGAAAATACGTGACACTCCACAATTGACCATTTGTATTGTATCTTCTCCCCGCTGGTTGCCACGTAATGGACTAAATCGACCAATCCTCCTGCTCTCGATAAACCCCCGACTTTTTGGGCAATTCAACTTTCGTGAGCTATCACGATTTTCCTGGAAGCTCCTCAATTCCAAGTTTAACGACCACATTATTCAATACATTGGCTGCACTCCTGACGACAAAGTCCACAGTTTGACCACACGACCTCCATGGTAATGTTGCAACGGACAGGTACAATACCGTGTCTGCATATACAGTATGTCGATAACACTGGTCAACAACAAAAAATTCTGGCCTGGACTTTTGCAGCTGTTTTAGACTAATTTCAGGGTGCTGATTCCAAATCTGATCTCAGATTTGCTTTATCACATCTCATTTTATGCTATCGGCATACCCCATTTTCATTGATTTTACCGAAATTAACTCTGTCACTTATGATTGCAAGTTGTTGCGAGTCAGTGACTGCTTTAGTATTAAAATATGGTGCTGTATTTTTAGGATAGTGTGTTTATAATATCATTTTATGTAGATATCCACACTTATTTAATATTTTTCTTCTGCAGTTTTGATTGAAAATGCAAAAACTGATGCTAGATTTGGAATCAGCACCCCAAAATTACCTTAAAACCGTTGGAATACCTTATGCCAGAAAAAGTGTGTTGACCAGTGTAAGAGCTCAGCTTCTACTGTTGGCACATGTGTGCGAGTGTTTTTACGATGCCCGTAATGTTGAATTCGCATGATTACACGTCGGCGTCGTGCGAAACGAAGATGTTGTGGCTTGCCGAAGCCGCATTGTGGTTCGACGTTGACCCAGCCTCACTGGCTGCCAGGCAACCTGCTCTGTGTTAACGCGACAAAGAAAAATCCTCGCACCTGAGTCGCGCAGAAATCCCTTTGCCCCTTTCTTCTCTCTCCTTTCAATCCCCCTTACTCTCCCCCTTCGCGATTGGACGAACACACACCTATTCATTAAAAAACACACACGCACGCACACAGGCACAGGCGTGGCAAACATCGCATTCAAAGAAATAACGACGGATTGTGCGGAAACGCTGTGCGTAAAAGTCTCTGCACCATTCCGTCCACGGTGCAGTTTAAACAACCGTCACGATCGAGCGTATTTACCAAGTGCCGCAGCGATAGGGTTTTTTTTGTTTGTTGCATGTATATAATTAAGCGAACGATCAATGAGACGTTAATAGTAAGTGAATTGATCTCGAGGTTGTGGCTTTGTTTAGGGCAGATTGCATCGTCAGGGAGAAGAGTCGTGGAGGGCAGGTTTTTAGGAAGGGTGTCTGCAGCGAGAGGGGTAACGCAGGGTCAAGTTACGGCCGTTGGGGTAAAGTTTGGTTTCCTTTACAATTCCACTCTGCCGTTAAACCCCATTCACTGGCACGTGGTATAAAGAGGGGGGGACCCAGAAGAGACGAGCTTATTTCACCTGAGCGCATCCATCACAGCAGGTAAGAAGCGGCATCGACTCGCGGGCTAGGAAAGGGTGAAGTGGAGGCTCTGGATACCTCGAGATGGGATTACATATGAAAACAATATCTTGCCATAGTCAATCTTATTGTTTTTGTATACGGAATGTGATCATCGTGAAAGCTTCGAACACGTGAAATTCAAAGGCTACTACCGCTTACACATCGTTGTTGGTGATACGGCAGGAGGTGCGTTGAGTCCATCTATGAGAGTGCGACATCGGGGCTTGAGCAGGACTTGAGAAAGTGTGTCGCATGAATATAACACAATCTTTCAAACGTCAGAATCAGAATGTGTATTTATACTGATTAGCCATGAAGCTCTTTATCACAGATGTCCAGCAGAATTAACGTATTTAAATGCACGGTCTTTACAAAATAAGAAATACATACTAATTCAATTTTAATGCATTTTCGATGTGTTTGTAACGTTAGGTGTAATGTACAGCATTGTTAGCGGAATATTACACGGGTCTTCTGTGGTGTAACAACAGCTCGCCGGACTGTCATCCCTTTATTTTAGTCCGACGAGCTGAGCGCTTACCCTACTACTGGTGCTACGAACGTGCCCAACGAGCCTTGCCGATCTGTTTCGCGAGAACGAAACATCTCGAAACGATCATCCTCATTCCGAAACAGCTTTGTCCGTGCCCGTAACGCTGCGCAATGTCCTTGTTCCTTCTCCCCCTCCGTCGACACCGACACCCGTGGCCACGTGCGTCCTTGCCACAGCCAAGAGGGAGGGAGCGAAGGCGAAGCCACTGAATACTGCGGATGGACGACGACGGCGACGACGGCGGAAGCCTCTGGCTCGAGCGACTGACGAGCAGGGGAGCTGCGTCCATGACGGGGATTTCTCGTGCACTTGTCATGGAGTTGCTCTCTTGCTCGCCGTTACGCTATTCTCGCCACAATTAGTTTATCGTCCCCGTGCGAGGAGGACCGAGGTTGGCTAGGTGAGGTGGTGGTGGAGGGTATCAAGACGAGGGCCCGGGTTCGGAGAAACGACAAGCGTCAAAATCGGCGTCGCTTTTTTTTCTAATCTTGAAGCCGGTGCTGGTTGCCAGGTTTTTTTGTTGTTCAAACGCGTAGACTCGTAATGCGATTAATCAACGCGAGGACGCGGTGCTTGTGTTAAGAGGTGTCGTGCGTCAGAACTAAAAAAAATGTTCAGTAGATACGTCGCATTAACACAAACTCGACGAAAAAGTAAATTAGTAAGACGGCGAAAAGACATCCGCTCACTTCTCAATACGAGCAGGTGCATGATACCAATGGTGTAAACTGTGCGTGCTAATTATGCGTGTAAATATGTACGAATGAATCGATGTAAACGGATCCGTATGGTCACCATGGATATATCGAATCGTAAATGTGAGAAGTGGCTATATGCACGAATGTTACAACGAAGCCAATGGAGCAGACAATAAAATAATGTAAACGAGTTGATCAAACGAGACCCAAAAAGGGTTGATTTTTTTAATTCATCGAAATGCGATCAAGAATGCGAATAATGCATCGCATTTCCAGGGCAGAGGAAATGTATATAGTGGCGTGTTTAATTATAATCTCATAACACTGCTATTAATTACAACGATTTACCCAGGAAAGCTTCACTGAGTCTCAATACCCTTTTTTACGTGGATTCTGCATTTTGATGGCTGGCCAATTCCATAAATAAATGTTTGACTTCACGTGGGAGGAAACCAGATAACCATTAAAAATCCCCAGGCACACGAGGAATGGGCAATACTCAGCAATGTCATCTTATGGCCACAGATGTACTATTCAGAAATGAATCTGCAGATGGCATGAACAAAACTATTGCTGTGATATCTACACAAGGAACGGTTTAGCAACCAATTAACGAGATGTGATATGTTTTATTATAAACTATTTTAGATTTTACCAGGTAAGGCCCACTTAGCTCTGTCTCGGTAGCGACCTGGCCACAAATGATAGCTCAACGAAGTGGCTTATCACGTGGATATGTATAGCAGCCAAATACTCAAAACGCGTGTTTCTAAATGTGGAGGGAAAAACCGGAGGACCCGAAAAAAAATCCACGTGGCCACGGGGAGAGAGCGACACGTCAACTCCAAACATACAGCAGTCGTCAGGGTTGGGATCGAACTCACGACCTCCTGAATACCAGGCGAGGTAGTTATCATCTCGCCTCCGCAGCACCCCACCCGTCCTCGTTATTTATTTAACGACAGTTGAAGTGACAGCAGATGGCGCTAATTTAAAACGCACGTTAATTGTAAAGAATGAACAAAACTGATTATAGTACCAGTGGTCATTGCAAGGCCCGCGGGTCACTGGCGGCCATTGGTGGCCTTTAGCACGGCTCCTTGACGCGCGGCCCTCGACAATACACAAATGTGAAAACACCCCCCCCCCCCCCCCCATCGTGCTGTCAAACCCCAATGGTTTCAAATGTGTGGAGGCTCTTACACTGATGTCTTATCAGCGTAAGTGGCCCCCTCTGAAAATTAGTGAAGAACACTTGGTTATAGAGTCTTCTCAAGTTCTCTGCCCAACGGCAGGTCCATTGTTCAAGCTCACTCCATCCCATCCCCATCGGATGCTGCTTCCCACTCTCTCTTCATCTCCACACGCAGCACCACCGTTCTTGCACCATAACTAGGGAACGATATTTGAAGTGGCTTCCCTTTATCTCCCGCAGTGCTTTGTTGGTGACACAATTACTGAATGCATCTTAACATCATACCCAGGATCGGGTTTATTGTCACCCATCATCAGCTAAAATCGATCCACTGCTGGATGAAGGCCTCCCCAATCTGCCACGTTTTTCAAAGTTCGACGATCCACTTAGCAACTTAGCTAATTTTGTAGCTCCATCTCCATGGTAGATGTCCTCTTGGTCACATTCCTTCCAACATGATGCGTGATACACGGTAAATTGATCATATTTTGACATTCCATGAAAATAATGATGAACACAAATTTCGAGTGATATTTGCTTTTTGACCACTGCATCAGTTTAACAGGGCATCAGTTTAATTTTTTTAAGCGTATGTCAAACTCATTGACTACTGCGTGCAACAGACCTTAAGAGTGGCAAGCCCATTATGACCACACCGCTGAGTAGAAAATCAACGATTGCAGCTTTTGTAGTGACAAGTTGATGTCGGGGGCAGTTGGAACATTGGAAGCCAACACCTTAAATAGCCTGAACAAAAGCTGACGGTGAAGACAAACCCAAGTCCAACTAAAGACGAGAGGACACTCAAGGATTCCACAGCCATCAGTTCAGCTGGTACACTTTGCATTCCGCCTTGTGAAGTCTTGACATTTCAATTAAAATTTCTCCACTGAGGATAATTGAACAGGGACCACCGGTTCTGTAATGGGTTTTCAAAAGATTAGTAAACAACCCTTTGTGTAAGTGTGCGTGTGTTGTGTCTATGGTTGCGATGTGTCTGTGTGCATGTGTGCCTTTTGAAAGCTTTGTTGCTAGGGACGCTTCGTGGTAGGGATGTATGATTAATGACGGGACGCGCTGATTAGAATGGCATTAGGTCTGTGTGCTGCTTCCAACAGGTTCAAAGGTCAACTGCCACAAGCTGCGCCAATCTGTTTGGCACAGAATTGGATATGAGAAGCTCCAATTCAGTATTCACAACACAGACAGCAGTGTTATATTGAGTATTGTATTTACAATGTGGTATCTGTATATACAATACACGTGTTGTGAACATAACACTTGGGAGTTGTGTGGTAGGAAAAATTCACAATAAGGTATTTTGTTGCACCGTGTTATCTTTTGATGTTGAAGCTTTTGAAAATGCTAATAGAGAATTTACATGTAAAAACATGTTAAAGATACATCCAAGACTGAGTGAAAACGTAATATTTTTTTCCACTTAAGGACCTCATCATACAACTTAAAATTCTGAAAGAAGCATGGATTTACCAAAGACGAAGCGAAGCTGAATCTCGGCTCTTCAATCGGCCCAGCCTCAGGGCCTGGACTTTCCATCAGGCCAAGCATGCAGTTGCACTGGGATTCATCTCTCCAGGGGGCCTGTGACTTCATGGCTTCAGACTCTCTCTCTCTCTCTCCGAGACCCTCAAAGCCCTGTCCCCCAGGCCCGATTAATCAAAGGCTATTGCCCTGTGTATGGGCTCAGAAGAATGGTAGGAGTGGCCTGCCAAGGGACAAGGACAGCATTGCCGAACACAGGGCCTGATGAACCCTTATCCGGATGGCGACCTGCATCTGTGTACATTCTATGGTTGTGCTAAATTCCGCAGATGTCATCGAAAATTCCGCAGATGTCATCTCTTTAGCTGGATCTGCTGAATTGTAGTTATTTATCCATGTATCTGGTAATCATCATTTTGAATGGACTCTGTTCATTATTGTTGCCTGTTTGTATTCCTGTCAAGGACTGCTGTGCTATTTCTCAGGATAGGCAGAAGAGGGCAGTATTGCTGACACTTGATCTGTAGCTGGATTCGTATTTGAGTAGAAAAGCAGACCTCAACATGCTCGAGTGAAGGCGTGCAATTTGGTGATTAATAAAGATTTCTTAAACAAACTGCATAGCTTTTATTATGTCATCTTACTGCAATTGTTAATGCCATAATTTATTTATTTTCCCCGTGTACTGTCCCAGTTAACGTTGGACCAACGTTGGCATGTGGTTAGGGCCACATTTCCACGTTTACTATTAGCGGACAGTTTTCCGATTTTTTTTTTATATAAATGTTTCATACACATGAAATTAGTTTGTACATAGAGTTTAGGCATATGGTTTGTGAGGGGAGAAACACCCCACACTTTATTTGACTGCTGACGAAATTTGCAGTGGACACCTACGGGCTATGGATTGTGATGACAATGATGTCGGGTGGAGGAGGGTTGACGACACACATTGGCAATTAGCTCACGTGATATTACCCAAGAATCAATTGTGCATTAAAAAAAGTCGAGACATTTTGTAAGACCGAAACAAGGATAGTTGAGAATGAGAGGGTAAAAGTCAGGATTTTTTCACTAATCGGCTTAAGTTATTTTAATTAGTCTACCGAAATGAGTGTTCGGTCTACTGCTCCAATTATCCGGAATGTGCCCCATCTCGGACGTGAAGCAGCTTCGAGCCCGGATTGTGCCTGGATAGTACTTGGATGAGCCAACCATCATGCACACAAGAGGGTTGTCGGCTGCTGTGGGGCGACTTTGTCAGCAGTGGGCAGTGTAGCAAAATCCATTGTAGTATGGTTCAAAAGTCGATGTTCCCTGCCTTCACTAACAGCGTGAAGTATGGTCAAACAACACTAACGACCAACACAACGTCGGTAAGCCTTCATGCAGCAGTGAAGTGGTATATAACTATACTCTTTGGTTCTTTCGGTAAAGTCACGTAGATAGAAAAATAAAATAAAATCAATCACGACGTTTCGGGCGCAACACAAGCGTCCGTCATCAGGTGGGAAAGCTTGTGTTGCGCCCGAAACGTCGTGATTTATTTTAATTTAATTTCTCTACCAACGTGACTTTACCGAAAGAACCAAAGAGTATGGATTCCTGCAGTCACGAAAGCTTCAAATCAAGCTTGGTATAGAACTAAATGAGTATTATTGGTACAGTTTGTATCGTGTAGTTCCCACGAGACTTTACAATGTATGGCCAGAGAGGGTGTATATTGCAGGCCTACATCATTATTACTACTAATGCTGCATACCATTTCCCTGCAACATTCCGTAAGGAATGCAAGCAATTTAGGAAAACAGGTTGATTTGATCGTGCATACATTACATCCACTGAGGTATGAACTCATCCGTAACTGGACATTTTTACCATATTCCAGTTTCTATAACGTCGTTAAATGCTGTACTGCACATGGAGTGTGTCAACATTACACGCTTCGGCAAAAAGGGGGCATTTTACTGGAAGACTGCATCTGCAGATTTCTTAATTTGATAACGGTTGCATCGTGACCTAATTGAAATCTACACTTCTCGTGCATAAAGTCCTGTTGCTGTGTGCTGCATTTGGGTTACTTCCAAATAAATACTTACTTCGGGCTTAATCAAACTTAAATAAAACATATCAACTATTCAAAAAATATATATTTGGGATGTCGCAAACTACCGAAGTGATTAAACAATATATACTTTATTCAAACTGGCTCGATCATCATTCAACACCAATCAAACGTAGAATTACAGTCATAATGTGCAGTCTGTTTTGCACTTTGAATGGTTAAACATTTACATTTTAAGGTATGGAAGCAATTATCCATCTATTACGTGTTGGGAAAGAAAGCAGATATTCAATTAGAATTAGAAGCGATATAAAAGAGAGGTTTATGCATTGTTGGCGAATGGTAAACTTTTTTCAAAACGTGATCAACAAACGATCGTGAATAATGCAGAACTAATCACTTTGAAATGTAAATATGGATTTAAAAGAAAAAAACACATCCACAAGCTAAGAATAACTATGTTGAATTTAAACTAAACTGTGACCTTAAACTATATCACCTACAGAGAGATGATTGACAATTACAATGGCCAGAGTAGAGCTGATTCTATGAATTATAGAAATTATTAATACTTGACTTAAAGCTTTGAACCTATCTACGTGACTTTACCGAGACCCAAAGAATATTATTAATACTCTCAGTGTTGATGTAGTGTAAATAATGAATACTGGAACTGCTAGAAACCCCATATGCTCTAGGGTTGTCTCCATTTTGTTCGAAGCTTACAGCTGTAGACACAGACGTTTAACTGCTCCAGAGTTGATCTACATTATGTGCTGTGTTATGAATGTTTGATTAGTCTATATAAATCATGGCAGCACAAAGCTCTCAAGTATGAGACCGTGCGTTTAAATCTCAGCCGGCGTTGATTAAACTCTCTGTTTCTCCCGAGTCAATCAATTAATACAATGCTTCACGGGTTAACTAATCTTTGCTGCACATATATACATGTGGAATTACTGCCACTGGCCCAGAGCCACCAATGCGGATTAGCGCTGCCTAATTCGCATATGAGGAAACTTACACTTTTGACTCAATAAACCCTATATTTGGGAATGTGTGATATGTACGCTGTATATCGTAGTCGCTATAGTGACTGGTAAAAAAAGCGGTTTGGTTTCTCGTTGTGGTCCTATATATTTAAATGTTTGTGTGCGAGCGTGTTTGTGTGAGCTTCGGGGCAAGTGGTTTCAATTTAGCTGGTAATTTATCACTTAAAGTGGAGCTCCTATATTTCTGTGCACTATTTTAAACAAAAAGTGATGAAAGGTGCTGCGAGATCCAAATTTCCAGAGGAAAATGCTGGCATGCAAAAGCGTATCGCGCAGAGGTGGGACAAAGTAATTGTTATGCAAGTCCAAGTCGAGTCGCAAGTCATCAAATTCATGACTCGAGTCTGACTCGAGTCCAAGTCACATGACTCGAGTCCACATCTCATAGGTGGGACAAAGTCATTGTTATGCAAGTCCAAGTCGAGTCGCAAGTCATCAAATTCATGACTCGAGTCTGACTCGAGTCCAAGTCACATGACTCGAGTCCACACCTCTGGTATCGCGAATGTAAAACACCTGCACCAGGACTGCTGGCTTTGAGAGAAGAGAGAGAAAAGTTACCGCACTCTATTATTGAATTGATTGCAGAGAACGTTTCCTTAAAATGCTATGTTGAATGCGGCTTTATTTATTTATCATATCCAAGTTGATTTTCTTACAAAATGAAAGATATAGCTACAAAGTTTATTTTTAGAATTGCTGTATTTATTTTAGGATACGTTTTAAATGGAAAAACTCACGAAAGAGCGTCATATATGATGGGTTTTCATTGTTTTATATGCCCTCCCGGTGACATTTCTGTACTACCAAAATATGCATATTGTTTGGCAACTACAACTTTTGGTGGAATATTGATTATTTTCTTGAGATTTGTTGTATGCGAGAGACTCACTCTAACTCTGGATTTGTTGGTGTGATAAAGCTTAATTATGAGATCACTTTAAAACAGGATTTTCTCTTGCTGTGTGTTCAGTGACTCACAAACCAAACTGGAAAAATGAGTACAAACCTGATTTGTAATTAGAATACTATAATTATTTTCTTACATTCTTAATATCACATAATAGCAAGTAAAATATGGTTTAAACAAAAGAAGTGTAAATCGGCATTGTCTGTGATAATTATTGCTTTAATACCAAAGCTATGGTGATTATGGACATCAATACACGTTTTCGATTTTCTTGTAAGCCTTTTGAGCTGAGTTCATGGGAGGAAATGGCTTCCTACCTGTAATCGTTGCTTCATGTCACAGACAGACATCGTAAAATATACAGAGTACAGACTTGGCCAATGTGCACTCAGTCCCACCGGCTCTTATAATATCATTATTTAAAACACAATTTTTTAAGCTTTATAGGTATTGGCACAAATATGTTAAAACACATACTATAAATGCAGCAAGCTGATCCATAAACTCAAGTTGTTTATTATACGTTTGCAGATTCTCGCGGACACTTTGAGTAACGGGCCTTACTACAGATTGCAGTCACACTCGGCTCTTTCTGTTCCAGGCCTCACAGTCGTGGTCCATCAAGAAGCACTCATTTGTGTTAAACACTGAAACGATGATTATGTTTTGCAGGGTAACGCCCACTCTGTTCATATAATGGCAAATCCTCACTCTGCTAGTCTGGTGTCTTTCTATTTTAAAATGAATAAAGCAGTAGCAATAAAAATGTATTCAGCAGAGTGAACACATGGTTTGAGTGACACTGCCTTGGTAGTGGAGCAGAAACACAAGGGCTATTTTCCGAAACGTCCCCTATTATATACGATGTCCTTTTAAGGCAGTGGTATTGACGAATGTGTTATTCAGAAAAGGAGATCGTAATCAACCTGCCACCACTGCTGCACGTTTTATATACATTTTGAAACCTTTTAGGTAAAAAAATTAATGTGCTTTTGTTGGCAGTTTATTCGGCTATTTTATTTGGCCAATGCAAACATGGGTTGGTGTTCTCTATGCATGAATAATACCATTCTTTTCACCTAGACTAACCAAGACAGAGCACACCAGCTTCCAAGGCTAGTCAATTGTTTTATTAAAAACAGAAGATGTTCAGTTCTTGAAATTACCAGTCGAAGACTGCAGGGTGTTGTATTGTCTAAGAAACGTGATATGGCTGATATATGACTATTACAATATTAAAAGGAGATACATTCATGTAAACAGCAGCTGAATTGCTGTTAAGCCATGGTTATTTATTATATATAAACAAAATATGAACATAATTATACAATTTGGATATATGACATTTGAATGCAACTGCCCCTTAAGGAAATACCATACAACACCGTGCTGTACATACACCGGATGTTGAGTGAATACGTTCGTAGTGGTATATGACAATTCACCATGTCATTATTCAGGGCCGCAATTTACTCCGATAATGAGCCAATAATGTCTGTGTGTCCCGCGCGTGACGTCACTCCACGTCGGCCAGCCCCCCTCATTAATAATCATGAACAGGTGACGTCACCCCACATGTAGAACCCCCCTCATTAATAATCATGAGCAGGTGACGTCACTCCACATGGGGGGCCGAGGTGCCTCCTCCCCCCTCCTCGGCGTCAACTTACAACCCTCACTACAAAGGCAGAACCCTCACGTCACGCGATCTCCGTAACGCTGTTGAGACATCGAAGTAAAAAGGACATCATGATGAACAAGGGATTATAACCTTTCATGAAATAGCTCTGTGTCACCGCGGCCTTACAAATTGCACACGAATAGATGCAATGAATATCACGTCGTGGTCTGCTTTTCGCTTGCAAGTTTCATATTTACTGCAATACACCCGTCGTCCTTGGACGGGCATGAGGTGAGTTAAAGAATACTGCACTCTGTAACTAGCCTTTGAGTTAAAGAATAGTTTTCGTTTTTTGGTCGCTACCACCTTCGTGCTGTATTCGTTGTCTCCTTTGTAGTTACTTCACGGTCCTCCATTACCATAGTGTTGATTTGCACCTCCGATTAGCACAGTTGGCTACGTACGGTGCGAAAGAAGTTCAGCATACATATATATTATCCGTGCCATTACTCTTCATATTATCCACAATTATCGTATCCCCATTTTAGCAGATAAGTGGAGGTTTGTGGAAAATGAATCCTATTAACTGTAATTTTTTGCAGATAAGTGCATTCATTTTGTGTATAATCCCACGGATATTAAGGTATGTGAAGTTTGCCCCTGCTTTGGATTGGATAAGAGGAGTACAACTGTAATTTGCATCAAAAACGTTGATTATCACACAATTGTACGCACGGTAATTCTTCGCTGTTCGCGAGGGACGCACTCCGGAGATGCTCGTGAATAGAACATTTCGCGGATAATGATTTTGGCCTGTGAACATCGTACGTGTAACGTCTGCAGATGCTTCTAAAGCTTCGATAAGTTCTCTGTTTCTCATCACTTTATCTAATCTTTCTAATGCATTACCTTAAATACACTACTAAATATGACGATGTTGCTGCACACCATTAATTTATATCATTACTTTCTTTCTCTCTCTCTCGATGCAGTTCCAGATGCAATTAACGGGATTGTCAAAATCGCGGAGAGCAAGTCCGCGAATAACGAGGGAACACTGTACCTCTTTTGTGAGCTGGAATAATAAATGTTAATGATGAATGTAATTATCTTTATTTTGCAAACCTATTATCTAGTACAATATTATTTAGAATCATATCTTTTTTTTACAAATCAACAAGATGGACAAGAGGCTGGTAATTTGGGGGCTATGGAGCAAGGTTTGGAACTCAACTTTCTTCAGCAATAGCGATGCCCTGCCCTGGTGAAGAGACGCAATCGACAGGTGTAGAGGAGAAATATTGATTCTGCAGTTGCAATTTTTTTCGTCGAATATTTGGAGTGGCAGCTACAAAACGGCTGTAGTAGCAAGGGCCTCGTTGCAGGAGTCCACAGAAAAGTTGCTTGGTGCCAGCTTAATCCGTGTCACTGCGCTAGGTTTTGCCTTACACGCAGTGTAGGATAAAATGTATCCCCCAATTATGCTAAGTGTAAGTATTAAATTGTTACAGTATGTGTACTCTGTTGTACAGTTATACACTGAAGACAGCAAGAATATCAGTTTGACACGTTGGCTTTCGTGACCAATATTATGCATAATAATGTTTTTTTGGGTTAGATCGCTTAAGTATAAATGTGTCGTGAACCACCGACGCAGCTAATAATTAGTGAGGTTTGTCACACAAACAAGACGGGCGTTGGAGAGTAACGAATTGGCACGTTTTGTTTACATGACAAACCTTACTCATTGGCTGTGTCGGGTGGTGGTGGGTTCACGACACATTTACATTTACTCGATTTTACAAAAAAAATACCTGGATTATGAATCAACAACTACGTATTTGTTTTACTGGAAATTAAATGCAGTCATCATTAATAGACAATGTCCTCAAGTATGTATGCCTTCCATAACAAGCCTTAACAACTGATTATATATGACTGCAGCATGTTGGACCGGGGCAACCATACATCAATGTACATTTTAAAGACTGGAGTGATTTTTTTTTTGGAACACATTTTAAAAAAGGTCATTCTTTGAGTCAACACGATTGTGAAAAAGAACTGAAAGGTCTGTCAGCACAGAAGAGTGTGCGCGCCTGTTGGTGAGACAGTGATGAATAGGGAAAGTGGCCACTGTGAAGTGATTGCTCAGCATGCAGAGCCCAGGAAGTGTGCTTCAGGGAAGATGATGCAGTGTGTGGGTGCGGAGCAGCTGAAACGGAGATTTGACGGAGCCATCCTCTACACATCTTCAGCAGCGATGAAATTCCATCTGCAGGGGCCAAAGGGCTCTGGTGTTTTCCTAAGCAACGATAACCAAAGTGAAAACTCGGTGGTGAAAAATAACGTCAGCAATAACTGCATGTGTGTGTGTATATACACACACAAAATACTGTGCCAGTGAGCAATGTCTTTGTATACTTTATAACGTTAGAAGACGATTGCTGATGCTTCTTTCCTTATGGAATGTACGTTCACGCAGGCATATGTGTTGTGCCCTTTTCAAAACATGTGGCATGCTCTCTGTATGAACGGGATTAAAGGTGTACACTCACAAAGGCCGCTGTGTGCACCCCAGTGGACACACATTTAATACGACACATTATTCACGCTTTGTGTGTGTGTCATACATGCGCGTGGATGATGCATTGGTCGACATTGAATTTTTTTTTTTACTTATCCGCTCTCAAGATTCTTTTTTGTTGTCAATACCAGTTGCATGTCTAGTCGGCTATTTAAACTGAGGTTGATGGGAGAGGATAGCATAACTCGTTTTTAGTGATCAAATTGGTTAAATGAGTCACTAAAGCTATAAAACTGCCACCAAGGTTGTAACATTCCCAATTGATGAGTTATCTAACCGTTAAAATAGCTACCACTTGGTCTTAAATCAGTCTAAATTATACAAAACCAATGCATTTTACTCAAGGCATTAATGCATGTAAAATAACAAACGTAACAGTACTGCTGGCTGCATGTTAAACAGAAGTCTAAACTCTATCACAAACAAAGCATTTACTATCCGAGTACTGTATTACAATAATAATTATAATATAATTAGCATGATCCTAAAAACGAATATGGTTTACCTTATATTGCTTATCATCCTACCATCTTTGACGACATTCCAGTACAATGGATATTATTACAAATACATGCAGCCTTGTTTGTAGCCTAAGGACCATATTTGCAAATAGTTCCTTTAGTAACGACAGTGTTTTGTTAAAACTCACTTGACACGCGCAAAAGTGTACGTAAACCGGAAACAATACGGAAATGGCACTGAAAACAAATATCAGGCAATGCACATGAGGCCAAAATGCAAAAATTGTGTAGTTTTACAGTGAGTCATGAGAATATCACTGGGTGGTTCGTCCGTGATTTTGTTTAGTTTCATTCTTGTGTGTTTGGGTCTCATTACAAGATGATAACCAGATCGCTCAAAGATTTGGTGCATTCAATGGCATTGTTTTTTGGCCTTTATGGAGAACAGATTTTGCTCAACGAACCGGTATTGTGGCGGGCTCGCACACGCGTATGCATTCCATCGCTTCAGCAGCACGGCGACCTGCTGTGCTGCGTCTCGGGAAGGCTGGGGGAGTTGGTTGTTAAAATGGAAAAGTATTTTTGAACACTGCGTTTACCTCTAAAAAGTGGTTTTAAAAAAAAACACGACCTGAGCGTTTCTTGTGCACCGTTTTATTATTTCGCCTACGCATTAAACCGCACACTACATCTGCATATTTACAAATGCCACTCTTCTTCAAGGCGGTGTCACTCCTGCAACCTCTGACTATGCACTTCTCCATTCCAAATATTCTCAACATTTCAGTCGGTCGCGTTAACTCACGTGTTTATTGTAATATTTTTAAAATACACATTCATTCAGTTGCGTTGTGCTGATTTAGTTTTTAAATGTGGTTATTTGCTAAATATCGGCTGTGAAAAAAATAATTCACCACACCTGGTCGTTTTACAGCACGAGAGACCGCAGTGTAACAAGTCAGTCTGCCTTGCAAAAGCCAGTAATTGCCTTCTCCGTGTCTTCTCTCAAAGAAAAACAAGGTAGGGAAGAGCACGCGTGTGCATGGGTTGTCTAAACGCGTCACGACACGCACTTTTCTCTCAAAGCATTAACAGTGTGGACGACGCATACCACGAACTCCCACACCTCTTAAGTGCAATGTTGCCCTGTGTGCTGAGGTCACAAAATGCATAATGTTGCACGACAGAAATCATAGAAAATTGCATAGATGTAAAGGGTCATCATAACACTAAAGGAACAGGCGCAAATGTGTGGACTTTTAATATCCAATTTCAAAACCTTCTGACCACTCCACACGTGTATGTAACACAGAGGATAAACTTACACGCATTTATTTTTACAGCATTTCCACTGTGTAATAATCTGTTTTAAAATCGGAATGCATGACTAGGTCTTGTTTGTATAAAAAGTTATGCATCAGCCTAGTGCATCCTTTGATCGTGCACTCATGGTCCCTGTGTGTAAAAATATCAGTTCTATTTCATTTGTTCTGGCTTGCCTTGGCAGCTATTAAATCACCAACGTAATCTTCTACAGCCGGAACTTCAGATTATCGTTAAAAAATTGAGGTTTCGGTCTGATGATCAAATTTGCGCGAGCACAAATGCCATGAGAGCTGGGGGATGGAAAGGTCATTACAGTATGTAAAGCCCCTACTTGTTGAGATATTTAAATATTTTAAGCATGCCATAGAGTACAATAATAGTAGTCAACATTTCTTTGAGAATAATAAACTAAAATAAGTTGTACCATCTTAGACTGAGGATGTTTCTTTGTGTGTGTGTGTATCTGTGTATTTAATTGAGTGTTCCTTGCTGGCAAATTTTTAAGACATCAGTGCATTATGGTGAAATTACATTTTTTTAAATACTGGGAGTGTTCATGATCCTTCGCGACAATTGAATATGTTTCTTAGCAGGATCATGGCATGGGTGGAATCGTGCAAGGAGTGGGCTGCACAAAGCCCAGCGTGGCATTTCGGCAAATAGAGGAGAGTCGTGTGACTTGGCAATAAGGGAGGTCCTGTGGAACCTTGTTGGCCTAGTGGAGTTGCTATTACATTGAATTGGAATTCTACTGAATGATTCCTATGCTTTGAAATAATCCCCATTTATTTAAATGGTTATGCCTGGAATTGTCATTTAAGTGAATGGGTATTGTATTTGTTGATTCTTAGGTTTTCAAATAAGCCTATTTATTTGAATTTCAGATAAAAGGCATGACAGGAGTCATGCCTTATATTACTGTTGGTGAGCAGTGCACCTCTGTATGTTGTTATTTTTTTTATTAATTTGGGCGAATCCTGGGCTCTCAAACAATCCCAATTCCTCTCAATGGTGATTCCTGCGTAGCCATTTGAACACATCGAATTCAATTGAACACTTTGGTTATCAGAATCTCTATTAAAATTTCAAGTGAAAGGAGATTTCAACGTGGGAATCACCTGCAGAGGATGCACGATTCCAGCAGGAATCACACAGCACTCATGAGCCTGTTTAAACCTACCGATTAACTGGTGTTTGTTACAATCACATTTGACCATATTCTATTAGACCCTGTCATTCATCGCTTCCCTAATACCGACAATTCATCATTGAAATAGCAAAAACGAATCCGAGCAGACATTGGTACCCTACCATATGAATACAAAGTGTGCTGTACTTGGCCCTTCCCCCCTCTCCAACCATTATATAAACGGAGTGGTAGCTCCTGCAATCTCTCATTTACTTGATACAGCTGTCGTGGCTGTGACGGTTCCACCTGAAGACGGAAGCTTGTGTTGCCTCCGAAACGTCGTGATTTTTATTTTATTTTACTTTTATTAATTTTAATGTTTTTACCTACGTGACTTTACCGAAAAAACCTAAGAATATGAATCCTTGCAGTCACGAAAGCTTCAAATCTAGAATTGTACAATCCTATTGGAGTGGAACATTCCACAACCAGAGTTCACAGTAAGCAGCGAATGGGTGACGGTTGTCCTCACACATTCGCATCTTGAACTGTATCTGCGAGCTGCGTGCAGTCCGCGTGCCCACATTTGTGTGCGCGCGGTACAGAATTCGCATTCCCATGTGCCCGAGGCAGCGAGCGGCTGGCTATGCGAGTATGTCGTTCGTCCGTAAGAGTCTCGGCCCTTTCCGGTGTAAACCACCCGCTCAGTCCCACTCGACCAGAGATTATCAATTAGTGTCTACCAGGGGACGGTGGTGTTTATAGTGTGGCCAAAAAAACTTCCAGAAGGCAGTGATACAAGCCTTGAGGAATGCACAATCATCAGCGTGGCACAATGGACTTTTCAGCGGCAACGTAGCCGTATTTACCCGTGCGTCTGAACAGTACTGTTTTATTTGAACAGTTGCGTACGTTTAGAGCATGCAGATAATTTACAATGGAAATATCACATCAAGAAACATATTTTAAACATTATGACCACACAAGTCTAGACTTACAATGTACAGTATACAATTCTAATTGTTTTCACGTTCTGTTCATAGACCAATGAAATAAACGAAGTTGTTTTTTTTTAAAGATGAGAGTGACCCAACTGAACAAAATGTAGCCCAACTTATCAATTCTAATGTCTGTCAGAGAGTGTGGGCTCAGAACACCTCAACTGATGGGCCTCATTAACACTGGAGTCAGAAGGTCCCCATCTCTCACCAAGTGGATTCTTCTCTGCAACATTTCTGAGGACGTCCAAGTCTCAAAAGTAGGGTCATGTTTATCCGCAGCATTCGTTTCGCCAATGTTTACGCAAGATGTTGCAGAGTGCAAATCAATAAGAAACTTTATTCTGATGCCTGCTTTTCAGTCAAAATGTTACCAAGTGTTGCATCTGCTTTCGTCTATGCCTTTGCAAAACAAAACGTTGCCCTGTGAAGCTAAATACCACTTGTAAGAGATGCTTGCCACTGAACCAGAATTAATTGATGATGGCAAGAGCAGAAGACAGGCAGGCATGGGGATTGAGGCAGCCATTCCATGGTTCCTCTGCAGGCTGAAAGTCAGAGGGCTGGTGCTGTGAATTGTCTGTTCGCGGCTACCTTGTGAAAATGTTTTTGGAGCTTGGCCTTGTGATCCGAAGTCCAAAAATGGCTCCCAGTTAAAAAGGACAAACAAAATAGCAACATGATCTGCACCGAAGCAAACATTTGCACTGGAAAATAGTCGTATCCGTTAACATTTAACAAACAGCAGTAGCCTTCAGCATTTAAATAATATTCTTTAATGTTAACACAATGCTGCTCTTCATTTGGAAAGTGGTACATTTTATTTGTTTAGAATATGGCATTATGTATTACAGCATACACAATCATTGTATTCATAATTCAGCATTGTAAATTGATCCTTAATATTCAATACAAAGTACAATTGATGTAACGCATTAACGAGCAGGATTTAAGCATTTTATATTTTTGAATAATAATCTAAAATGTTCATGTCAGATATTCATTATGATCAAAAGAAAAAACAGCATTCCGTCACTGGAAATCAACCATCGAGTGTAACTTTAGTTTCGTTAGATCTGTATTTACTATTATTTAAAATTTCCCCAGGCCCGCCTGAAACCTACGCAAGCAATTTACTGTACTCACCTAAATGGAACCATTTATCGAGCTGTACGTCCCATTTAAAGTATACATTTACATTCTAAAATTAAGCCTTTCCCTGCTGACAGTTTGACAGCTTAAAAGCAGCAGGGGCTGTAAGTGACCCATTGGTCGTGAGAAACAAAAGGCCATTTGCACCTCAGATCTCGTGGCTGGGCTGATCGAGTGGGCATCTCTCGTTGGTTTCTGTGATATTGAGGATAAGTGTTGTGCTACACCAGCGACATGTGATTGGTCGCTCACGGTATGTTGGAGCCAGAAGGTGGGGCTGGTCTGTTCTTCATGGTTGAGATGGGTCTCCATGTAGTGGAATGAGTGGGAGAGGGCTAGGTAGGGAGGAAATGGTGACAAATGCAAATTTCAGGGCATAGGGCATGGTTAGAGCAACACAGCACTTTATAATCATCCGTAGTAGTAGTTGTAGAAGTGCAACAGATGTCCGTAGTGGTAACAGTAATATGCCAAATGGTTTCATTTTAATGCAGTAGATATGACACTGTATATATTTGGCTTAAAGTTTCATCCACATTGTACATTTTGCATTGGTAACATATTACATTCTTCTTTGGCAGTCCCTCGAGACGCAAGTGCGACTTGCTTCCCCTATGGTTTTGCGCCGCCTAAGATCGCTGAAAAGTCCAATGCGAGACCCACAAACTCTGCCGCAGGTGAGGCGGGTGATACTCCGCGGGTCGAGCTGCAGCACGCTCCATTCGCCGCTTTGCATTTGGCTTCCTTTTGCTCTTGCCGGAGAGACTCAATGTGTGCAGTGCTAACCTGAATGCTGCAAGTGAGCAAATCAGCTGGAATGATTCTAGATTTGAAGCTTTCGTGACGGCAAGGATTCATACTCTTAGTTCTTTCGGTAAAGTCACCATGTAGGTAAAAAAATTAAATTAAAATTAATAAAAAATAAAATAAAAATTACGACGTTTCGGAGGCAACACAAGTCTCCGTCATCAGGTGGGACCGTCACAGCCAGATTTTCTGCATCACTTGATGCAGATTTTCTGCATCACTTGATGCATCACTTGATGCAGCAAATCTGGCTGTGACGGTCCCACCTGATGACGGAGACTTGTGTTGCCTCCGAAACGTCGTGATTTTTATTTTATTTTTCATGAATTTTAATTTCATTTTTTTAACCTGAAATTAACCCAATCTGGCCATGTCTAGGAAGCCAAGAGGGGTTGAGCATGGACAGTGCTTGGATGGGTGACTGCTATACACAATAGGCTCTGGGGTTACGTGGTAGGCAGCAGAGGGTAGTGCAGCAAAACCCAATGTTGGACTGTAATTCTATGATTCCACATTTATGCTCGCCGCCCGCATCAATCCACACTGAGCGGCGTGGTGAAATATGGCGAGATAATACCCACGACCCACATAGTGGGGAGGGGTGGGGGGGTAGAGGCCCTCGTCCGTCAATGGATTTACAAAAAGGCTGCGCATGCGTGCACAATATACTCTATTTAAATTTATGAAAAATAAGAATAGGGTTTACCCTTTCTGACAATAAAACAGCTGTTAAGATGTTCAAACACCAAATAGAAACCTTTTGCAAAGATTCAAAGAAGGCTGTCTCTCGTGTAGGCTTTCGTGACTGCAGGGATTCATATTCTTGGTTCTTTCAGTAAAGTCACGTAGAAGGGAAATAATAAAATAATAAAAATATAAAACAAAAACATTCTCACGACGTTTCGACTGCAACACCTGATGATGATTGCTTGTGTTGCAGTCGAAACGTCGTGAGATTTTTTTAAATATTTATATTATTTTATTATTTCCCTTCTACGTGACTTTACCGAAAGAACCAAGAATATGACAATGCTTTTATGTATTACAGTTTGTTTGCATGTTAACACAGACTTGATTTCTTGCAAAAAAGTATCTCATTTACTGCTTCAACATCTTAACAGTTGTTTCATTGCCAGAAATGGTATAACCTATTCTTATTTGTCATACTCTTATGCTGGCAAAAAATATCCCACGCTATTTTAATTTACGGCAGAATGAAAAAAATCAAATGCGCTTCAAATTCAAATTCTTATCGTACTCGATGTTATATCTAATCATTAATGAGGATGTACTACTTTAGCAATATAAAGTAAATTTGCAATGAAAAGCGTATATACTTTTTATACTGTGCGTAATAAACTGAGCTTTTGTAGAAATAAGCTTGTAATCTACCGCACAAAGCTCTCATAGAGACGGACTGATGTCGTCTGTGTCTGAGTCCCAAAATCGGACATCCTGGGCTTGCTGCCAGGAAACGTGCAGTGGACCTGCCAACTCAATCAAAATCAGGTTTTCACCGAAAGTCTGCTTTGAAGTTTTGCAGGTTTGGCAGGGAGACAACGGTGAAATTGAGCATGAACAACGAATGCCGTGCCTGGTGTTTGTAACGTCGCTATTCACTCTCGTATGGCAGGTTGTAAACCATATCCAAACATCCCTGGGACACAATCCCCAACTTTGAAGCATCTAAACAAATGATTCCTGACAATTACATGCTCATATATCATTGAACAATGTCACATATTTGGAAAAGTTACAAATGTAAAATTGTTTCAAAGATCATTGTTATCAGAGACCCAACTACATTTGTCACATCAAACTCATCAACCTGGTCAATTGTGAAATATGAATCGTGTGTCCTGGATATAGCGTGGTTCCCACATATCCCGCATTTCATGGAGGGCATTTGGGACCATTCACTAATTAAAAAAACTTTGTAGAAAATTGCATTCAGGAAACTCTAAAACTAGTATATCATCTGAAAGGCAGCCGCAGTTTAGTCCTGTATTGTCATGAATCTTCTGTGGCAGTGTATTGTACATTCCAGACTTGTCTTGTGGTTGTTTGGTGGTTTCAGTGGAGGTTTTTTTAATCGATACAAATTGTTATATCTTTGAACATGTTTTTCGCTGCCTGCATATGAGCCTTTAGGTAACCAGGGATATTGCTTCAACTTCCAGAAAGCCACCCATGACTAACGCATCTGTCAGGTGGCTGGGCTGTGCTGACACTAATCTGGGTCCTGCACACTGCGCACTTCCAGCCGAGGACATTCTTCCGAGTGCCACATGGATGTGAAGTCTTGGTAATGAACTCTCTTGCCAGTGAATTGGGCAATTCACCGAATAACTTTTGCTTCGTTTTTTTTTAAGTTACTATAAAATGAAACGAGTTCAATGTGACTGTTTCTGCTGACATTTTTACGTAGTTATTTAATTTGGCTTCTTAATGCTTTTTAGGATTATAGGGTCAACTTTCACCACAGACTCAATAGGCTGCAGCAGTCCTGGATCCTACACAAGTTCTTAGCTATGTTGGCCCCTTCTTGAGCAACCACAGCACTCCGAGATGTTTAGTTTGGAAGCGGAAAATCCCCATCCAGCTGTGATATCAACGTGTCTCAAGCAAAAGTTTGATATAATTCATGAGATTTCTCAAAGGCATTAATTAATCAATATATTGAACCAGTAATGCATCACTGTGATTGTCAACAGTTATGTCTCACACATGGACAATGGCAGGGGACGGTACACAGCACAGCTAGAAGGTCTATACAAGGCAGCTATTGCTGTTGACAAGTTACGAGAAGGTATATTTTCTTCAACCATCTGCCACAGTAGAATGTTTTATTTCACGATAATTAGCATCAGCTGCATAGCCCCTTTAAAACAAAATACCCCAAAAACTATACCACTTTAAATGTTACTTGTGAAATTTTAATATCAAGACATTTATGCTGTACATTTTTTGTACGTGTCTTTATGTTCCTAGGCTTATTAAATATGCGAAAAACATTCTGTGCTATCAAAATGCAGTTTTAATTTTGTGGTATGGTACATTATCAATTAAAAAGCCATGTCATGGAAAATCCTCCATTTTAAATATGTTGAAAATCTACAACATCTACTCAATTAAGTAGTATACAAGAGAAAACAAAACTCTCATATAGATATCTAGTCATCTATGACCAGTCTAACAATAACAAAACTTGCCGCCCCTTTGCCAATCGCCTTCTGGATGAAGACTGTGCCGGTTGAGGGGGTTGTTTGGCCACATGCCGCCAGGCTGGTTGGAGTGAGTCGGTGAAGTGGGAACTCAGGATTGGTTCAGATATTGGTCGCCACTGATATTGGCCATTGCTGAGACTAGAAGTCATGCCACCGTGTGCGAACTGCTGTGCCAACCGCTTCTCCACAATAACGATGCCAATAATTTGCCCAACAAAGCCTCACCTAGTGTTAAGATGTTCGTGCTGAATTCCTGGAGGTTTCCACCCACATTAACGTTTTTAGCCAGGCAAGCAAAATAATATCCACTACTCATAAATCATAAGTACACTCTAGCCTGACCTGGAGTGAGTTGCACACAGCTGTAAATGTTTTAGTTCCTCCAGAATTGTTCTGCAATTAAGGTTGATGTGAACCGTAAATGACTTGCAGTGGTAATTGCCGAGTACTTGGTTAGAATTGTTGTTTCGGTATTATTTTAAACCACTGAATGTTGATTTTAAATAAGCGAGTTTTGTTTAAATAGAAGAGGAAATGAAACAACTATAAAGAAATCATTGTTTTGAAAAAATAACAACATATCCATCCCGTTCTCAGTATAATGTCACCACTATGTGATGTTAAATATGGCAAAAGTACGCGCGTTTGTAGATGGGGTTATACGATCCGGTAATGACCAGCGCATGCAGACAGCAGAGTGTAAGACCTGGAATGAGTTTGCAACGGTGGTGATATGTTACTCCTGTCACCCGGAGAAATGTGCCTCTGTCAGCAGGGGGCTTTTAATGCAGCCATGAAGGAAACCCATCCTCCACTTGCCTGTTTACCAAACAGAGAGAAGCCCTCTCTTTATTTGTCCAGGAAAAAAAAACTCCAGTCTGCAACAAAAAGAGAAAGTGTTTCCTATCGGTGTAAATGAAACAAAGCAGAAGCCAAGTACATAATACTGTCGTGGTATTCTAGTGAATGTCACTCGTTGTGTTGTCGTCCATTTCAAAGGCTAGAGAGTGTACGTTTTGGTCAACATTTGCTGGAATTATATTTTGTACTTTTTAGTTCTTTCTCGGCTTAAAAGAATCACTGTATAGTTGGCACCATAAACTGGTGGGTTTCGGCTGTCTATCATTAAAATATTGTCACGAATGCATTTGATGCAACGTTGCAAAAGACCCTTCTGAAAAATAATCTTGAGACTCATTCAAGCTTTCCTTGGTTTGATAAAGTTAAAGCTCATGTTGTATTATTGTCCCTGTTATATTTTGTAGGTGTTTGCCAATTGAATTCCAGTTGATTTATTGTAGCTGTACCCAACGAATATGGCTTTGTGAATTTCAGTGATATTATATTATACTCTTTGGTTCTTTCGGTAAAGTCACGTAGGTGAACAATAAAAAAAACAATAAAAATAATATAAGAAAAATAAATAATAATAATAATAATAATATAAAAATAATTCTTTCGTTGTTATTTTTATTTTTCACCTACGTGACTTTACCGAAAGAACCGAAGAGTATGGATTCTTGCAGTCACGAAAACTTCAAATCTAGAATTCAGTGATATTTTTTTTATAATCATATCTTGTGTATACAGTGTAGACAATGTGGCCACTGAATTCATAATTAGACAAAATAAATAAATACAAATATGACAATTTCACCTGAGGACGGCTGCTTGCGTTGTGGCCGAAACGTCGTGAGAATTATTTTATTATGTTTTATTTTTATTATTTTATTACTTCCCTTCTACGTGACTTTACCGAAAGAACCAAGAAGATGAATTTACAGGCCGTTTGTCAGTCCACTCCTGGATGAAGAAGGCCGTCTACTTGTGTCATGTCAGTTATGGTGTGGGTTGGTGAAGGGGGCTACGGGACTTCATCAGCTACCACTCACCACTAATGTCACAACATTGGTGGCCGGGGAGCGAGATTTGGGTGGCTGGGTTCATATCGCAATACGCCGACCGTGGCACCATCACTCCACCCCAATTAGACAATGCGTTGATACATTTGCAGTGCTGTATATTACTGTCTGCGTATCTACCACTTTCATCAAATTTTGATTTAAAGCTTTCGTGACTGCGGGGATTCATCTTCTTGGTTCTTTCGGTAAAAGTCACGTAGAAGGGAAATAATAAAATAATAGAGAATTGTATTGTATTATGTTTTATTTTTATTATTTTATTATTTCCCTTCTACGTGCCTTTACCGAAAGAACCAAGAAGACACTCTAATCAAATTAACCTCGGCCAAAACTGATGTGGGATTTTCTCGTCCTTATTTTGCACCATCAAAGTGAAAACATGACCATTTGTACTTTGAAAATGTTTTCCCTATACATCACACCTCTGCCCCCACGTCGCGAGCTTATAACAGTGGTAATGATGTTCAGTAAGAGCTCCATGTGGAGACAGTAAATGCTCCATCTGGCTGTGTTTATAAATCACTAATGGCATTAGATCTGAGTAACCAAGGGCTATCTTGCAAGTAACTTCATAAGAGGCTGTGGCCCCCGTTTCCCCGTGTTTCATGTCCACGTAGACAGAACGTGGTGGACATTTGATCCTCTGCAGGTGCAAGCAAGGCAGAAAATCACTGTGGTCACTTGCACTGGAATTTGTTTGCTATGACTTGTTAGGATTAGGGCCCACCTATGGTTTTAATAGACTCAGGAGCTCTAATCCTTTAACGTGTTCCGTAAGTGCCATCGAAGTCTCGGATAAAGGGAAAGCAAATATTCAGTACAATATTTGTTAGTGATGGGTCTTAACAGATGTCAAGCCTGGAACAATGGGATTCAGTTGTAATAATGTGGACCATTATGTAAAAACTTGTTCGGGTCACCCACCAAGACCTTTTCAGGTTTATAAGATCAACTTAAGATGTATACAGAAATGTGGTTTATCTTTAATTGGAATTAGTCAATATTAATGCAAATTTGCACCAACCAAACACATCTAATAGTAGTACTAGTATTTATAATTGCTATTGTGACAAATTCTAAAATAAAACTCAATGGTTTGGGCTCTGTATCAAGACTATATAAATGTTTATGTTATATTTTATTCTAAGGCACTCGATGGGATGATTAGATAATTATGTTAAATCTATAGTGTGTAATCTAGAATTATACAAACATTCCCCAAAATGAAAGCATGGGCCTATAATTTAACGACAAAGAGTAACTTACAAAACAATTCAAAAATACTGGTTCTCTGAAAATGAAGTAGACTTCGGAACTAATGATGTGAAATATTTTTCAAACAACTTTCTGGGCATGTTATGTAATAAATACAGCACCGGACTTTACTACATACGTATGGAATTACATATCATTATCTCTACAGCCCGACAGGAACCAACCACCCCCTACACTCTCTCCTTCAAACGCTCTGCTCCCAACCCCTACCAAATAGCCACCACTGCATCGCAACAACTCCCAACCCCCATTCTTTTGAATTTTCCTGGTCGTTCGTTTTTTGTTCTAAAATCAAACCCTACCTCTTGAAATGCTGATGACGAGTCATTGAAAGGGACAGCCTTTGGCACCCTTTCATTCCCAATAATGCTTAAAATTGAACACATTTGGGGTGAAAGCAAAATAAATACCTACAGTTCCATTCCACGTGAAGGCAAACGAGGGAGCGATTGTGGTGATTTTTAAGTGCTTTTTGCAATTATTGGTGTCAACACCTACTCCATAGTTTGTTTAAATAGTGTGAACTTCTTTATCTGCTTATATATTTACAGTCCGCTCCCCTTTAAAACACACCGTCGATGTCAGCCTATTTTTCTTCGACGAGGTATTGAGCGCGTTGTCATTCGATTTGACTTCTTCTTAACATGTCAAATGACACCGTCATCATTATCATCGTCGTCGTCGTCATCTGCCAAGGTCAATGCACTGCCGGAAGGAGTACACCACAGATGTCACGGCCTGCCACGATCCGTCAGGAGGACCTGCACACACGAGCGGACATCACCGCTCCGTCTCAGCGGTCTTGACATCACCTCGGCAACATTCACTTACTTTGATCAGTCTACGTAAATGTAAATCAGCGTGAAGAAAATAACGTAGTGTGCCCTTTGTCAATCCCACCCCCACAAAACATGGTTTGTGATACAGAGTCATTTTATCCTCACAAGTGATGTTATACAAATGCGGATTTGTAAGAGTGTTCGGTTTGCAAAGACTAAAACACACATTTTAATCCACAGTATCACCACTTTACGGTAATCTATGCCAATTCACCTTCAGTAATAAAACATCTACTGCATACCTGAAATAAACTAAACTGAGAAATGTCGACTCTCTGTAATTTAAATGTAATACAAATAAAATATAAATATAAATAAATAAAACCGTGGCCTTTTACTTATTATATTCTTGGTTCTTTCGGTAAAGTCACGTAGATAGAAAACAAAAATCCTAATTAAAAGCAAAAAACCACGACGTTTCGATCGCAACAAAAGCCGTCTTCTTCAGGTGGAGAGACCGCTGGTGTTGCGATCGAAACATCATTGTCATCGTGACATCCGTGGTACAAACATTATACACATTTACAAATAAATATAATAAGTCCATAATATGCTGCTGACAAATCCGTAACGAAGTCCAACTGGAAGCAGTTGGTTATCAATTTCGTGTGAGGCGATGGGTATTCGTTGGCGTTCCTGTGGTGCTGCAGCCGCAAGCACAGAAGCATTTTGGTCAGAATATTGGCCAGAGGTCAAAGAGAACGGGTGAGGAGGGTGACAACCACCGTGTGGGCGATGAGAGGGAGAACAGGAGGTGAGCCCAGGAACGCGATGCATGACTGCTAGCGTCGCAGATCTACACAGCTGCACAAACCCTACACGTCACTTGCGCGCGCTCTGTTTCCAAACACGCAATTCGTGTTTACCAACTCTCTGCGAAATCCTTGTAAAAGTTGAAGCATTAACCCAGACCGTGCCAAAAGGCTGCAGGACAGGTTACTGATGTAACACCTTGAAGGGCGCAGTCCCACATAAACACTGTGGCTGATGTTAATCTTCAAATATATCCGCTAGCACCTCCCTAAGCCCAAGAGCGAGTACTTCGCACTAACCGCCTTCACATGCGATGATCTCACGCTCATTCTTCCGTTATCCCCCCCCCCCCCCCGTGTGTTTGTCACACATCGTCTTCCTAGTGGGTTGTTTCTTTCCATTGACTTTCTATGTGCTCGGTGTGTGTCTCGACAAGTCACACACTGTGTCTCAGATAAATCTCGGCGGCAGATGTAAAACTCTACAGCTGTTTTGTCCAACGCTAAAAAAAAAATACCCAAAAGCGGCGAGTAGCGCGTGTGTTTCTTTCTTTTTAAAGCACGCCACTGTATTTAGGGCACCTGCCTATAAATGTGTTTAGATTGTGTCACACCTTACGCAGGTGCTGCGGAAATCTGTTGTTCACCGCCGCGACTGCTTTTGAGAAATGTTCTTAACGTGCTGCTTTTGTCCATTTTAGATACTTAGAGAACATTTTTACACCTGCTCCATTTTTTTACGTCTCCTAAGAAAATCTTTTTTTGGGGAAGCACGACCCTTTCATTATTTGTTTCTGAAGCTCTGCCTACAAATTGCCGATGGAAGAAAGCGCACGGTCCACATGGTGGTTGGCGTGTTTGTTCTTACGGCGCGAGGAGCGAGTGTCCTCTTTCAAGCAGCGCCTTTGACCAATGATGAGTGCTCACACGTGTTTCATAACAGGCCTGGGATTCGTGATACTTTGTGCTATGACAGCCATTTCACGCCTATTAAGATAGCGTTATAATTTATCTCTTTGTGCGCGTGTGGCTTCGGCTATATAGCAGCGTGCCGCAGGTAAAACGGGCTTCCTCGGTTCCAATAATATAATGCAGACATTGTATAATCTATACATACCTAACGTTCATTGGCGTGTTGTAAAAAAAAAAGTACAATTTCTATAACAATTTGTGTAACTTGACATCATTGAGTTCCTCCAAATGGTATTTTATCTGAAAGCATGCAGCATATGGACATATCTGTCCTGCCAGATACTGAAATTTAAAGCCGTGGTCAATATTCATAGACACTCTGGACCACCCGGCCACCACGGCCGGTGGGACATCCACCTCTAAATGCCCTCTTGCCAGGTCTCATGTGCGCGAATCATGGGGCAATGGGCGCGCGCGTCCATACAGGAGCGCACACGGAACCCATTAGCACCACAAGAAAGATGTCATGAAGGAGTTGTGGTGGGAGGGGGTGAACTAAAAGTAAGACTGATAGATGTGCTAAGTCGAAGCGAAGTCGTTATTAAAGGCACGGAGATTAGAGCAGACGGTCATAAATGGAAAACACGTTACACGGGTATCTCAGCGTGTGTTTACAATCATGTGTATGTATTTCAAGAAAAAAAGAGCTCTGTTTGAAATAAGTTTCTGAATTTTAATTGCATTCTTGCAAGATCTATACAGAGCAGGCTAAGTATAAAATAAATTGGAACATGTTCTGTTCATGAGACGAAAGAACGGTGATGGCTCAGTAAAATTGCCTTTTTAAAGAAGAGTAAATATTTTATTTTAAAAAAAGTATTGGTCAGCACTATACATTTTACACATTTTAGTTGTGCAATTAATGTCTCCAATAAAAATACATTTCAGCCCATTGTCAATCCATTGCTCAATCAATACTTATTTTACGTGCCAATATCGCCCTCAATAAAGTAGGCATCAGTGCACATTGCGACAGAACGGGAACGGGCATTGCTAGATGGTCATGGGGGTTGATTTCCCTTAATTCACCACGCTGATCGCTGTGGCTTGGGGAGGGTGAGTGGAGACAGGGCGAGTTCTGATATCAGTGGCCACTGTTGTTAGCCCTGGATCAAAATCAAACTCAGATCAACAGATTCACAGCATAGTGTGGTATCCCACTACACCACCCCTCCCGTCATATATATAATCATGTAAAAGTGCGTTTAATGATAAATACTGTACATTTATTTATTTAATCAATACACCAATTCCACAGATTGACAATAATCGTGGGCTATTTACAATCATGGTTTACAGATGTTTAGGTTTTTGTGTGTACAGTACTAGGCAACAGCCATCGTGAACACCACGGGGAACTTTTTAAAAACGGAATTAGCATAGTTACAGTAAGTGGCAGTCCCGAGTTGGCCCATGGGTCCTGGTACCAATAATTAAATGTGGCCCCTTGTCCATCTTCCCTCCTCCTTATAGCCTGGTCTGGCAGCTGGACTCTGTCTGGACTGTGGGTCGCCGTGCGGTTGCACTCCCCGCACGTTCGTCAGTTGCTGGGACAGAGTAAGGTCCATGCAGTGAAGGAGATCAGAATGAGATTTCCACTTCGTTGAACACGAGGCGCCACTCATCTCACAGTTACACAGCCCCTGAGCCAGTGGGTGTCAATTCCACATTCCTGTGGTGGTCGAGGCAATTCCTTTCAGAGGATAATCACCGATGACTTCAACATACTTCAACAATTACTATTTCACTTATTACCAGCTCGTAAATTAATTGCTAACTAGTTGTCGCCATTGACCGGCATTTACACGAGTTTAATGGCTGCAGCATAGCATACTTAAGGAGAAAAAAATGTTAAATACACATCGTACACGAATATTACGAATGAGATATATACTGTACGTGCAACTTGATCAATATGGGCATATGCCACATAATTCGGTTTGGGAAAAGCGCGAATTGCAAGCAACATGACTTAACAGCAGAAGAGCATGTAATTAGCCAAGAGGGCATTTAGGGGGGCCTGAAACACAGATAGATATTGTTGGGGGGAGAGGAGAGGGGTGGGGATTGCGGATTTTAACGAACCTCTGCTGAAGGAAAAAAACACACGAGAGGAAAGGAAAGGAGGGGGGGGTGAAACGCTCAGAGCTCAGCTGGGTTCGCCAATGCCTCGTTTTCCGACTGATTTGAGGCTGGGTCGCTGTTCCTACCCTGAAGCACTTGTGGTACAGCCTCGTGAATAACAGTGGTCGGGTGCGGGGTGTTCGTACTCTGCGGTGGCGAGGGTGGTGGTGGTGGGGGTAACGGGTGGTGGTGGGGTAGTTCTAAGCAGTGGAGGAGGTGGTGGTGGGGAGTGTTAGTACAGTGCCATGCAGCAGTGGTGGTTGGGATAAATGGTGGTAGTGCTAAGCAGTGGTGGTGGTGGTGGTGGAGGCAGTGACGTCACTCGGGTTGATGTCACCCAGTGGGGTAACTCGTGGTCTCACCCCTCGTGGACCTCCGCCCGTACCAGACCATACAGAATCCTTAGTCATGTTCTTTGTACTAATGTTACTCGAAAATCGTAATTCCTGTTTTCACTGAATTTAATGGCAATAGTAGTGATATAAACAACTAGCAAAATTAAAATTACACCTTTAAATGACAATATTTCCTTTAATTACTACTTCTTTCTCAAAAAGGTCATTGATGTAGGTTCACAAATACTAATTACCATAATATTGTAGCTAAAACACCAGGAAATTTGACAAAATCAGCGACTATAAAAACACGAGCAGCAACGAAAACAACAGCGCGTGCTTGCAGCGCGTGCAGACGAAACCACGTGACTCGATTCGTCATTGTAGTTGGGTAACAATGACGGCTCTGACCGGAGCGCATTAGAAGGTTCAAAAAGTAAATCAGCATAGAGTTTTATCCTTGTAGGTAGATTGATACAGTACATGTAAGCTGGACTTACGGGAAATGTTTTTGTTGTTATAACTAACCACGGGGATAAAAAAAAATCATATCAAAAAGAGAATAAATTACTGCTGAAACACTGCACAAAAATTGTATCGACAGTCATTTTGGTGTCACCCCCTCTGATGGTGTTACCCGGTGCGGTCCGCACCCCCCGTAGTGACGCCAATGGGTGTAGGAGGTGGGGCAGGAGGAGCGGCCGGCCAGCAGAGAGGGCTTCGTCTGCGCTCATTCTCTCTCTCGCTCTCTGTACGTGCGACGTTCCTTCCTTGCGCCGAAAAACTCCACCGCTTCGCATTCTTCTTGAGTTGTTTACTTGAAGCAACGCATTATCGCGTAAAGACGGATTAAACGCACTCAACGAGATACGCAATCCATAATAGAGGTTTTTTTTTTAAAGATACGCAATACTGCCACTTATTTAAAAAAAAATGTGTGTTTGTATTATTACAGCGCTATCGTTTTCATTGGCTGCGTTGATCGGTTTGTCTGTCATTTTGTGTTTTGTTTAATTGTTTAGGCAGCACTTTGCGGGATTGAGGCTTGCGCTCTTGAATGTTTTGATATAAACAAGGGGGAGACACGCTTGCGTGGGTAGCTGGGCGGGGGCCGTGGTGGGGGTAGGGGAGGGGGGAATGAGTGGGTAGGTGGGGAGTGGATGGGTGAGTGGGAGGGTGTGTGGTTGGTGGCGGTGGTGGTGGATGTGGTAGAGGAGGAGGATCAGGCTGGATCAGCTGGGAGTGAGAGCTACACTCTGCTGTCAAACAGGAGGAGGAG